>NC_036862.1:17499046-17538717 GCF_002910315.2 Salvelinus sp. IW2-2015 | reverse complement strand
TGCGCGTATGTGTTGTGTGCTGTGTTGTGTGTTTGTGTGTCGTGTGTATGCTCTTGCAGGCATCTGTGGGCCTATTATTTATTTCAATGTGCTGTAGCCAACAACATCAAAGTGTTTGTCTACCTTCTTATGTGACGTCTGTAATCTCTTTGAGTTGCCACGAACCTCCTGTCGTGGTTTCTGGGTAGTGAAGAGAGAGAGAGGGAGAGAGAGGGAGAGTGTTGGACAGAGACAGACAGAGAGAGAGTAATGCGCTGCTAGCTGATTATAAATGATAGCGCTAGCAGCAGTAACCCTTCCAGAGGCTCCAGAGATCAGGGGGCCAAATTCTGGGAACTCCCCATGACCGGGGGCCAACACTGGCAGCTCTGTCTGGTTGTTTTCTCTGCTGGCTCTCTGGCTCTCTTTCCCCCTCGGTCAGCCTCCGTGATAGGAGAGCAGCCCCTCTCCACCTCGCCGTGGGCAGCACACCGACGCACCGCCTTCCCGCGCCAGCCAGTCGAGGAAGCCCCCTCATGAGAGGTTTGGGGGGATATGGGGAGGAGGACATTTTCATCCCAGGTGTGCATCGTAGAGGAAAGAGCCAATAAGTACCGTAGCACACCGTGGTGCGCTTCTGCCTGCCAGGCCCCCCCCCGCCCCTCATGACAGTTAGGCTCTCTTGTTCGGAGGTGCTTCTGGGCGTGCGGTGTGTGTGGGGGTCGGGAGGGGGTTGCAGCACACAGTAGCCTGCAGGCCTGGAGAGAAATGACACCCTCCCTGGTGAAATCATCGGCGGGCCCGATGCTTAAAGACATCTTGTGAGAATGAGAGAGGAGGAGTGTGGACGGGACGAGGGGGGAGAGGGGTGTATTGAGGGGGGTGGCGGCTGTTTTACGGCCAGAGCAGCGCTGGGCTCTGTTTAAGATAGAAGTAAAGAACAGATCCAACGCCATCATTAACTTCAATATATTATGCCATGAGGGCTGGCCGTGCCGGGCCGGGGCTGGCTGGGCTGGGCTGGCTGGCTGGCGTAGGCTGGAAGGAGGGGCCGGCCGGGCTGGGCTGATGGCTGGGCTAGGGCTGGGGAAGGGGAGGGGCCGCGGGCCGGGCTGGCTGGGAAGGGAGGGCCGGGCCGGCTGGGCATGGGCTGGGCTAGGCTGGGAAGGAGGGCCGCGGCTGGGCTGGCGGGGGAGGAGGGCCGGCCGGGCTGGCTGGGCTGGGGCTAGGCTGGGGAGGGAGGGAGGGCGGCGGGCTGGGCTAGGCTTGGGTAGTAGCGGGGGGATGTGCCAGGCTGGGCTAGGGCTAGGCTTGGAGGGAGGATGGAGGAGGTGTGGTAGCACACCACAACTCCAGAGTTGCTTGTGATGGAGTGACATGGCATCTGCGGTTGTGTTAAATCATGCTGAATGGTGCGGTTTGAGAACACATTAAATTATGGTGGCTTTAAAACGGACTCAAAGAGAGTCTCTTGGTATTAAGCAAATAACTCCACCGCTTATGATATCCTGGCACACCGCAGAAGCTTGGTTAACAGTGAGCCTGTTGTGACGTGTAGAGAGTTACTGTTCAGTACAGACACTTTTATCTCATTCCACATTGCATAAGACCACCTCTGTGTCTAGGTGTAGATTATAAGTATTCTCAATTATTACAATATATTTACATCCGTGATTGTATTTTGTATTTTATTGAACAAACATTAACAGTAAACGATCCCAATAGAATCCCAGTTAAAAAAACAATAGAATCTGAAGTGGAAGACGCAGTAGTGGGAAGTGCTGAGTGTAATAGTGACAGTGCTGAATAAACCAGAATGATTTCCCACGCCATAAAGCAAAAACACAAAGGAGGAAACACAGCTGTAACCTGGTAGGGTCATTTTTTACGTAATTAAAGTATCTATTAAAGGGAAAGTAGAATGATGTTTCCTAGAGTGGCTTGCCAATTTAAAGCAAAAGAAAATGGCCATTCTCTCTCTTTTTCTCGTTTTTTTCTCACTTCTCTCTCTCTTCTCTTCTGTTTTCGCTCTCTCACTTGGCATCCTCTCCATCTCTTGCTCCCTCTCTCTCTTATCCCTCCCCTCCGCCCCCGCTTTCTCATCGCCCCCCCTCTTTCTTTCCCCTTCTCCTCTCCTCTCCTTCCTCTCCTTGCTCCTCTCCTCTCCTCTCCTCTCCTCTCCTCTTCCCTCTCCTTCCTCTCCTCTCCCCTCCCCTCCCTCCCTCCCTCCCTCCCTCCCTCCCTCCCTCCCTCCCTCGTCTCTCTCTCTCTCTCTCTCTCCCTCTCTCTCTCTCTTCTCTCTCTCTCTCTCTCTCCTCTCTCTCTGCGCTTCCTCTCCTGCAGATGGTGAATGCAATAAAATGTGTTATAAACTGTGCCTAGCTGCTCCAATGAGACCATGCCCATATGGGACTGAGCTGTGTGTGGTTTTATAGACAACTTTCCACTGTACTATAACTCAATCGACAAACATGTCCAGATCAGACAGAGCTCACTCTTCCACTTTAATTAGCCAGAACATTGAGGGCCTCTTTTGGTTTTGAATTACAGTCTAGAGTCACTCTGCAGTTTCGAGGGCTATAGCCCACTTTTAATGGTGCTTAAGATAAGATGGATATGGAATGGATGATGATGGATGGATGGACATGGCATGGATGGGATGGATGGAATGGAGAATGATGATGGATGGATGGATAATGGATGATGGATGGATGGATGGATGGATGGAATGGCCATGGATGATGGATGGAAAGGATGATGGATGGATGGGTGATGGAGGATGAGGATGGATGGATGGATGGATGAGTGGATTGGTTGGAGGATGGATGGTGAGTGGATGTTGCGTGGATGGATGGATGATAAGTGGATGGAATTGGGTGGATGATGAGTGGATGTGGGTGATAACGGATGACGATTTGACAGACAGACCAGACAGACAGACAGACAGACAGACGACAGACAGAAAGGACAGGACCAGACAGACAGACAGACGACAACAGAGGACCCAGAGACAGAATAGACCGACAGACAAACATATATATCATATCATATATATATCACGTACGTCCATATGGCTTTACATCAGATTTATTGTGATTTATATTCCATACCTCTAATTTACCAATGATAGATCTTGGAACAAAGAAGCGTAAAGTCAATGGGAACCGCTCAATGTTAAAGCTGCCATGCACGTCTTGGGATCCACAAATGACCAGTCTTGTGTATGGATCCTTTGAACATTCACATTGGGACTGGCTCCGTTGTCAGTTGTTTTGGGTTAGAGGGATTCTTTTGGCACCCAGAGAGACCTTGGACCCTGACCCACGCCTCGGCAGGGCCATGCAAAGGACGAGGGGGTGAAGGGCGGCCCTGGCTTTTGGGCTTGGCACCGCCCCTGTCTGGCTTGGCTCAGCTCAGCTTGGTATTTTCCATCGAATGCTGAGTTGAAATGAATGGAAGCGTATGCGGTCTATTGCCTCTAATTCAGCCATTGTCTATGTATTGGTGGCTGTTACAGTGAAGAGGCTTACTTAGGAGCAATACTCAGAGTCATCTGTAGAGAGAGAGACTTGCTAAGATAGTTGAGATGCCCTCATCCTGTTTAACTCTACATGTAATCATGTCTAGATGTAAGATGGCTTATTTGTACTATTGCACATGGTGTTAAGCACCATTTTCACTGTACACGGACAAGGTTCATTCATTTCAAACACAGCCGACACAGCCCCATGCCACACTGTGAACATACAAAACAAGACTAATCTCATTTCCACCCCGCTCCAGAGCACAGAACAGGACACACACACGCGTTCTTTGGTCCCCACATTGGCTAGATGATCAGATATTTGATGGGGCCTTTTTTTGTTTTTTCGTCTTTTCTGTATCTCAATCCTCCCTTGAACGAGCTTCCTGCCTGGGCCGGCTGCGGAGCACCTGGGTGAAAGGCCCTCCAGGGTTAGGGCCTTTTAACCTCTGTTTGTCCCGGGGTTCTTAATGGTGTGGCGCGAAGCTCTGTTTGTTCCGCGTCGCTCCCCCCTCTTTGGACGAGCCCCGGGGAGCTATCCTTTACTTCACTTGGGCACCTCCAACAGGCAACCTCTTGTGCCCCCGAGACGAGGGCCCCCTACGGACGCTTGTCCTCTGCACAGGGGCACCGGTGAGGAGGGGAGAGGGAGGGGGATTAGATGATACTGGGTGTGTATGGCTGTATGTGTGTGTCATGTGTGTGCTGTGTGTATCGTGGGGTGTGGCGCGTGCACATGTGAGCGTGCCCGCGCTGCGCCGCGTGTGTGTTGCGGGTGTACTGGGAGGCGTCCATTGCTATGTGTGTCTTGTGATTGCTTTGTTACCATGTCAAAACAAGGGAGACAGGGGCAGCATCAATGGAGGATTAGCTAAGTTTATAGTCCCCAATGATATTCTGTTTGCAATCAGAGGTGGGACCGGGCAAACATTCCCTATCTATTCAATACTCCCCTGGCCATTAGCTCCTTACCTGTGCCACCACAGGCCAGCCCACCACTAGGACCAGAGTCTAAGGAGAATAATCACCCCCAGGGTTAGATTGACCCTCAGCCGGGCACAGCTAGAAGGTTTCAAGTGGATCCTGGGGCTCAGAAAAGTGGTCTGAGTTCTGTGGTGTAGTGGCAGTTAGAGTCTGGGTATTTTACAGGGGCTCCGGAAGTGGTTTGATGGGTGTGATTTAGATGTTCAGAGGGTTCACAGGTCACAGATTACCCACCGAGCCCTGGGTTCAGTGCCTGGACGCCTTTCTGTCCCCTGGGGGATGCCAGCCTAGCGCTTCACACACAGTTCACATGCATACACACAAACAAGCACCAGCAGACACAAAAATACCCCCAGAGCCCTCAGGAGTGGTCTTTCCCCGGTACCGCGGCGGGCCAGGGCTTACGGTAAGGGCTGGAGAGGCTGAGAAGACGTGTGTCTTTGAGAGCAACCCTAGATCCCCAGCATCTTCATGAATAACATTAATCAGACCCACTTTGAGGTCGCCAAACCCAAAATTTGCCGCCCTCCTTTATTTAAATATTTATTGATGAAAAAGCAAATATTGCCGGGTGGATGGGAACAGGAGGTTCAAAGCACTGAGCGTGGCCTGGAAAAAGGCGGATAGGGAGAGAAAGAGGGAGAAGAGAGAAGAGCGAGAGGAAGAGTTTGGGTGGTGCTGTTGAGGAGGGAGGGTAGGCCTTACGAGGGGCAGCCCCTCTTCCTGAAGAGAGCCAGTCCACTCAACAGACCCATTCCCTCCACTCTGTTTTGCTCTGAAATACACATGCAAAGATGAACGCTTCGACAAACAATTGACATGAAAGGTGTGCATTATGGATTTCATGAGCCATATATCTGAAATAAGCCTCGAGGGAAAGCTCTGGGTAAGATTGTGTTTTGTGTGTGAAGGAACTTGTGCGTGCGTATCTGCTTACAGGTTTATGGGGGGGAAGTATAGTGTGGTGTTGTGTGGCGTGTGTGTAGTGGAGCCATATCTAGAGGGGACAGTTTTTGGGCAGGTCTCGGATTCTGTATCACTAAAAATGAGGATCCGTTTCCTTCACCTGTGGCTAATTCGCACTATTCCGGTTCAGGAGACCCATGACTAAAGCTCGTATACCATTACCCTTAGCTCTGGAGATAGAGAGTGCTGGTTCTTAAATCTGTTCTATCATATTACTCAAAACTCTTCTACTCATCAGGTTGTGTTCATGTATAGCGTTTGGGAAACCAGCTACGTGCTTGCTGAGCCATATGTAAGCAGTGGAGGTGGTTTTTTGAAAGTAAGACAGGCTCCACGACACACCACGTGAGCAATGCCACGCACACAAACACTCGTACAACCGCATCGTAACCTTTTCATACCAACTGACAAGGATCTCTACCCAACCTCTTCACCTCTCTCCGCTATCTTTCCACTTTCTGTCTTTCTCATCATCCTTTCTTCTTTCATTTTGCCCCCTATCTGTCTTTTGCCCTTCCTCTTTTCAGCCAGATAAGAATTTATGTCGCAAGTTCTCGTGGAACTGTAGCACAGCCAAGTATCTAGATGGCTCTGCTATTGTTCTGTTTTGTGACACGCACACTCTTCTTTCTCTTCCCTCTCTTCTCTCGCTTTGAATGTGACGCGAACAGAAAGAAGAAAAGCTGTCATGGGCAGAGTGATAAACAGCCTCTCAGAGAGGAGGAGAGGAGGCGCGGAGGAAGAAAAAGAGAAAGCGAACAATATTTTGATAATTGATGTCACCATAGTTCACCACCACTGAAAGAGAGATATGGACCTTAAGTGACCTAGTCAAGGGAAGAGCGAGGTAGTACTGTGTGCTGATATGAGAGAGAGAGAGAAGAGAGAGAAGGAGGAGAGGAAAGAAAAGAGCTGGAGGAAAAGAAAAGAGGCGAGAGCAGGAGTAGGAAGAGGGAGGAGAGCGAAGACGGAGGGAGGAAAGGGAAGAAGACAGCGGGAGAGAAGAAAGATAACAAGGACGGAAAAGGAGGAGACGAAGCGGAGGGAGGAGAGAGGGAAGAAGAGGAGGAGGACGAGGAGGGGGCGAGATGGGAGAGAGAGAGAAGAAGAGAATGGAAGGAGAGAGGGACGGAGAGGAGACAAAGGAGGTAGGGAAAAGGGAATAGCTACAGCACGCGAGGGGAGGAGAAGAGACAGGAGGGGGGGAAAAAGACAGAGCGGAGAGAGAGATAGGAGGGGAGAGAGAGGAGAGAGAGGAGAGGGAGGGGGGAGGGCGGAGAGAGGAGACGAGACGAGGAGAGGACGAGAGAGAGGGAGAGAGAGGACAAGAAGACCGGGACAAGCGAGATGGAGAGGTGAGTGAGCCGGAAGACGGATGAGAGGCGGGAGACCCGGGAGACTAGAGGAGGAGAAGAGGGCGGCGAAGAGAACCGCCGCTACAAGAGAGGGGAAGAGGACCGAACCGAGAGAGAGAGACGAAGCCGACACGCGCGAAGACACGAGCTCGAGCCGACGCAAAAACGAGAGAGGAGCGAGGGGAGAGCGAGGAGGGAGGAGGAGGAGAGGAGAGAGAGGAAACAGGGAGAGGAGAAGAGAGAACGAAAGCTAGAGGACGACGAGAAAGAGAGAGAGAGAGAGAGAGATGAGAGAGAGAGGAGGAGAGAGGAGATGAGAGAGAGAGTAGAGATAGGAAGATGAGAGAGATGGGAAGAAGAGAGGAAGCAGGCGAGAGATGAGAGCAGAGAGAGAAGAGAGACAGAGAGACAGAGAGAGGAAGAGACGAGCAGAGAGAGAGAGAAGAGAGGACAAGACGAGCAGAGAGACAGACAGGAGAGTTGAAGAAGAAGAGAGAGAGACAAGGAGAGAGAAGTTCTTACAATTGTCTAAATGGCACGTCTCAATCGGCATCCACTATTGGAGAAGCTTGTTAGATGTCGGGACAAAACTCCCTCAGTTGTCACTATTGATGCTTTCCACAGAAAATGGTGAGTTGTGACTTACTTATTATTTAACTTAAATCCATTACTGATACAATGAAACCAAACAGACAGAATAACCATATCCCCACATTTTCCAAAAGCCAGCTGCGCTCAAGCTTATCATTAAAGCCCAGGATGATAGGGTGGGAACACAGAATTGACCCCCGTTTTGGATTGCGGCCAATTAGAATGCGTCCCTGAGGTGTATATCCCAGCCCTGGGGAAACTCAATGACAGAGAGTGGAAAGATGCGAAGCCGGGAAGACAACACACATAGGTCCTATTGGACCCCCAGGACAGGACTCATCATATTAAAACCCTACTTATGTGCGCAGACTAGGATGGATGCGATGCATTTTGTACATGAGTGAAACATAACGCACGAGGTAGAGGGAAAGAGAGATGCAGAAGAGAGATCAGTGGTTAAGAAAAGTTTCGAACGTACGAGAGAGATGTTTTGGGACGCACATGTTTTTGTTACATGTAACTGAGTCGTAGTGAGGGAGACAGGACAGGAGAGAGGGAGAGAATAGCCCAGACCGGAAGGTGGGAGACAGAGAGGGCATGAATATATTATGGAAAAGTTCCACGGAAGAGAAAACATCTGTTTTCTCTCTCTCGAGTATAGGAGTAAGTTTAAGGCGATATACTTTAATGGATTCAGGGAAAAGCGAGGGTCTGTCGTGTGACGGGTGGCAAGTGATAGATGACTCCACTCCCTGGCAGCTCGGCAGCAAAAGTAGCATTTAAGCACTCCCCTTACATTCTTTGTTGCCTCTGCGTCAAATGCCATTGAAAGAAGAGTGCGAGGAAGAAACAGAGAGAAAGAGAGGGGGGTGAGAGTGAGGAGAAAAGAAGGAGAGGAGGGCAAAAGAGTGTGAGCGCTAGTGTGAAGGTGCAGAGCAGCGTGATCGCGATGCGAGATAGCAGCTGAGCTGAGTGAGTGCCGTGGGGGGTGAGTCTGGGAGAGTTCACTAAAACCTCTCTCTCCCTAATCGCTCAAATGAGTCCATGAAATACACTCTCTCCTCCCTCCCTCACCCCCTCCTCCCCATTCATACTTTCTGGAGGAGACGAGCAGAGGAGAGGGGAGGAGGGAAGTTGTGTGTTTTTGGTCGTTTTGAAGCCTTTTCGTTTGCCCCACAACCTGTAGGTGTAGTGGGTAGGGACTTCATTTAACAGTGTGTAACCTTATCTCCCGCTTTGTGGAGTCCCTCATTTTCTTCTGCAGTGGATTTGACCAAACTGTTTCATTTTCAGTAGCAGGGCCTGACGGGCTGAGGGGTTAGAGAGAAAGAAGCAGGGGGTAGTTGGCCTCTGCTCTGGCTTGCAGTAGCTTGCCAACAGAGATCAGGAGGGATTCCAATGTGAAGATTCTTCCTTCTCACGGACAACCGTTAATGAAGGTGTGCACCTTTGTTAGATCGGCAAGATGTGTTAACCCACACACACACACCACACACACACACACAACAAACACACAACACACACACACACACACACACCACACCACACACAACACACACACACCACACCACACACACACCACACACACACACACACACACACACCACACACACACACCACTGGCCTTGTGTTCAACCATTCCCACCACAAGCTCTCCTATCTCTGCCTCAAGTGTTAGACTAATGTGTGTGTGTGTGTGTGTGTGCTGTGTGTGTGTGTGTGTGTCTTTGGGGTTTGTTTGTGTGTTTTTTGTGTGCTGTGTGTGTGTGTTGTGTGTGTGGTGTGGTGTGTTGTGGTGTGTGGTCGCGGTGGCTGTGCGATGCGACGTGCGTGGCGATAAGCAGTGCGTGCGTGGCGGGCGTGCGTGGTGGCGTGCGTGCACGTGCGTAGTAACAAGGTGATTTGGTCAATTAATTGTAATATTCTTTGTGAACTGTGTTGTGATGTATCGTTATATTTCCTCTCCATTGAGCGTGGGTATTTATCTCTATCATGGTCTGTGTTTACAGCCGTGCTCATGTATGTTACTGGCTCTGTTTGTAGTATGGTGATCAGTTGATTGTAGAATTGATTTGTGTGTTCTTCTATTGTCCTGGTTTCCTCTGGGTCAGTTTCATGGCATTTTTGGTCTGTGTTTCTGCTAATAATAGTCTTTTAGAATGTAGCACTATCTGTTCTGTGTAGTGATGTCTTGCCTATATATCAGTTTGTTCAGCGCCCCCTCTCTTCCCCTCTCTCCCTCTTTCCTCTCTTCTCTGTCATGAGATGGGCTAAATTAGCCTGGTGAGAATATCAGAAAACAAGACAGATAGCCATGTCACTGACGCGTCCCAATAGAAAATAACTCTGCTTTCCAATTATAGCACGGGAGTGATGATAAACTGTTGTGAGTGGCGGACAAGTAGTACAAGGGCTGGCTGGGCTCCTACCCTGTGGGGGAGAGGAGAGGGCTGGAGGTGGGGGAGAGGGGTGGGGGGGGGTCAAGCAGGAAACCAATGAGCTTCCAGGAGAGTCCCACCACTGAATGAGAGAGAGGTTCTGGGATGAGTCACAGGGGAGATTGAAGTGTATTTATATTTTTAGGAATCCTCTTCTCAGAGATGTTGAAACCATTGTCTGGGGCAGACATAGGGACTGGACACTACTGGAAACTAACCGTTTCTAGCGGAAACATTTACTGCTCCGATTGCTTCTGCCAACTACAACAGTTCGGCCCACTACGGCACGGTTCACGCACATGTTGACCCAAACATGCCAGCTAACCGTTGATCCAGTGTATGTTTTCTTGGACTGCTCGAAGCACAGTCAGAGCCCTCCAAACACCAAACCCCAGCCTTGCCAGCGAGTAGTGTGTGTGTGTGTGTGTGTGTGGTGTGTGTGATTGTTGTGCGTGTTGGTGTGTGTGTGTGGGTGTGGGTGTTGTGTGTGTGGGGGGGGTTGGTGTTGGTCTGCGTCTGGTCTGGTTTTTCTATCCTTGTGCGGGCACCAGAAGTCCTCAAGGGATTTCCAAGGATAGTAAAACAAGGCATTTTCTGACATGTGGGAGATTTTTAGGTTGTAGAATTATGGGTTAGAGTTTTTGGGTTAACTAGGTGATGGTTTTAAGGTTAGTGGTTAGGTTAGGGGTTAGTGGGTTATGGAAAATCATGGATTTTGAATGGGAATAATGTTTTGGGCCCCACAAGGATAGTAAAACAAACATGTGGTGTGTCATCACAGCGCCACAATAACGGGCGTCCCCGACCAGGGCCCCGCTGCAGCGCTGTGATCGATGGCCTCCCTTTTGACTGAGCCCCCCCAGGTTGGGTCAGTGGTGAAGAGAGGAGCTAATATAGGACCCTGGTAAAAAAAGACAGAGGGGTCATCGCCTCCAACCCCATCGCATCCACTGACAGACGGTAGAGCGAGAGGGGAGAACGAGGGGTGAGAAGCGAGAGGCGTAATGGATGGAGAGAAGAATAGAAGGCTAGTGTTAGTGTAAAGCCCGGGCCGTTGATTGCCAGTCTTTCTTGATTCAGAAAGAGGACATGTCGTGCTGTTTTTTTTCCCTTCTGTTAACGCGTCGCAGGAATCGCCGGCCTTGAGACAACGCTACATTTTAGTGATTGCAGCGCCGCAGCTGTGGCCACAGGAATGCAGCCATCCGTCCTCCTCTCTCTCTCTCTGCTCTCTCTTTCTCTCTTTCTCTCTCACTCTTTTCTCCATCCATCTGTTTCCTACCCTTGTCTTTCTATTCCCCCCATTGTGTTTCTTCTTTTCTCCCTTTCCCTCCTCTCTCTCTGTTTACCCTGGGGGGGCAACCTCTTGCTTCAACAGGGATAATCTCTTGGATTAACACTGATGGCCTTTGCTGCCAGGGGCCCTCTCTCTCTCTAATACCCCCCCCCCCCCCCACACCTCTCTCTACCTCTCCCCTCTCTTTTTTCTCTCTCTTCCATTTCTCCTCTCGCTCCCCCCCTCCTGTTCTTCTCCCTCTCTCTCTCTCTCTCTCCATGTGTTCCTGGTATGAGGTTTGTTTAGCTGGCGTGTCTAGGCCTCTAGGGTTCGCTGTTCAGGGCTCACCACACACAGCACAGCGTAGACAGGACTCTCCCTCTGTACCAACAAGTGGTGATGACACATGGTTGCCTCCCTCCCCTCCTTTCCCTTAGCCCTCCCTGTGCCGTCTCTTGGCAGGAGAAGCTGCGTTCGTCCACAGACAGGCCAGTGTTTAGTTCACAGGAGGGATATCAAGCCTACCGTGGCCTGATCAAGGCCATGAAGCGGATGACAGAGGCCACTCAGATACACACATATCGCACACAGTAATGCACCCCGAATTACACACACCAACACATCAACACACACACACACACACAAACAAAACACACACACACCTGTGCTGACCGCAGCAAGGCAAGTCCTTCCCTGAAATGCTGTCGTACACACGCCTCTCAATCTGACACTTAAAAACAGACGGGCTCCACAGACTTCTTCCAATTCCTGCTATCTGTTTCTGTGAAACAGTCTAGATTGTCAGAAACAATCAGCTGGCCTGAGGGACAGCTATAGAGTTAGCGCTGTAGTTTATTGGCAAAAAACACACCACCACACACACACACACACACCACACCACCCACAACACACACACACACACACACCACACACACACACACACACACACACACACACACACACACACCACACACACACACACACACACACACACACACACACACACACACACACAGCAGGAGAGGGGTTATAGGGCCTGTTCTGACTTCAAGAGCCTTATTGCTTGCCTCTCTCTCTCTGTGTCCCATATAAGTCAAGCTGAGCTGACTGGGATACTTGACCCTCATCTTCCTCTTTTTCTTACTCCTCTCCACTCCTGCCCATCGATAGTATCGTGTGGTCCAGCGCCACCTGTCTCATTAGCCTATAGTAATGAGCTGTCAAATTCCAGTCCTACTCCTTGTGTGTGTGTGTGTGTGTGTGTGTTGTGATGTGTGTGGTGGTGTTGTGTGTGTGGTGTTGGTGTGTGTGTGTGTGTGTGTGTGTGTGTGTGTCGTGTGTGTGTGTGTTGTGGTGCTGTGTCGCTGACTGACTGGAGGGTATCTTATCCAGGGGCTGCTATCTGTTATTACCTGCCTGCCAGCCTGGCTGTGCGGGCCTTTCCTCTCTCTGGCCGGCTGTCTGTCCTGTACTTTACTTGGCCAATGCGACAGGCTGCTACAGGCTGCTAAGGCTTGCTATAACTCTAACAGGGCTGCTATAAGCTGCTACATGCTGCTACAGCTGCGTTACAAGCTGCTACCGGGCTGCTACAGCTGCTGCCTATAACTCTACAAAGCTGCTATAGCTGCTAAGGCTGCTCATTAAGCTTCACAGGCATAGCTACAGGCTGCTGACAAACTGCTACGGGCTGCTAACAGGCTGCTACAGGCTGCTACAAGGCTGCTACCAGCTGCTACGGGCTGCTAACAGGCTGCTCAGGTGCTTACAGGCTGCTACAGCTTGCCTACAGGCAGCTACAGGCAAGCTACAGGCTGCTACAGCTGCTATAGCTGTTAGCAGCTGCTACAGCTGCTACAGGACTGCCCTACCAGGCCTGTTACAGCTGCTTTCAGGCTGCTACAAGCGTGCTAACAAGCTTGCTACAGGCTACTACAGGCTGTTACGCGGCCTGCTCCGAATGGCAAAGATTGTTGACGTCTTCGACTCCAAACACAAGTCTCCCAACAGTCTAATTCCTCCCTTCTCTGCCTAAGGGTACAGCCTGAAACTACCAACATGTTGTTCAAGGTGACATGGCTTGTTCCATGGTCCTCCAAAGGAAAGTTCCTGTTAGGTATACGTAAAGTCCGGCACAGCAGAGGAGTGTGGTTATGGTTCAGTCTCTAGCCTGGTCCCATCTGTTTGTCCTGTGGCGTGACAATGACCTAGAGTTGGCAAGAGCTGAAGCAGATCTGGGACCAGGTTAGAGACCGCTCCTCAGATCCTGATTAAGCTTGCTTAATTTGTTCATACCCTAAAAGCTGTTACACTGCCAAGTGAGTTAGAACAAGTGAACAATAATGTTTTAATAAATTTTAATTAAATTGTTTTTATTAGAGTTATGTTTGTCTGTACAATCCCAGTTCTTCTACCCACTTGGTATATTTTGGACTGCTATTTACTGTATTTGAAGATGTTTGTGTTTTGTCGTGTGCTATGGTGGCGTGTGGTGGCAGGAGGCCTAAAACAGAGCTCATCAACAGACAGGACTTGTCAGTCAGATTCTCACCATTTGTAATAAGGGAGATGTGTCACCCAACAGGGAAATGACAATTACTGTGGTGAGGTACTGAGGCACGAGCAAGGCAGTCTGGCTCTGAGTGTGGTGAAACTAGCTACATTACCACACACACACCACACACACACACACACACACCACACCACACACACACACACACACACACACAACGACACACACACACCACGTGACCACACACACAAAAAGCACACATACACACATCCCAACAAGACAGGGACCCCACCTGCAGCTGCAGTTCCCCCTCCCTAAGCTGTCTCAGATAAGATAGCAGCCAATTGAACGGTTTCACCTCAGTCTCCTGTGAGACCAAAGGTAACACTGGGAGACATTACCAGGGAGTACGATGAGGAGCAGACATAGTGGGAATTCAGTCCTTATTCCCAAACAACCCGTTTCCGTCGACCTCCTATTCCAATTACAGCTGGTCACTTCATACGCAAAACCGTCACAAGGGAAACTAACACACACGGGCAGGGCCGAGCTGTGCGATGGAGGGAGGGATGGAATGCAGATGATATAGGTGGAGTGGGGGGGGTATTTGGTAAATAGGGCGGGGTGATGGGTGGGTGTTGTTGAGAATATTGGACTACAACATCATGTGGTCTGCTGGTTTAAAACAAAGAGCCCCTGGTCCAATTTGGAACCCCAGAGACTCTTCCTGTGCTGTGTTGGTCCCACTGTATGAGACTAGGGTSCTTGTTGTGCACTCCGCATCCAGTCTCCAGTAGTGTACTGAAAGGGAGGGGGTGAAGGTAGTTAAGTTCAAGCAGCCGCTCAGATGGGTCCTGCTCTGGACTTCAAACACCCACATTAGAACCAACATTCGCACACAGGATATTGCACTGTATGGATGGTGAGAGAGAGAGAGAGAGAGGACGCTTTGTATCGGGCCCATTAGAGCCTAAACCSATACTAATGAAGCCGTTTCCTGTACAAACGGAGCGACTCGGGGGAGGAAACTGCCTCTGCTTTTAATAAGGCTCTCCTCCAGTCCCAGTTAAGATGCTGGGATTTGGTATTGGGTCGTTCTTTCACACTGGTTACCAGCGGAACCCCTCGGAAAAGTTAATTACGCATGATTAATGGAGCGTTTTCCTTCCAATGATATCTGTGACAGCACAAAGCTGTCGCAAGGCTTGTCAGAGAGAATTRGAGCTGAATAAGTATTTATGTGATCGTATGTGATGGGCCTCCTCTCACCAGCACCGGCCCTCATCAATCAAGACCTCGCTGCTCGCAGTACTGGGAAATTGGTCTATCAGCGCGGCTGGGCTCCCTATACCCCCCCTCCACCCCTCCATCACGCTCCCTGTCCTCCTAGAATTTATGTAACATCCATTCATCAGGGCTGGGGTACAATGCTTCTTAAGCTCTTACTTCTGACCAACACAGGGGTCACGAGGGGGGGGGGGGGGGGGGGATGGGCCAGAACGCGCCATCCATTATCAGCTCTTGTTTCTCTCAGTGGCAGCCGGACGATGGGTTTCTATTAGGAGCTCCCGTCTATTCAGCACCAAGATTACACTAGGGCGCCCCCCCCTCCCCAAGCCAGCCTTGGTCCCCCACCCCACCACGCCCATTTACCCACCCTGGGGGGCTCTGCCGCCTCAACTCCCTCCCTCCCCTCAGTGTTTTACACCTCACAGTCAGGTTTTTTTCTCTGGCCAAGATGACAATAACAGCAGGCGAGAGAGAGAAGAGAGGGAGAGAGAGAGGAGAGAGAGAGCCTGGCTCTGGCTGGAGGGGAAGAATGAGAGGAGACACTCTGACTGTGGTTTAGTGCTGTTGGCTGGTGTGGATGGGTGTAACTCTCTGCACTGTCGCCCGGGTAACGGGATGGCTTTGAAGTCACCATGTATACACACAGTCTTGCCATCCATCAGTATTCCCTTAACTCCCAAACACACACACAACACACAACACACAACACCAAACACACCAACCACAACACACAACACACACACACACACACACACACACCACACACACACACACACAACACACACACAACATATTGGTCTCTCTCTCTCTTTCGTAAACAGATGTGAAGAGCTTGAGCACCTGGCTAGAAACATTGGGGCCATCTCGGTCTAAAATGTACACAGTCCTGGATCAGTCCTAGTTACATCATCAATACGAGCCAGCCTAGATTGCATCATAAACACGGGCGATGGAAGATCAAACCGCCACTCCTCCTGTGTTTAAGAAGCTCGTTTGTCTCCCTGGGTTGAAGAGACTCTTCATTTACTTAATATGTGTTAGCACTTGAGTGCCGCAAGAGAGAATACTGTTAGGGTRYKYACRCCCGGGTGAATGGATGGGGGTCTTCCTGTCAACGTGAGAGAGAGAGACAGTGCGCCTGTCAAACAAACAGAAATTGAATACGTCGCCTGTTATCAGAATATCCAGTGTGTAAATACTCCCTCGCTCTAGATTATGACTAACCACACTTTTTATAAACACCAAGAGTGAACACATTTGTCATGGATAGAGAGCTGAGGGTGTGAGGAAGGTGGAACTTCCTACTCTTCTCAGGGCCAAAGGAGGCTCTACTTGTTCTGTCTGGAGTCTGGAGGACAGGGGTAGGGAGGAGAGGAAGGGAAGMGAGAAGGGGAGGAGATGAGAGGAGAGCGAGAGTGTAAGTGTGCATGCGTGTGGAGAGAAGGCAAGAACAGAAGAGGAGGGGGGAGACTGGGTGGGGCGCGGTAGTACTTTAAGATGGGCGGCAGGGTAGCCTAGTGGTTAGAGCATTGGACTCGTAACCGGAAGGTTGCAAGATCGAATCCCRGAGCTGACAAGGTAAATATCTGTTGTTCTGCCTCTGAACAAGGCAGTTAACCCACTGTTCCTAGGCCAACATTGTAAATAAGAATTTGTTTTTAACTGACTTGCCTAGTTAAAACAAAAAACTCTCTCTTGGTGGTTTAGAGTTTGAGGCCTGCTGGCAGTGGCTGGACGGGTTCACGGGATCGGAATGCTTCTACAGGGGCGGCGTAATCAGGACCAACTTCCTCTAATTGAGAAACGATGTTGCCTCGCTCCCTGGGTCTTTTGTTTCAGTTGGGGCCACGCTGACAGCATGGAGGAAGCTGCCGTCTGACAGCTACGGGACATGTTGAGTGTGTGTAAAAACAGTGTGTCCCTTTGTGTGTGTGTCTGCGCGCGTGTGTGTGCGTGTGTGCGCGTGTGTGTGTGTGTGTGTGTAACATATAGTAACTATATGTGTTCTGTATGTTTGTTCTGATCCAACTCTTCACATGCAAACAGAGAGATGTGAAGGGGAAATGAAACACTAAATAACTCATACCCTCCCGATGCTAGTCTCTCTCAGTGCAGTCTGACACACCACTAACCACTGTCTTTAACTGTTAAACTAACCCTTAGGGCCACAACGGTACTGTATCCAGACCACCTGGTTGTTACTCATCTGTTCCTGCATAAGCAAACACCTCCATTGTGGCTTTCATTATGAGTATATCAGAGAAAGAYTACTGACCTAGGATCAGGTCTCATTTGTCCGTATATTTTTCATTATGATCTAAAAATCTAAACTGATCCTAACTCAGCACTCCTACTGGGCCTGGGACTTTTGTCTTTGTTAAATGTTGTGTGACAATGGAATTTTCAGAGGTGCCATCCAGATAAAGAAGTGAATTGCGAGCGAGGGGGAGAGAGGTCGGGTATGATGATGATATGGGTGGGTGTCATGCTCCTTCAGTTTTGGCGGGAGGGGATGGAGGGATGGTCTGGTCATAGTTCAGCAGGCATCCATCACTGCAGGCCCCAGATCCACCATCGATCCCCGGCACGCCCCGCCAGCAGACACCACATGTGATTGATCCCCAAATCAGTCCCTCACAAACCAGCGCGGTAAAAACCATAACAACCCATCATAAAAGGTGATTTATCTCTCCCCGGCCCCAGCCTCCGGTTCCAATATTAACCCAAAGTGTATGACACCAGAATGATTGGTCTGGAATTGAATAAACCTTGAGTATTGACGCACCATGTCTGATGACTCAATCAAGTCAGACTGCAGCAATGTGCCATGGTGTGATTGCATTGTCTCAGGGTTGAGGGTAGACCTGCATGCCCACACATCACACAAACACARACACCTTTTGACTGTTGTGGAGGAGATGGGAGCCTAGTGCATAGTTTATCAAATCTTTCTCAGATTCCCAGGATGTTTGTGTGGCCTGCAGTGAAATCAGATGTTTTAGAGAATGCCTTACTCTGTGTGTGAATTCCAACTGGAAGCTGTGTCTTAGCCACATATAATGAGAGTGTTGGATCTGAATGGCAGAAGCACGGCGGAGCAGCACCATGTGCCCTGTACTCAGCACAAAGAGCTGGGTTAAATATAATCCTGACCTAATTTATGGGCGTCTTTCATGCTACTGGAAGTCGGGGAAGCATTAAATAGGAGATGTTCCATGTCCCGTGGAAGAGGGTTAGTGAGTTTGTTCGCTTTTTCTAACGTTTTTTTGTGTTAAGTTGGTGTTGTGTGCCGATGCAATTTCCTCTGGACTCTAATGAGGAAGTATTAAATACATGACTTTGTCTTACAAGATAGGCAAGTGCTCACCCACAAAAATAACTTTTGTTTTGGGTATTGTTATGGAGGCAGAATGTGTTGGTTTCTCAGATACTTGGAAAGTCCTAGAGGAGTAATTGTTTGGTTTTGGTATTTTCTGTAATTAAAAGGTGTGCACAGATTTAACACGGAAAAAATGAAACGCTTAAAATATGTCAATTCATGGAAAGCCGTGTTTGGAAAGGCATGCCTGAAAGCCATCAACCCGCTAATGTCTGCGCTTTGGTGACATGTTTGTGCGTGGTGCCATGGTTATGTCTGAACAACTGCGTCTCCATCAGGGTGAAACTGGTCAAGTTRACCTTTCTGAAATGACATCACTCTCACCTAGACACTGACGGTGGGATGGATGGAGTGGAARGGGGTTGGAGAGAAGGTTGTGAATGTTACGGCTATTTCACATATCCCGGAAACATTAAATATTAGCCTTTCCATTGGTCACGGTGTATGAAAAACACGCAGTCGCTGTCTCAAGTGACCTCCCACTTCAAACGTGGCCGGACAGCTCAATAAATGTAATTAATGCGCGACACCCGCTCCTCTGATCTGAAGTGCTGTGTTGTATTCCATCTTTCCTTACATAAAGGGGCTCTTTTAAAGATGATATCTACGAGCGTTTAAAAAACAATTTGTTCACCCTGCAGCGTCCAACAACATGCTCTAATTACCGGGGGTYAAGCGGGATTGGTTGGCTTGCTGGCCAGGCTTGTTTTACTTTCCAGCTCTCCGACGCGGAATTTATGTTTTCAAAAGGTTACCTTTGACTCCGGTGCGACTTTATCGCACCCCGTGGTCCCCTACACATACAGTGTTGCCTGTGTGTTGAGGCGCTGCGGAGGAAGTGTCTGTGTGATTACCGCACCGCGACAGTGCATTCCTCCGGCGGCTCTTTGGAGTAGGTGCACACGCCGGGTAGCTCCWAAAATCAGCTGCGTGTATGTTTTCAAGTCCTCGCCACACTCTCTGATTTGTACATTTACCTCCTCCTCCCACTCCTTCTACAGTGTGAATAGTAGCCTACATTGTACCTCAGGCCAGTGGTCATGTTTGGCCAATGCCTTGTTTTAACGCTCCAGTCACGTCTAGTCATTCCTGCTGTCAATGCAATTTACTTCATTTTAGCTACAGGAGACAATACATCTCATTCACACTCATTCAAGTCCCTTGAAGATTCGGATCTCACTGGAATAGGAATCAAACGGAATTGAACCGTCAATGTGCGGCAAKGATACTTTCCCGCACACTTTAAAAACACTTTTATGCATACTTTATTCAGTAACATAGATCTGAGTTCATGCATCACATAGCCTATATCTGACAATATTGTCATTATATCAAAACAAAACTTAACTGTGAGGTTGGACATTCCTCATAGTACCCTGTTGCTGGTAAAGCATTGCCTGTTTCTACTTCGTTTTTTCTAACATCTCACAGCTATATTTTCCCCGTCATCATATTTCTGTTTCTCTCCCACTGCTGCTCAGAAAGCGCCTGCATCTTGTAGGGGTGGAACCTGTCCTGCACAACGCTGCAGAATAGAGTGGTCCCGGGAGTGGAATGGGGTGGCGCTAAAACAGAACACACTGTGTCAAAATGATGGGGTACTAATTCGGAAAACACGCAGGGCTCAGTCATCAAAGGCCGAAGAATGTATAGGAAATCATCCCTCTKCCGGAATGCCTGGCTGACCRCGGCAAATGAAAAMAATCCAAAGTAATTAGAAGTGAGCTGGTCTGGTCCTGAGAGCCCCGGGCAGGAGGGTAAACATGGCGGGCGCGCTGCGTCGCTRGGAGGGGCCGGGCTGAGCCAGGGGGCCGCTGACCTTGTCCACATAAAGCTGTGATTTATGAAGTGCAGGGCACAGCAGCGGGGCTTCTGTCTTCTCCCGGAGAACCAAATTACCGAGGTGGAGATTAACACGCGCTCACAACGGGTCTACTTCTAGACCAAGGAAATGTTTTATTTACGTTTTTCCCCTTTCATTTCCTCTGCTCTCCTTTAATGGTAATTTGTCTGTGAGGAGACTCCCCTAAAACAGGAACTTTTTGGACGGGTGAGGGGTGGGGGGGTTCGGCTTGAGTAGCCATATGCAAAAATGTCAGTTTCTGCTCTGGCTTAAAATCTCAAAAGTATATCAATAGTATGGTTTATGCAGTGTGCATTTTACTCCCCTGGTTATGTTTACCGATAGTCTTTGGCATTTGTTATGTTTTTCTCTCTCGATTAGGCTACGTTATAGACATTAGAACACATATGTTTATGTCCTAAAATATTCAGCATAACCATTACAAAAGAAAGTTGTGAAGTCACTATAACTGTTCTAATTCTGATAAACCCTAAAATGACACACCATGACACGGGTGTTGTAACAAAAATMATATCACCCCTAAATTCGTTTCAGATTTTAAATGAGTTTTTGCCACTTGATTGCATTGCCCCACACTTAACCAAAATAAATTGTCTTGGGGGGCCGCCTGTAGAGACTCATGATGGAGGCTTATTGCAGCTTTTCGCCGGTGTCAATGGGAGGTCTCTCCATATGAATGGTGGAACTATTTCATGTGGATTTGGCTGCAATATTTTATTTTTCTTCTCTTTTTTCCCTCTTCTGGAGGATGTGCTGGAATACACCTTATACGTGGTGTTTCCATTAGAGCGACTCTGCAGCCTGGCTCATTGCGGTGGAGTAGCTCACTCACGGAGTCAGTTTGCACCTACCTGGCCCAGGAATCCCACCGCGGGGCTCGTGGTGCCGTAATGCTCTGACTTATACACAAGCTGAGTGTAGATAAATAAGTCAAACAAACGAAGCCCTTTTAAACCAGATACARGCTAATGCATTTGTAAGTCTTGCCATAGATTGTCAAGGTGATTTAAGTCAAAACTGTAACTAGGCCACTCAGGAACATTCAATGTCGTTTAGGTAAGCAACTCCAGTCTATATTTGCCTTGTGTTTTAGGTTATTGTCCTGCTGAAAGGTGCATTTGCCTCCCAGTGTCTGTTGGAATGCAGACTGAACCAGGTTTTCCTGTAGGATTTTGCCTGCTAGCGCTATTCTGTTTATTTTTATCCTAAACACTCTAGTCCTTGCCGATGACAAGCATACCCATAACATGATGCAGCCACCACCATGCTTGAAAATATGAAGAGTGGTACTACTACTACTACTACTACTGATGTGTCGTGTTGGATTACAATGTTGTTGATCCATCCACAGATAATTGTATGTGTGGGGTACAGAGATGAGTCATTCAAAAATCATCTTAAACACTATTATTGAACACAGAGTGAGTCCATGCAACTTATTATGTGACTTAGTAAGCACAGTTTTACTCCAGAACTTATTTAGGCTTGCCATAACAAAGGGGTTGAATACTTATTTACTCATTTCAGCTTTTCAGCTTTTTAATTAATTTGTAAAAATGTCTAAAAACGTAATTCCACTTTGACATTATGGGATATTGTATGTAGGTCAGTGACACARAATATCAATGTAATATATTTTAAATTCAGGCTGTAACACAAGAACATGTGGAAAAAGTCAAGGGGTGTGAATACGTTCCGAAGGAACTGTAAATAGCCCATTGATATCCCGTGAAACTCAAGCGTAAATATTTTTGTTTAACCAAAGTAGCCTCAAGTTTCCCCCTGATTTCCATAAGCCTATATTGCAATATAAATTGGGAAATGCTGTGAAAATGTGGTAATYGTTTTTTCTTCACAGTTGTCCAATACTTAAACTGAGAACATTTCCCCAAGTAATTGAGTTGCTTAAACAAACAACTAATACAAACAAATAAGCATGAAATCCTTTGAGAAATGTCACAGTACTTTTAAGTCGATGTACAAAAACATTATCCGGATGCTGCAGATGTAAAGTGCCACCCAAATCAAAATGAAACGGTAAGTGGCGTAAAATAAGAGAAATAAAGAAAAAAGCCTCGAGCAGGCTTTTTGGTTTGTAATATGTTAATAAACAGCTATTACACACTTTATGTGCTATAATCATAATAACAAAGGCTTGGGGTTTCTTCTGATCAAGCCGAACTATTTAATATACTTACCGTAATAGAATGGACTAGCCTATATGGCGAGTTTCTCAAATAAACATAAATTAAGCTATGTTTTAAATCATTATACACGGGGCTTTAACAAATGAACAAGTATTTTAAAATTCACTTCCACGGCTTGTCTTATTGTGGATCCAAGAGATGTATTGTAGGTCGTTCAGGTGATTATATATTCAGGCCCATGCAACTGAATCTTTCATGTCCCCCTAGCAATTTAACGCCTTAATGTAGACGATGTTGTGTGCTGCAATTCTGCGGACGATAAAGCAATGACCCCCATCTCAATAACTCAGCGTCTCCGCGCTTGACTGATGCGCTTTTCTCAGGAGATATGGGCACACAGGCTGGGAACTTTGTTCAGTATGGAAGGCTTACAGCTCGAATTTAGGCTATCCATGAATCTAAACCCTATTAAATTATCCACGAAAGAAAACACCTATCAAAATTGCTCAGCTTGGCATTAAAGAACGTATTGAAAGGCAACTAATGCCTTGTAAAAGTTTGTTCAGTTGAGAACGCCATCTCCTGACTCGGGAGAGAAATACAGGCTGYGAWACKGTMYGCGGCCTCTGGTCCAATCTACATTTACCCCAATTTACCCTGGTCASTCGGACRTGCTAGTGATACRACAKAACCCTTGTTTATCCACAAACGTTTCCTCCCTTTCAGAAAGAGCTCTGGTCTCTATCAGAATCCTCYATCAGACCCGGAGAGGCCCGGGCAATCACTTTRCCAGATTACTTGTATTTAATACACAATGSATCATAAAACAAATCCCTCATCCTGACAGGAAGAAAATAAAACAGCTCATAGGTTGAGCTTTCCCAATTTATGGCTAAATTAAAAAGGSTTCCAACAATGGACAAGTCGAGGAAAGGCAGGAAATCAATGAGCTGCGGACCGGGGGCTCTTTTGGGTTCTCAAGCAGCGCGGACTATGGGAATCTCTGGCGAGGTCCACCTTATTTACACATGATTTTTCCTGTCCTTCCTGCACATTTGCTCTGCAATTTCATCAAACAATGGGKATTATCTGGGATAGAAGGTCAATGTCACAGATAGCGGCCACTGAGACATATTAATCATAATCTCTTCACATCCACCGCCCCCACCCTCTCCCAGAACATTATAAACTCCTGTTCAGGCTCGCCCTGCATAACCAAGCAGGCTAAACGCTTACTTTTGTATGATTCTAAGAGGTCGTTTTTTTTATGGATTTGATTATCCAAAAGAGTTTAGAGTTGGACATAAAAGTTAAGAAAGGAGAGTGAAAATGGGCAATACAATTATATCAGCATTTAAAAAGAATATGAACAAACAAACAACCAAAAGCAGAAAAAAAATTACATTTTGTGAATGTTGGCCTGCTGTATATGCAAGCTGTTACCATGAATTGCAGATCAAGTTTAGAAGAAGAATGTTTTAAAAGCTATACATTGTATCGGCATGTTTAGAAATGCAGGATGATGGCATGTTGGTCACATGCGTCCTATGCCCCTCAGAGTGGCGAGGGCGAGACAMATCATCCGGGTGCATGCCTAGTCTGTCTCGTAAAGCAGATCTCCAAGCAAACAAGGAAAGCCTCACTTAGGCCTAACAATAAAAGTTATTGTTTTCACTTGGACTATTAGTGAGGTTTTATTGAAACAATACTTTTTACATTCCATTAAGTATTCTATGAATAACACAATTATTGTTTTAATGTACAATATTTTTTAGAAGAGAGTCACTGTCACCATTCATTAGTCTTTAAGCTAATAGCATGTTGTGCCTTAACTTGGCTAGGAGTGAACCGCGAACCCACCCCTCATTGCTCGGGCACAAACGAGTGAAATGCGGAAGAAATGCGTAATTATTCGGTGGTTTCATCAAAGGCAAATTGGGCTGGTGTATGTAGTCAATACCATAGAAGCCCATCCCGACCTCTCTCTGACCTCGCCTCTCAACCGGTCACCTGTCACTTTAAAATGTARTGCGGGAGCGTCMCTCAACTTCCGACTGCGGACAGGCAAGATAGCCCGTTTTGCATTGCTCTCTATGGATGGGCGAGCAAGATCCTCTTTAAGAGACAGTCCGTGAAACAGAAACACACATCACACAGTACGGGACGCGCAAGTAGGTGGGCGATCTTTCCATCTCACTATCACGCGCCGGGGGGAAGAGAGAAAGGAAAAGTTGCATTTTCGCTCGCTCCGCCGCACTGACACCTGGGAACAGTGGAGGTTCAGAGTGAGAAGAGCGGACGAGACCGGCTCGCGCTGACGGSCTCAARTTGGACCAAGTTAATGTGCCTAGGGATTATGCCGGTGTCTACATGACAATAAGTGTGTGAGAGAGAAGAGCAAACGTCTTGTGGGTCGGAGAAAGGGAAAATACAATGTAAAATCCCATGGCYTTTTCAAGAACACAGGACATTACACATATGGAGCAAAACTAAAAGACCGATACATTTTAAATTTTTTGTGGTCATTTCCAAAACAAGAAATTGCAGTTTTAATCAAAAGTTTTTTTTCACTTTATTTCTGCACACCCCGTATTTGCAGATATTTTATTGTTGCACCAAGGGTGCAAAGGATTTACCACGGTAAGCAACGGTCTATTTGATTACCTTTTTTATTACCAAACGAACATTCTTACGAGTCCTTTCTCAGTGATACAATTATGGTTATAATTAATCGTATGAGCTCTCAATATAGATTAATTGTCAAAACTATTGACAAGTATTTTTACAGGGTGYGTCAATACGTTTTCGTCAGACACGTTTAACGTATCCCAGGTAAGTATTTTAGGCTACACAAACATCGATTGTTGTCCATAATCGATTTTCAGTTATGGATCACAACAATATGTCTTGCTTCTGCACGTAACTCTAATCACAAATTATTATTTAGTTTTTATTGAAAAAATAATAATTTGTCTTTAAATTATAGMCAATAAGTAAGATGTCATTTTGCATTGTCTTGCCAAATGTAATTAATAATGCAAAGTGTKTTTAACAAATAAATACATATTCTATCTATTATTGACACGTGTGCTTATCCAATTTTCAAGGTAGGCCAGAAAAACCCCGAGCATTAGGCTATTTTGTCTGACGTTTTCTGTATGTTATAAATTGTTTAGACTGCAACCAACTCCTGTCCTGGGTGAAATACACAGTGGCCTTTTCACGCGATTTCTATCTCTCCCTAATTCGTTTTAAAAAAAATATTTGGGAATAATTATCAGGCCTATCATTTATCTATTCCTATCATCTGTCTAAGTAGAATTACGTTTTATTGTATGCATAGGCCTGCCTTGGTCATATGATAATATTGTTAATTTACTGAATATGATAGGGTAGTTAATTAGGCCTACATAGCTGATAATAAAGTATAAGTTAGGGAATTCTTTATAAAACTGGTTGTTTCTTTTGTGGGAATGGTGTGCATGAAAGGTTATTTGAATGCTGCTGCCCACTGGGGTTAACGTGTTCTGGCCCTTTCACTCCCAAAGATTAGGCGCTATTGTCCAATATCTCCTCATCATCAACCCTCTGAGAGACTTTTCAATCAACTTCATCTTTATAATAATATTACGTTTTATTTTAAAAGAAAACAAGGTGATATCAGCAATTGGGGAATAGAGTAAATGTTTCTACAAGTGTTATACGAATATAAATATGTAATAATAATTTCATTACACTGTTTTTTTGTTTCTACAAAATACCAACACTGATATTGGYGTTGCTTTTTGTGTTTTTATGTATTCAGCACGACTCAGTATTAATAATAATGTATGCATTGTTATGAAACGTGTTGCACCTAGTGAAATGGCTCTAAAATGTTCGTTTTGATTACCATATTCATGGAATAGTTTCTAATGTTCGGCAATAAAGAAATACATTTGTTTTGATGTCTTAAAAACATTGTTGGTGTCTTAAAAACAAGTAATTGAAAGACCTTTTAGTTTGTGCTCATTAGCACGGTGATATTCTGGCATGTGTTCACTGCTGTGGTGTGTGTTATCAGTTTGCGTGGGCTTTTTTCGTTTGATTGTGTGAGAGGGAGCAGGACCCAGTTCAAGGTGTGTGTGTGTGTGTGTGGTGTGTGTGTGTGTGTGTGTGTGTGTGTGTGTGTTGGTGTGTGTGTGTGTGGTGTGTGTGTGTGTGTGTGTGTGTGTGTGGTGTGTGGTGTGTGTGCCTGCCTGCGTGTGTAATACTGCAGCTTCACAACAGTGTGGCCTTGTTTCTCGGTGGGAGTTATGTGGTTTGTCCGTGTGGACACAGTAACCTGTGTAGATCTGCAGAATCAGATAGAGATCAAAGTGTTAACCCCCCCCCCCCCTCTCTACCTCTTTTACAGATCTTGGACGGGTCGGGCCATGTAAAGTTCTGTGTGGATGCCAGCGAGCCTGATATCGGGAGCCTGGCTGAAGCACAATCCAGTTTGCCTCCACGGCCCTCCAACACACCTGACGCCGTGCCAGATTGATGATCAGGTTGTGGAGAGGAGACCCGGCCCCTGCCCTGCCCACACGGGCCTTAGTGAACCCCATGTCTGCCTGCCTGGCCTGTGTTGTGTAGAAGGTGTTTATTGTGATCTAGTCAGATAGCCCCTGTGCGGCCCACCTGCGTTCCAGTATCAGCCCCCCTCTCCTCACACACACACACACACACACACACACACACACACCACACACACACACACACACACACACACACACACACACACAACACACACCACACACACACACACACACACACACCCTGCTCTTGGTTTTTGTTTCTGTGTAATTGTGTCTTGGCTTCGGCGTGTCGAGGACCACAGAGCCAGATCACACACACGGCTGCCGTGCTGATAGTCACGACACTTCACACACGCTCGCACTGTACTTCCAGATATGTGTGGTATGCCCCTTGCTCTTTCTCTCCTCACCTGGGAGAGACAGACAGGATGGCCTACCTCCTACCTGACACATAGGGGCATTTTCAATTCACTCATTCAATGGTTAAATAGTATTTTTATGGACTCAACAGCACAACACGACACACAACAACACGACACTCACCAACACACATCACCACCACACACACACACACACACACACACACACACAAACACACACACACACCTATAGTAAGGGAGACTTTATTTGACATGGACAGTGCATTCCGTGTCTTGATGGAAGATACATAGATAGAAGCGTTTGCATCACTTTTCATTAATTCTTCATAAATAGTTTATAGATACTTGCATATGTTGCAGATAAAGAATCCGTTTCAAATGTAATATTAATGAGTGGATGTAATTTGTATCTCGGAACATTGGCATCATGATTATACTTATCATTAGCATTATTATAGCGTCACTATGCAAATGGTTATTTAATACTTCAAATGGTTATTTAATACTCCAAATGGTTATTTAATACTCCAAATGGTTATTTAATACTCCAAATGATTTAGATACAGTTTATTTTGAGAGGAAGCCAACTTCAGATTCTTATTTGAAACTGTAGTATAAAGAATCCTAATTGTCACCCTATTCCCTATGTATGCCCCCTATATAAATCATTACAAAATCAATCCCAGTAGTGCACTATATAGGGAATAGGGTGCCATATAAGACATAATCGATGTGATGCAGTGTTTAATGTAGCCTTCTGAGTGGCCCTCTCTCTGAGGTGTGACTGACTGTCATTACTGTGGTTCTGCTCAGGTGGCTGTCTAAGCCTGACCAGGGTCATCGACAAGGCTGTGATGAGATTATTGTTAGGTACCACACACTGTCACAACACTGTCTTCACGTCTTCCGGACACCCCTCATGTTTTTCATAACACACAGTAACGTCTCACAAAGCCTGTCTAGGCGTAAATTGCATGTGTAAGGTTGGATGTCTGGAAGATCTGTCAGTTATGTCTGTTTCTATCAGAGTATGAACGTGTGTGTGTGTCTGTGTATATGTGTGTGCCTCTATGCGTGCGCTGTGTAGGATCGGGCCCTTTATCAGGACTATGTGAATGTTTATTGCGGTTCTGATGGCTCCCCGTGCACCTCATCCTAAAGCTGGAAGTGAGAAATGTAGTCCCTTACCTGCTTCCAACAGGTTTTACAGCTGCTGAGAAGTACTGACTGTGAAGCCTGCCTGAAACCACATATTACACCCGCTTACACAATCAGTCCCACATTGTGGACTAACCTGGCTTCAATCCTCTTATTTCTGACCTAGTCCTGTTTATAATAAAACTTTATGTCCAATCTCAAGAGGGTGAGGAAAGTAAAGGAGAGGAAGAGGGGAGGGAGGAGAGAGAAGGAAGAGAGCTAGAGGAATTGTCAGGGGTTCCTTGACTCATCGTGTGCTGTGTGTGTGTGTGTGTTGTGTGTGTGTGTGTGTGTGTGTGTGTGTGTGGTGTGTGTGTGTGTGTGTGTGTGTGTGTGTGTGTGTGTGTGTGTGTTGTGTTGTGGTGTGTGTGTGTGTGGTGTGTGTGTGTGTGTTCGGCTGTACGAGAATAGCAAGGCTTGCGTAGTGCTGCAGCAGTATGGCGTGTGTGATCATGTCTTAGCTGTAGGGTTTAAGAGCTGGTCAAAGTTAGCTAAGTATAAACATGTGTAACATGTTATTTTAAACAGTGTTATTACCGATAACACTAACTATTCATCAACGCTCTGCAATGCAGTCGGTGACTATTGGGTCTCATACAATCAACGATCTGAGATCAATATGATCTGGGAGTGAAAACGTTTTTTTTAGCACTAAAACTTCTCTCTGGTTAGATTCACTTGTGTTCATCACTGAGCATTGTACTGAGTTCAGATATGAAGTATATTTCACATGGAGATGTCTTAACTATATCCCACACAGACAGTAGCCTACATGGGACAGGCTGAAGTGTAAATGGATTAGCGGTGTAATTCTCATGATCTGACGAGCGACTAAAGACTCTTTCATTAGACTGTGGATGGATATGAGGGCTAATCTCGTTAGTCTTATTGATTCTCCCACGCAGCACAAAGAGACATGAAGTAGATGAATTGACTGTTTTAATGTGTGACAGGTTCTGTGATCACATAAATAGACTGGAAAGCTGAGTGTCTCAGTGTGGGAGTGCTGATCTAGGATCACTTTTGTCTTTTGGATCATAATGAATATGATTATATGGACAGGGAGGAACTGATCCRAGATCAGGACCCATATTTACGGGTCCTGACTAAGTGTCTCAGAGTAGGAGTACTGATCTAGATTCAGTTTTCTATTTTGGATCATAATGAATTACAATTACACTACATGACCAAAAGTATGTGGACACGTGCTCGTTGAACATCTCATTCCAAATTCATGGGCATTAATATGGAGTTGGTCCCCCCCTTTGCTGCTATAACAGCCTCCACTCTTCTGGGAAGGCTTTCCACTAGATGTTGGAACATTGCTGCGATGACTTGCTTCCATTCAGCCACAAGAGCATTAGTGAGGTCAGGCACTGATGTTGGGCGATTAGGCCTGGCTCGCAATCGGCGTTCCTATTCATCCCAAAGGCCAGTCAAGTTCTTCCACACCAATCTTGACAAACCATTTCTGTATGGACCTTGCTTTGTGCACGGGGGCATTGTCATGTTGAAACAGGAAAGGGCCTTCCRCAAACTTTTGCCACAAAGTTGGAAGCACAGAATCGTCTAGAATGTCATTGTATGCTGTAGCGTTAAGATTTCTCTACACTGGAACCAAGGGGCCTAGCCCAAACCATTAAAAACAGCCCAATAACATTATTCCTCCTCCACCAAACTTTACAGTTGGCACTATGTATTCGGGCAGGTTGTGTTATCCTGGCATTCGCCAAACCGAAATTCGTCCATCAGACTGCTAAATGGTGAAGCGTGATTCATCACTCCAGAGAACGAGTTTCCACTGRTCCAGAGTCCAAAAGCGGAGAGCTTTAGACCAATCCAGCAGACACTTGACATTGCACATGGTGATCTTAGGCTTGTGTGCGCCTGCTCGGACATGGAAACCCATTTCATGAAGAAAAACAGTTCTTGTGCTGATGTTGCTTCCAGACTTAGTTTGGAACTCGGTAGTGAGTGTTGCAACCGTGGACAGGCAATTTTTACACGCTTCAGCACACGGCGGTCCCGTTCTGTGAGCCACTTTGTGGCTGAGCTGTTGTTTCTTCCCAAACGTTTCCAATTCACAATAACACCACTTACAGTTGACTGGGGCAACTCTAGCAGGACAGAAATGTAATGAACTGACTTGTTGGAAAGGTGGCATCCTATGACGGTGCCATGTGGAAAGTCACAGAGCTTTTCAGTAGGGCCATTCTGCTGCCAATGTTTGTCTATGGAGGTTGCATGGCTGTGTGCTCGATTTTATACACCTGTCAGCAACGGGTGTGACTGAAATAGCCGAATCCACTAATGTGAAGGGATGTCCACATAATTGTGTATATATAGTGTATAAAGAGAGYGAGGACCTGATCCCAGATCAGCACTCTGGCTGGTGGCTGGCATACCTGCTAGATGACCTCTTTGAGAGGAAGGATGTTGGAGGAACAAAGAGGGTGTGTCAGTGTCCCGAGGAAAATCGGATTCTTTGTTTGCACTGGTGACTAATGATGTCAAGGTAACCAACTTCTCCAAGATAACAGCTTCTGATATGTCTGAGGTTATGACCTCTACAAGAAACAGGGGAGAGAGAGAGAGAGGGAGAGTGTATTGTGTCTGCTAATGTGTTTGTTTAGATTGAATTGTCCACCCAAATCAGAATGAAACGTAAGTGGCGTAAAATAGGAGAAATAAAAGCTCGCAGGGTTTTTGGTTTTTAATCTGTTATTAAACAGCTTATTAACACACTTTTAGTGCTATAATCATATAACAAAGGCTTGGGGTTCTTTTGATAAAGCCGAACTATTTAATAATACTTTACGTAAATAAATGGACTAGATATAGGGTGAGTTTTTCAATAAACATGTAAATAGGCTATGGTTTAAAACACTATGCATGGGGCATTTAACAAATGAACAAATGTTTTAAACATTCACTTCCACAGCTCTCTTATGTGGTGGATCCAAGAAAATTGTATGTAGGTTCGTTCAGGTGAATTATATATTCAGGCCCATGCGAACTATCTTTCATGTCTCATCTAGCAATTTGAACGCTTAATGTAGACGATTTGTGGGCTGCAATTCTGCGACGAGAAAAGCAATGACCCCATCGCAATAACTTCAGCGTCTCCGCGCTTGACTGATGCGCTTTTTCTCAGGAGATATAGGCACAGCAGGCTGGGAACTTCGTCTCAGTAATGGAAGGCTTACAAACTCAAATTTAGGCGAGCCATGAATCTACACTGTTTAATATTCTCCACTAAAGAAAAACACCTATCAAAATTGTCTGCATGGCAATTAAAGGAACGTATTGAAAGGCAAACTAATGCCTTGTAAAAGTTTGGTCAGTTGAGAACGCCATCTCTTGAACTCGGGAGAGAAATACAGGCTGAGAAACAGTGAGCGGCTCTGGTCCAAATCTACATTTACCCAATTACCCTGGTCACTCGGACTTGCTATGATACCACAAAACCCTTGTTTATCCACAAACGTTGCCTCCGTTTCAGGAAAGAGCCTCTGGGTCCTAATCAGGAAATCCTCGATCAGACCGGAGAGGTCCCGGGCAATCACTTTCCCAGATTACTTGTATTTAATACAATGGATCATAAACAAATCCCTCATCCTGCAGCAGAAAAAATAGAACAGGCTCATAGTTTGAGCTTTCCCAATTTATGGCTAAATTAAAAAGGCTTCCAACAATGGACAAGTCGAGGAAAGGCAGGAAACAATGAGCTGCGGACCGGGGGCTCTTTGGGTTCTCAAGCAGCGCGGACTATGGAATCTTGGCGAGGTCACCTTATTTACACATGATTTTTCCTGTCTTCCTGCACATTTGCTCTGCAATTTCATCAAACAATGGGCATTATCTGGGATAGAAGGTCAATGTCACAGATAGCCGGCCACTGAGACATATTAATAATCTCTTCGCACCCCCCCCCCCCCCCACCACCACCACACCACTCCCTCACCCTTTCCCAGAAATTATAAACTGTCATGCTTGCCCTGAATAACCAAGTAGGCTATAGCCTACTTTTGTATTATTTTAAGTGGTCTTTTTTTCCCCGATTGATTATCAAAGAGTTTAGAGTTGGACATAAAGGTTAAGAAAAAATGAGTGAAAATGGACAATTACAATAACTTAGTATTTAAAAAAAATTGAAACATACAAACAAGCAACAACACAATAAAAAGCAGAAAAAGTTTAATTGTTTGCATGTTGGCCTGCTGTTATGCAAGCTGTTACATTCACACAGATCAGGTTTAGCAGAATCATATTTAGAAAGCTATAAATTGAGTTCGCATGTTTAGAAATGTGTGACAACACCAGGCAGGATGATGGCATGTTGGTCACTGCGTCCTATGTCTCCAGAGCGGCTAGGTGAGACAGGTCATTGGGCGCATGCCTTGTCTGTCTCGTAAAGCAGGTGCTCCAAGCAAACAAGGAAAGAGTCATTAGGCCTAACAAATAAAAGTTGTTGTTTCCACTTGACTATAATGAGGCTTTATTTATTAAACAATACTTTTACATTCCATTACGTATTTTATGGTAAACACAATTTTTTTTTAAATGTACATATTCTTAGATGAGAGTCCACTGGTCATCATTCAGTAGTCTAAGCTAATAGCATTTTGTGCTTGAACTGGGCTAGGAGTGAGCGCGACCCACCCCTCGTTGCTCGGGCACAAACGAGTGAAATGCGAATGGTTGCATAATTATTCGGTGGTTTCATCAAAGGCAAATGGGCTGGTGTATGTAGTCAATCATAGAAGCTCATCGACCTCTCCTGACCTCGCTCTCCACAGGTCCCTGTCCACTTTAAAATTTACTGGCGGGTAGCGTCGCTCAACTTCCGACTGCGGACAGGCAAGATAGTCGTTTTGGCATTGCTCTCTATGGATGGGCGAGCAAGATCCTCTTTAAGAGACAGTCCGTGAAACAGACACACACATCACACAGTACGGACGCGCAAGTAGGTGGGCGATCCTTCCATCTCACTATCACGCGCCGGGGGGAGAGAGAAAGGAAAAGTTGAAATCGTCGCTCGCTCCGCCGCGCCTGACACCTGGGAACAGTGGAGGTTCAGAAAGGAGGAGGCGGACGAGACGGCCTCACCGCTGACGGGCTCAACTTGGACCAAGTTAATGTGCCTAGGGATTATGCGGTGTCTACATGACAATAAGTGAGCGAGAGAGAGAGAGAGGAGCAAACGTCTTGTGGGTCGGAGAAAGAGAAACACAACTGCCAAATCCCTTGGCGCTTTCAAGAACACAGGATTAAACAATGGAGGCAAAACTAAACGACCGATACATTTTCACATTTTTGTGCTTATTTCCAAACAAGACATTTCAGTTTCATCAACCTTTTATTTTTAAATTATTTCTGCCAGTCGTATTTGCAGTATTGTATTTGTTTGCACCAATTGTGCAGAGGATTTACCACGGTAAGCAGCGATCTATTTTATAACCTTTTTATTACCAAAACGAACATTCTAATGTGTTCTTTCTCAGTGATACAATTACGGGTTATATTAATCGTATGAGCTCTCAATTAATTAATTGTCAAAACTATTGACAAGTATTTGTACAGAGTGAGTCAATACGTTTATCAGACATTATTAAATATTTTAGGCAACATAAACATCGATTGGTGTTCTTAACCGATAATTCAGTTATGGAATCAGAACAAGATGTCTTGCTTCTTCTTCACGTAACTGTTATCACTTGTCATTTCCTGCCATTGATTTGTTTCCGATAAAGTTTATTTTCTATATCAGTAATAGGCTATATCCTATATGCTTTCTTTTTTAAATCGTGTTTATAGGCAAACATGCTATAGCATATTATTGGTTCGTTTTTATTGATTAAAACATTATTTGTGTTTAAATTATAGCAGTCATAAGTAAGATGCATAATTTAATTCATAATGCAAAGTGAACTTAGCAATAGATAAAGTTATGTGCATTTTGACACGTGTGCTTTATCACATTTTTAGGTACCAGAAAAAAACGAGCTTTAGGCTATTTTGTATTTTTTATTTTGTCTGTATGTTAATAATTGTGTAGACTGCAACGAACTCCTGTCCTGGCTGACATTCACAGTGGCCTTTGCACACAATTTATATCTCTCCTTAAGTTCGTTGTAAAAAAATATTTGCGGAATAATTATCAGGCCTATCATTTATCTATTCCTAGCTCTATCTAGTAGAATTACGTTTTATTGTACGTATAGGCCTGCTTTATGGTAATATAGTTAATTTACTGAATATGATAGGGTAGTTAATTATGCCTCCATAGTTTATAATAAAGTAGAAATTAGGGAGTTCTTTATAAAGGGGTTGTTTCTTTTGAGTGAATGGCGTGCATTAAAGGTTATTTGTATGTCGGCAGCCGCTTGGGTGAACGTGTTTTGGCCCTTTTCACTCCTAAATATTAGGCGCTATTGTTCAATATATCCTCATCATCAACCCTCTGAAGAGACTTTCAATCAACTTCAGCTTTATAATAATATTACGTTTTATTTAAAAAGAAAACCAGTTGATATCAGATTGTGGAATAAAGTAAATGTTTCAACAATTGTTAATACGAATATATATGTGTAATAATAATATTTCATACACCGTTTTTGTTTCGACAAAACACAAACACTGATTTTGGGGTTGCTTTTGTGCTTTAATTTATTCAGCACAACTCAGTATTTCATTTTTAGGTAAACTTGATAATAAGCATTGTTATGAAACATGTTGCACACAGTGAAATGCTCCAATATGTTCGTTTTTATTACCATATTCCATGGATAAATTTGTAAATATTCAGCAATAAGAAATACCTTCGTTTGATGTCTATAAAACTTGTTTTACACGTCAAGTAATTGAAAGATGCTTTTAGTTGTGCACATTTAGCCAGTGATATTCTCTATTGCGTTTCACTGCTGTCCTAGAGAGTGTGACTGTTTGTGTGTATGAGTTTGAGTGGGCTTTTCATTGTGTGTTGTGAGAGAGAGCAGGACACAGTTCAAGGTGTGTGGTGTGTGTGTGTGTGTGTGTGTGTGTGTGGTGTGTGTGTGTGTGTGTGTGTGTGTGTGTGTGTGGTGTGTGTGTGTTGGTGTGTGTGTGTGTGTGTGTGTGGTGTAATACTGCAGCCTCACAACAGTGTGGCCTTGTTTCTCGGTGGGAGGTATGTGGTCGTCCATGTGGACACAGTAACCTGTGCAGATTAGATAGAGATCAAGTGTTACCCTCCCCCTCCCTCTCTACCTCTCTCCAGATCTTGGACGGGTCGGGCCATGTAAAGTTCTGTGTGGATGCGCGAGCCTGATATCGGGAGCTGGCTGAGCACATCAGTTCTCCCCCACGGCCCACCAGCACAACCTGACGCGTGCCAGATAGATGGATCAGGTATGTGAAGAGGAGACCGCCTCCTGCCTGCCACAGGGCTTAGTGAACCCCATGTCCTGCCTGCCTGTTGTTATGTTATAAGGGTTATTGTGATCTAGTTCAGATAGCCCCTGTGCGGCCCACCTGCGTTCAGTTATCAGCCCCCTCTCCTCACACACGCACACGCACACACACACGCACACGCACACGCACACACACACACACCCTGCCTCCGGGGCCCATCTGTGTGTTGTGTTTCTGTGTAATTGTGTCTTGGCTTCGGTGTGTCGAGGACCACAGGGCAGACACACACACCACACACGGCTTGCTGTGCTGATAGTCACAGACACTTCACACACGCTTGCACTGTAAACTTCCAGATATGTGTGGAATGCCCCATGGCTCTTTCTCTCCTCACCTGGGAAAGACAGGACAGGAAGGCCTATCTGACCACATAGGGCATTTTCACTTCAACTCATTCACTGGTTAAATCGTATTTATGGACTCAGACTACCACACACACACTATAGTAAGGGAGACTTTATTGACATGGCCAGTGCATTCATGTCTTGATGGAAGATAAATTGATAGAAAAGTTTGCATCACTTTTCATTACTTCTTCATAAATAGTTTCTAAATACTTGTATAGTGTTGCAGATAAACAGAATAAGGAATCTGGTTTCAAATGTAATATTGATGACTGGATGTAATTTGTAACTAAAACATTGTGATCGTGATTATACTCATCATTAACATGATCACTGAACGTCACTATACAAACGGTTATTTAACACTCCAAATTATTGTATTTTGAAGAGGAAGACACTTTAGATTTGTATTTGACACGGTAGTATAATGAATCCCATGGGTGTGTCCCAGTTTGTCACCCTATTTGCTATAGTGCACTATGTAGGTGCCCCTATAAGAGCTCTGGTCCAAAGTAGTGCACTATGTAGGGATTAGGGTGCCATTGAGAGCAACCAATGTAATGCAGTGTTTGATGTAGCCTTCTGATTGGCCCTCTCTGAGGTGTGACTGACTGTTTTCACTGTGGTTCTGCTCGGGTAGCTGTCTAAGTCTGGCCTGGATCATGGACAAGGCTGTGATGAGATTATTGTTAGGTACCACACACTGTCACAACACTGTCTTCACGTCTTCCGGACAACCCTCATGTTTTTCATAGCACAGTAACGGCCCACAAAGCCTGTCTAGGGCGTAAGTTACGTGGTGTAAAGTGGAGTGGTCTGGTTGGATGTCAGGAAAGTCTGTCAGTTATGCCTGTTTCTATCAGAGTATGAATGTGTGTGTTTGTTTGTCTTTTATATGCTCTTTATCCAACGCTGTGCAGGATCGGGCCCTTTAGCAGGATATGTGAATGTTCATTGCGGTTCTGATGGCTCCCGTGCTCCTCATCCTAAAGCTGGAAGTGAGGAATGTAGTCCCTTACCTCCTTCCAACAGGTTTTACAGCTGCTGGAAGTGCTGACTGTGAAGTCAGCCTGAAACCACATATTACACCCTCTTACACAATCAGTCCCACATTGTGGACTAACCTGGCTTCAATCCCTCTATTTCTGACCTAGTCCTGTTTATAATAAAACTTTATGTCAACTCAAGAGGGTGAGGAAGTAAAGGAGAGGAAGAGGGGAGTGGAGGAAGGGAGAGAGAGAAGAAAGAGACTAGAAGAACTGTCAGTGGTTCCTACTTGTTTTGTGTGTGTGTGTGTGTGTGTGTGTGTGTGTGTGTGGTGTGTGTGTGTGTGTGTGTGTGTGTGTGTGTGTGTGGTGTGTGTGTGTGTGTGGTGTGTGTGTGTGTGTGTGTGTGGTGTGTGTGTGTGTGTGTGTGTGTGTGTGGTGTGTTGTGTGTGTGTGTGTGTGTGTGTGTGTGTGTGTGTGTGTGTTCGACATAGAGCATAGCAAGGCTTGCGTAGTGCTGCAGCAGTATGGCGTGTGATCATGTCTTAGCTGTAGGGTTTAGAGCTGGTCAAGTTAGCTAAGTATAAACATGTGTAACATGTTATTTTAAAACAGTGTTATTACGATAACAATAACTATTCTTTAAAGCTCTGCAATGCAGTCGGTGACTATTGGGTCTCATTCAATCAATGATCTGAGATCAGATCTGTTGGGATAAAAACTGTTGTTTTTTCAGCACCGTAGCGGTGACTAAAACTGCTCTCTGGTCAGATTCACCTGTGATCATCACTGAGCATTGTACAGAGAACATATTTGAAGTATATTTAGTATGGAAATGTCTCACACGTACAGTAGCCTACATGGGACAGCTGAAGGGTAATGGATTAGCGGTGTAATTATCACACGATCTGACGAGCGACTAGACTCTTTCATAAGACTGTGGATGGATATGAGGGCTAATCTCATTAGCCATATTGATTCTCCAGGCAGCAAAGAGACATTGAAGTGGATGAATGGACTGTTTTAATGTGTGAAGGTTCTGTGATCATAGAAATAGACTGGAGAGCTGAGTGTCTCAGTGTGGAAGTTGCTGATCTGGGATCTGTTTTGTCTTTTGGATCATAATGATTATGATTATATGGACAGGGAGGAACTGATCCTAGATCAGGGCCCGTATTAATTAAGTGTCTCAGAGTAAGAGTGCTGACCTAGGGTCAGTTTTGTCTTTTTGGATCATAATGAATACAATTATATAGACAGGGAGGACCTGATCCTAGATCGGCACTCTAGCTGGTGGCTGGCATCCCTGATAGATGACCTATCTGAGAGGAAGGACGTTGGAGGACAAGAGGGCGTGCCAGTGTCCCGAGGAAAATCGGACTTTGTTTGCACTAGTGAACTAATGATGTCAAGGTAACCAACTTCTCCAAGATAATAGCCTCTGATACGTCTGAGTTATGACCTCCTACAGAGAGAGAGAGAGAGAGAAGAAGGGCAGAGAGACGAGAGAGAGAGAGAGAGAGAGAGAGAGAGAGAGAGAGAGAGAGAGAGAGAGAGAGAGAGAGAGAGAGAGAGAGAGAGAGAGAGAGAGAGAGAGAGAGAGAGAGAGAGAGAGAGAGAGAGAGAGAGAGAGAGAGAGAGAGAGAGAGAGGAGAAGAGAGAGAGATGGATTGTGTGTGTGTGTGTGCATGTGCATGTTTGTGCATGTGTGTCTGCTCATGTGTTTGTCTATGTGTGTGTGTGCGTGTGAGTATGTGTGTTTGTCTAGGTACCTATCCTCAGTGCCTCCTTGTGTTTTATGTTAGCTCAATCCCGTTGATAATGCAAGGTAAAAAAGTCTAATAATGATTGTGTATCCTGTGACTCCTGGCTGGCTCTGGAGGTCAAGGCTTGGGGCTCTAGAGGTCAAGGCTTGGGGCTCTGGAGGTCAAGGCTTGGGGCTCTAGAGGTCAAGGCTTAGGGCTCTAGAGGTAAGGCTTGGGGCTCTATAGGTCAAGGCTTGGGGCTGTAGAGGTCAAGGCTTGGGGCTGTAGAGGTCAAGGCTTGGGTCTGTAGAGGTCAAGGCTTGGGGCTGTAGAGGTCAAGGCTTGGGCTCTGAGTCAAGGCTTGGGGCTCTGGAGGTCAAGGCTTGGGGCTCTGAGAGGCTCAGAGGTCAAGGCTTGTGGCTGTAGAGGTCAAGGCTTGGGGCTCTGGAGGTCAAGGCTTGGGGCTCTGGAGGTCAAGGCTTGGGGCTCTAGAGGTCAAGGCTTGTGGCTCTAGAGGTCAAGGCTTGGGGCTGTAGAGGTCAAGGTTTGGGGCTCTAGAGGTCAAAGCTTGGTCCTACAGAGGTCAAGGCTTGGGCTCTCTCTCCTCGTGGTTCCCGTCTAGTCCAAAGGTGTGGCTGGCTGGCCCTCACAGTGTGAAATCAGACACTGTTTATCTAGCTCTCTGTTATTTTAGCTACTGTCCG
>NC_036862.1:17492611-17499021 GCF_002910315.2 Salvelinus sp. IW2-2015 | reverse complement strand
TTTACAGCCCCAGACTAGGCTTCTCTCACTCTGTGTCAGCCTGCTCTTATAGGGGCAACTCATAAGGCTTTTTGAGAGGAGTTGGAGGTCTGTAGAGTGCAGAAACATGCAACCAGTGTGTGTGTTTGTGTGTTTGTTTGTGTGTGTGTGTGTGCGAGCTTGTGTGTGTGTTTCGGGGTGTACGGTATGTTTGTTTGTGTGTGTTTGAGTGTTTGCCTGTGGCGGCCCACAGGGAAGGGGTGTTGCTGAGGGGATTTCCCCCATGTTGGCACTCACTGCAGTGCCTGTGTGCCAGATTGTACACCATCTGCACAAGTGCAGCGATACTAGCTACAGTAACTTAAACTCACTCCACGCTGCCGCTGCCACATTCTGCCCCGTGTGCCACGGTCCACTAGCGGCTGTACCCTGATCCTAGATCAGTTTGTGCTGTTTTGCCAACTCCTTGTCACTCGTTGTCACGCAAGACAGCATAAATACATCTGGGATCAGGTTAGCTGTACCCTTGATAGCTTTTCAAAGAGTCACCCTTAAAGACCCGATCAGTCTCTGAGGGCAGAATCCTTGCAGCCCTACACAGCTGTTTGAACGTCACTTTTATTGTTCCCAACCCTCAATATTATTGTGGCTTGTTGGTGTGAGGGCTCAAGTCCTGGACCGAGAGCTGTCGACCGCACTAGACCGGCAGGAAGGAGCTGGGAGGGAGGTGAGGGGGTGAGAGGTGGGTCTATACAGACGAGGGGGGCAGCTGAGAGCGCTAGCTATGTTCTCATGTCTATCAGGACCCTCTCAGTACCCTGCATTCTCCTCCTGAACAATGGGGTCGAGGCTGGCTCCCCTCTGACCAGGCCGCTTGGCCCTCGCTGCCGCCACGCCACACTGATGTCATGGCGAGCCGGGTACGTTATCTCCCAGGGCCAGTGTCCCTGTGACCCGCGCCCTTCCCAGAAGACTCCCCTGTCACATTTCTAATAATCCCCCCTCGTCCCAGTCCCCCCGTCCAAATGTCACCATGGTGCTGTAAGGGAAGTTAGTAAGTTAAACCTTCAAGGCGTGCCAAAAATAACGCCATCTGTGATTGTTTGGGAGAGCATCCATTGTGTTCGTATGGGAAGTCCCAGAGATCTCAGGGTCTCTCAGATGACCCATTCACTATATCAGAATGAGCCATTCACATAGCCCCCCCCCCCACACACACACACCTTGGAGTGTGTGGATTGTGTGTGTAGTGTGTAGTAGTGTCTGTGAATGTGTGTTTGTGTGTGGCGTAGTGTATATGCTGTGCATGTAAGTGTTTGCCTTTAATTGTGTACTGTTACATGTAGCTCCACAGGTAGTCATGTGACCCTTAGTATGTACATCTCTACATGTTTCTGTCACCGTGCACTAGGACATGAGCATATAACAGTTATTTTTGATAAAGCATAGCATGATACTGGTATAGAGTCGGCAGGTGGAGTTTTGCTACTCTATAAATACACACACACAAACACACACACACACACACACACACACACACACACACACACACCACACACACCACACACACACACACACACACACACACACACACACACACACACACACACACACACACACACCACACACAACATATGTCACCATGCACTGCAGCAGTAAACACACACACACCACAACACACACACACACACACACACACACACACACACACACACACACACAAGACACACACACACACACACACACACCACACAACACACACACACACAAGCCAACAAATATGTCCCCATGCACTGCAGCAGTACCACATCTCCCAACACCTTTTACTGCCTCTTCCTCTGAGGTCCCGTCGTGTTGAGAGCATTCTACTACTGACAAATTATATGGCCTCTCTGCTTCACGCTCAGCCCCCAATTCTCCCTGTTTCTAAACCATGTGTGTGTGTGTGTGTGTTGATCAACATTTGTTTGCTTTCTGCATCAGAGTGTTTTTGTTTAAGTGAAGTGGAGGTGGGTGTGTTTATGGTGTTGGTTGACAAGGTTTTGAGTGTGTGCGTATGTACTCATGTATGTATATGCTGTAATTTCGTATGTTTAAATCTGTGTGTGTGTGGGTTTTGCAGATCTTCTACAGAGTGACTCGAGAGATCAACCAGGAGAGGAGCTGCTTTGTACATGAAGGCAGAGGATTATTCATGTGACAGCATGGCTCCTGATATGCACGGTCAGTTCACACACACAACACACACACACACACACACACACACACACACCACACACACACACACACACACACACACACACACCCACCACAACACACAACACACACACACACACGCACACACACACATACACTACACCAAAAACACATACACACACACACACAAACACACACATACACACACACACACCTAAGATATTCTCCCCTTCCCCCCTGTCCAGAGGAGAGACAGTATCGCTGTGAGGATTGTGACCAGCTCTTTGAGTCTGTCTCTGAGCTGCTGGACACAGAAGGTTCCATGTGGGACACCCCCCTCAGCCTTCCTGGGGAACCTGGAGGGGACAGTAGTGACTGGAGGGCCCTGAGGGCCTGGAGCCCCGACGACCTGCACCTGTCCCACAGCTTCAGCCACGACAGACGGTCCCCCAGGAGTGTAAGGATGTGACCAGGTGTTCCCCGACCTCCAGAGTGAGAAGCGCGTCCTCTCTTCCCCCTTGTTGATAGGACCCCTCAGGCCCCTCAGCCTCAGAACCACCTCTATGTCACTCAACCTGCACCCCTCCACATGCCTGATGATGGCTGCAATCAACTATAATCTATAGTTGTTCTTATTGAGGAACGGTGTGTATTTGACTTTCCTGGGCAAGGGTCTTGTTTGCACACTTGTCATTTACTCCCTTACATTGGGTTGTTTTTAGTTGAGAGGCTAGTGAGCGCAGGGTTGGTAATAATGTTGTCTCTGTCTGTCTGTCTGTCTGTCTGTCGTCTCTCCTCAGTCTGGAAGCTCACTCTCTGTCTCACTGAGGAGAGGGATTACAAGTGTGACCAGTGCCCCAAGGCCTTCAACTGGAAATCCAACCTGATTCGTCATCAGATGTCACATGACAGTGGCAGCACTACGAATGTGAAAACTGCACAAAGGTACAGTCATGTACCTGCTCAAAGTGCAGTTGTGTTTGGGTGGGGTAGGTGGGTGTGGGTTAGTGTATGTTCTAGAGCAGGGCTTCCAACCTGTTCCTGGAGAGCTACAGTACCAGTACGTTTCTCTCTCAACCCTATGTAGCGACCTGATTGTAATATATTAGCTGGTTGATAAACTGAATTAGTTTAGGTACCAGGAAACACAGGAGGTTCTCGGAGCAGGATCCCTGTATTGAGTAATATTTTGTGTTTATTGAATGTGTGATCAAGTGTGTGTGCGTAGTGCATGCTTTCTACATGTACCGCATCCATAGTCGCAGATGGGTGACCCCCGCGTGTGTCCCCCTCGTCCCCCGAGCAGGTGTTCAAGACCCAGTAACCTGCAGAGGCACATCCGCTCGCAGCAACGTGGGGGCGCGGGCTCACGCCTGTCCGATTGCGGGAAGACCTTTGCCACGTCCTCTGGCCTGAAACAGCACAAGCACATCCACAGCAGTGTCAAGCCCTTCATATGTAAGTCACTCAGACCCTTCATATGTAAGTCTGCACGCTTTTTCCACATATTCTACGAGCTTGTTGGAACTCATTTAGAAAAATCGCTAAAACACCCCTTCTCTTATGTTCTACCTGGTCATAATACTAGTCGACATGTTAGTTACTCCATGATAGATTATAAAGCAGTCCCATACGACTTTGACCCTCTAATTGTTTTAAAGGAATTTCACTTGAAACCATTTCTTCATATATGCTTCATTAGTCCACTTTTGATACAGTCAAAGAAAACATTCAAGTTTTGAAGATATATTGCTTCCATTCTCCTGAAGCCCAAAATCAAGCAAGAGCAAAACATCTCAATAGGATTCATTTTGCATTACATGAACACTTTTCCAGGAAGTAACACGGTATTCTATTATAATAGCTATGAGGCTTGTACTATATTGTGCAAAATAAATGTTAACCATTATACGAGTACACTGTGAATGAGAATATATGAAAAGTGGTTTTAGGGTCAAATGCCCTTTAAATATCAGTATTTACGTCATAAAAAAAACCTCCAATCAGTAACACTTTATATGAATTATATATTATTTGGTATTATTATTATCTATCAATTTTGAATATCATTGAATATTAATATGTTGTGATATGTAGGATTAATTCTATACATTTCATGTATGATAGTTGAATGGTACTGACTTTCATTTTGAAAGTTGATGTTGATTGTGGTAATAGTACATACTATTCTATAATTAGATTGCAAAAGGAGAGCATAACATTTTTCATTCCACAGGAATTGTAGTCACAGGGGAGTGCTATTTCTGTTAATAGCAGTACGTGTCCATTCCCCCATCTCAACAAACCACACCATGCTGACCAGTGACCCCTAGAAATGACCTCACACTATGACCTCACGTTTTAACCCTACTGTTGTCCCAACATTGACCTGTTCAACCAGCCGTGACCCCCTCCCCCATTGACCCCAGAGCTCCTATCTTTGACCCCACTCTCTCTCACACTCCCTGTAAATGCCAACCCCTGTGGTCAACATTACAACCAAACCACAACACTATGACCAGACCCCAGTTTTGCTTTTCAGAGAAAACCTATTTTCAGAGTTTTTCCTTGTTAGGTGAGTAGTCAGGAGAATTCCTGGCCCAATAATGATTTCTCAATCTTTCACCTCACACACCAAAGCACAATGACCTTCACCCTTTGACCCCACTCCGTGACCCGCCACCTCACCACAGGCAGAAGGGCTGTGTCCGCCTGCGGACCCCCATCTCCCCCCTCCCTGCCTCCCCCTCAAACGCACCATTCCACACAAATAGCAACCACATGTCCCCTCCACTGTGCTCCAAATGGAGTCCATTTGCAGTAATCAGTTGAAAATATGCAGGTTTAAAAACAGCTAAAGACTGTGAAAAGAAAGAACACCCTCTGCCCTGACAGATGTGTTAGAGACATGTGTGTGTCGTCTCCGTTGTTTGCTGTGTGAACAAATGTCGTCAGCTTACTGTATTGTATAGCGTGTGTGTGTGGTGTCCGTTTCCATGTGTGTGTGTGTGTTGTGTGTGTGGTGTGTGTGTTGTTGTTGTTTGTGTTGTGTGTGTTGTGTGTGTGTGCCTGTGCTGCTTGTCATGCTGTGTGTGTGTGTGTGTGTGTCCATGTGTGTGTGTGTCCATGCTGTGTGGGTGTGTGCATGCATGTGGGTGTAATGTGTGTGTGTTTGTACAAGGTGAAATCTGTGGCTGTGTTTCTGGAGACCACTCTGGCCATAATCATTCATTCAGACACTGGGCTGTCTTACTCAAAGCTGCTCTTCACAGGAATGTGTTTATAATATTTAGTTACAGTTTATGGTGAGCTGACAAAACACACGTGTGGAGTGGATCAGGTCCCTCACACCCTGTGTGTCATGTGTTCTGTTGTAAGTCTGTAAATGTCAGGAGTGTGTGATTTACAGCCACTGTTTCTACTCGTTCTACAACAGAGAGGAAACGGATAACAACACCCACGTTAGCCAACGAGCCTCAGGCGCATCAAATATTTACGCCTAGACTCAACATCTCTTGATCAATTACGACTTGACTCCTTCAAAGACTTAATCATTCATCTGAGATCTTTGCCTGGATTCGAAGAACATTAATTATTACAGCAAGGTATGCACGTCATTGTCTTCCAAGATTTCCAATTCATTTCCATACCACCATATGAATAAACAATCACCTTTAGACTACATACTGTATATGCGTGAGTAATATTTGAATCAATAAGTTATAGATGCAATATTATTCAATATCATACATATTATTTGAGTTGTTTTGATATCCAAATTTCATCCATTTCCATTTTTACGGATGCCAATGTAGAAATAAAGAATGTAGAAATAGAGAATTCAATAGAGAATATGAAACAGAATACTATTAGCTACTGTATGATAAGATATGATCTCTATATGACTGTTTTTTTTATCTAGCTATCATCTAGCCCAGGGTCTCCAACCGTTTCTAGCATGAGAGCCATGTCACAAGCTACTCAGAATACCTTTTTTGTTCTGGAAGAAGCAGAAAAGTTTGATTATTTGGTGTACATTCCTTTAATTGTGCGTCTGGCCCTTAGACCAGATTGCTCACGAGCGAGTGAGGAATGATGGTTCTGTACTGCTGCTGCTTCAATGTTCCATGGAAAGTTTGCAAATAATAGATTAAAATGATATACGTCTGCCAAGTAAAGGGCTACTTTGCAGTTTTCATTTAATTGAGAAAGGTTTTGGGGAAAGTATTTCCTGT
>NC_036862.1:17477333-17492586 GCF_002910315.2 Salvelinus sp. IW2-2015 | reverse complement strand
CACCACACAAACCCACACACCAAACAACCACACACACACACACACACACACACACACACACACACACACACACACACACACACACACACACACACACACACACACACACACACACACACACACACACACACACACACACCTAAGATATTCCTCCCCTTCCCCCCCTGTCCAGAGGAGAGACAGTATCGCTGTGAGGATTGTGACCAGCTCTTTGAGTCTGTCTCTGAGCTGCTGGACACCAGAAGGTTCCATGTGGGACACCCCCTCAGCCTTCCTGGGGAACCTTGGAGGGGACAGTAGTGACCTGGAGGGCCCTGAGGGCCTGGAGCCCCACGACCTGCACCTGTCCCACAGCTCAGCCACGACGGTCCCCAGGAGTGTAAGGAGTGTGACCAGGTGTTCCCCGACCTCCAGAGGTGAGAAGCGCGTCCTCCTTCCCCCTTGTTGATAGGCCCCCTCAGGCCCCTCAGCTCAGAACCCCTCTATGTCACTCAACCTGCACCCCCCTCACATGCCTGATGATGGCTGCACATCAACTTGAATCTATAGTTATAGTCTTGATGATATATTGTAGTGACGTGGACAGTGTCATTTGAACTATTGTTGATCCTGGGCAAGGTCTTTGTTTGCACACTTCATTTACTCCCCTTTTACAGCATTGGTGTTTTTAGTTGAGAGGCTAGTGACGCAGTGTTGTAATAATGTTGTTGTGTCTGTCTGTCTTTCTGTCTGTCTGTCTGTCTGTCCGTCCGTCTCTCCTGCAGTCTGGAAGCTCACTCTCTGTCTCACTCAGAGGAGAGGGATTACAAGTGTGACCAGTGCCCCAAGGCTTCAACTGGAAATCCAACCTGATTCGTCATCAGATGTCACATGACAGTGGCAAGCACTACGAATGTGAAAAGCGCACAAAGGTACAGTCATGTACCTGCTCAAAGGTACAATTGTGTTTGGGTGGGGTAGGTGGGTGTGGGTTCACGTGTATGTTACTAGAGCATGGCTTTCCAACCTGTTCCTGGAGAGCTACAGTACCATTCAGTACGTTTTCTCTCGAACCCTAATGTAGCGCACCTGATTGTAATAATTAGCTGGTTGATAAACTGAATTAGGTTAGGTACAACTGGGGTTGGAGCAAAAACCTACAGGAGGGTAGCTCTCCAGGAGCACGGATCGAGTGCCCTGTATTAGATTATATTTGAGTTTAATTGAATGTGTGATCAAGTGTGTGCATGCAGCTTCTACATGTACCGCATCCATAGTCGCAGATGGGTGACCCCCCGTGTGTCCCCTCGTCCCCCCCCCCAGCAGGTGTTCACAGACCCCAGTAACCTGCAGAGGCACATCCGCTCGCAGCACGTGGGGGCGCGGGCTCACGCCTGTCCGATTGCGGGAAGACCTTTGCCACGTCCTCTGGCCTGAAACAGCACAAGCACATCCACAGCAGTGTCAAGCCCTTCATATGTAAGTCACTCAGACCCTTCATATGTAAGTCTGCACGCTTTTTCCACATATTCTACGAGCTTGTTGGAACTCATTTAGAAAAATCGCTAAAACACCCCTTCTCTTATGTTCTTACCGGTCATAATACTAGTCGACATGTTAGTTACTACATGGTAGATTATAAAGCAGTCCCATACCGACTTTGACCCTCTAATTGTTTTAAAAGGAATTTCACTTGAAAACCATTTCTTCATATATGCTTCATTAGTCCACTTTTGATACAGTCAAAGAAAACATTCAAGTTTTGAAGATATATTGCTTCCATTCTCCTGAACCCAAAATCAAGCAAGAGCAAAACATCTCAATAGGATTCATTTTGCATAACCATGACACTTTTCCAGGAAGTAAACACAGGTATTCTATTATAATAGCTATGAGGCTTGTACATACAGTACCAGTCAGAAGTTTGGACACACTTACTCAATCAATGGGTTTTCTTTATTTTTACTATTTTCTATATTGTAGAATAATAGAGAAGACATCAAAACTATGAAATAACGCATAAGGAATCATATAGGAACCCAAAAAGTGTTAAACAAATCAAAATATATGTTTATTTTAGATTCTTCAAAGTAGCCACCCTTTGCCTTGATGACAGCTTTGCACACTCTTGGCATTCTCTCAACCAGCTTCACCTGGAATGCTTTTCCAACTTATTGTTGCTTTTCCTACACTCTGCGGTCCAACTCATCCCAAACCATCTCAATTGGGTTGAGGCCGGGTGACTTTTCCAGGAAGTAAACACAGGTATTCTAGCACCCCACACCATCACACCTCCTCCTCCATTCTTCACGGTGGGAGGCCAGATCACCTGATGCAGCACTCCCTCACTCTCCTTCTCTCCAAATAGCCCTTACACAGCCTGGAGGTGTGTTGGGTCATTGTCCTGTTGAAAAACAAATGATAGTTCCACTAAGCGCAAACCAGATGGGATGGTGTATTGCTGCAGAATGCTGTGGTAGCCATGCTGGTTCAGTGTGCCTTGAATTCTACATAAATCACTGACAGTGTCACCAGCAAAGCACCCCCACACCATCACACCTCCTCCTCCATTCTTCARGGTGGGAACCACAGAAAAGGAGATCATCCGTTCACCTAGTCTGTGTCTCACAAAGACACGGCGGTTGGAACCAAAAATCTCAAATTTGGACTCATCGATCAAGGACTCATCGATCAAATTTCCACTGGTCTAATGTCCATTGCTCGTGTTTCTTGGCCCAAACAAGTCCCTTCTTATTATTGGTGTCCTTTAGTGGTGGTGTCTTTGCAGCAATTCGACCATGAAAGCCTGATTCACGCAGTCTCCTCTGAACAGTTGATGATGAGATGTTCTGTTACTTGAACTCTGTGAAGCATTTATTTAGGCTGCAATTTCTGAGGCTGGTAACTGTAATAAACTTATCCTCWGCAGCAGAGGTAACTCTGGGTCTTCCTTTCCTGTGGCGGTCCTCATGAGAGCCAGTTTCATCATAGCGCTTGATGGTTTGTGCGACTACACTTGAATAAACTTTCAAAGTTCTTGAAACTTTCCGTATTGACTGACCTTCATGTCTAAAAGTAATGATGGACTGTCGTTTCTCTTTGTTATTTTGAGCTGTTCTTTCCATAATATGGACTTGATATTTTATCAAATAGGGCTATCTTCTGTATACCACCCCTACCTTGTCACAACACAACTGATTGGCTCAAACGCATTACGAAGGAAAGAAATTCCACAAATTAACATTTAACAAGGCACACCTTGAAATGCATTCCAGGTGACTACCTCATGAAGCTGGTTGAGATAATGCKAAGAGTGTGTAAAYCTGTCATCAAGGCAAAGGGTGGCTAGTTTGAAGAATCTCAAATATAAAATATATTTRGATTTGCTTAACACCTTTTTGATTCCTTCATGATTCCAAATGTGTTATTTCATAGRGTTGATGTCTTCTCTATTATTCTACAATATAGAAAATAGTAAAAATAAAGAAAAACCCTTGAATGAGTAGMTGTGTCTAAACTTTTAACTGGTACTGTATATGTGCAATATAATATTTTAAAACCATATTAACGGTACACTGATGAGAAATATATGAACAAGTGGTTTTAGGGTCAAATGCCCCTTTAAATATCAGTATTTTAKGTCATAAAAAAACCTCCAATCAGTAACACTTTAATATGAATTAATATTATTTGGTATTATTTATTATCTATCAATTTTGAATATCATTGAATATAATATGTTGTGATAGTAGGATTAATTCTATACATTTCATGTATGATATTTTGAATGGTACTGACTTCATTTTGAAAGTGTCATGTTGATTGTGGTAATATGTACATACTATATCTATAATCTACAAGATTGCAAAAGGAGAGCATAACATTTTTCATTCCACAGGAATTGTAGTCACAGGGGAGTGCTATTTCTGTTAATAGCAGTACGTGTCCCATTCCCCCATCTCAACAACCACACACCATGCTGACCCAGTGACCCCTAGCAATGACCTCACACTATGACCTCACGTTTTAACCCTACTGTTGTCCCAAACATTGACCTGTTCAACCAGCCGTGACCTCCCCTCCATTGACCCCAGAGCTCCTATCTTTGACCCCACTCTCTCTCACACTCCCTGTAAATGCCAACCCCTGTGGTCTAACATTACAACCACAACCACAACACATATTGACCAGACCCCAGTTTTGCTTTTCAGAGAAAACCTATTTTCAGAGTTTTTCCTTGTTAGGTGAAGTAGTCAGGAGAATTTCCTGGCCCTAATAATGATTTCTCAATCTTTCACCTCACACACCAAAGCACAATGACCTTCACCCTTTGACCCCAGCTCCGTGACCCCGCACGGTGACCCCACACACAGGGCAGAAGGGCTGTGTCCGCCTGCGGACCCCCATCTCCCCCCTCCCTTGCCTCCCCCTCCAAACGCACCATTCCACACAAATAGCAACCACATGTCCCCTCCACTGTGCTCCAAATGGGAGTCCATTTGCAGTAATCAGTTGAAAATATGCAGGTTTAAAAACAGCTAAAGACTGTGAAAAAAGACAGAACACCCTCTGCCCTGACAGATGTGTTAGAGACCATGTGTGTGTCCGTCCTCCGTGTTTGTTTGCCTGTGTGAACAACATGTCGGTCAGCTTACTGTATTGTATACGTGTGTGTGTGTGTGTCCATGTTTGTGTGTCCATGTGATGTGTGTGTGTCCATGTGTGTGTGCCTGTGCATATGTTTGTCTGTGTGCATGTGTGTGTCCACTTACATGCTTGCTTGTGTCCATGCCTATGTGGGTGTGTGTGCATGCATGTGTGTGTGTGTGTGTGTGTGTGTACCAAGGTGGAAAGCCTATGCTGGTGGTTTTCTGGAGACCACTCTGGCCATAATCATTCATTCAGACACTGGGGCTGTCTTACTCAAAGCTGCTCTTCACAGGAATGTGTTTATAATATTTAGTTACAGTTTATGGTGAGCTGACAAAACACACGTGTGGAGTGGATCAGGTCCCTCACACCCTGTGTGTCATGTGTGTCTGTTGTAAGTCTGTAAATGTCAGGAGTGTGTGATTTACAGCCACTGTTTCTACTCGTTCTACAACAGAGAGGAAACGGATAACAACACCCACGTTAGCCAACGAGCCTCAGGCGCATCAAATATTTACGCCTAGACTCAACATCTCTTGATCAATTACGACGTTGACTCCTTCAAAGACTTAATCATTCATTCTGAGATCTTTGCCCTGGATTCGAAGAACATTAATTATTACAGCAAGGTATGCACGTCATTGTCTTACCCAAGATTRCCAATTCATTTCCATACCACCATATGAATAAACAATCACCTTTAGACTACATACTGTATGKTGAGTAAATATTTGAATCAATATAAAGTTATAGATTGCAATATTATTCAATATCATACATATTATTTAAGAGTATGTTTTGATATCCAAATTTCATCCACTTTCCATTTTTACGGATGCCAATGTAGAATAAAGAATGTAGAAATAGAGAATTTCAATAGAGAATATGAAACAGAATGACTATTAGCTACTGTATGWATAGATATGATCTCTATATGACTGTTTCTTTTTATCTAGCTATCATCTAGCCCAGGGGTCTCCAACCGTTTCTAGCATGAGAGCCATGTCACAAGCTACTCAGAATACCTTTTTTTGGTCTGGAAGAAAACAAAAAAAAATGTTATTTTTTGTATAATTCCCCTTTAATCAAATGTTATTTGACACATGCACCGAATTCAAAAGGTGAAACACTTACTTTTTTATTTTACCTTTATTTAACTAGGCAAGTCAGTTAACAACTCATTCTTATTTTCAATGACAATCTAGGAACAGTGGGTTAACTGCCTTGTTCAGGGGCAGAACGACAGATTTTTACTTTGTCAGCTCGGGGACTCGATCTTGCAACCTTTCGGTTACTAGTCCAACGCTCTAAGGCTACCTGCCGCACTTACAAGCCCTTAACAAACAATGCAGTTCAAGAAATAGAGTTAAGAAAATATTTAGTAAATAAACTCAAGTGAAAAAAAAAATATATATATAAAAGTAACACAAGACAATTACATAACAATAACGAGGCTCTATACAGGGGGTAACGGTACCYAGTCAATGTGCGGAGGTACAGGTTAGTCGAGGTCATTTGTAAAGTGACTATGCATAGATAATAAACAGCGAGTAGCAGCAGTGTAAAAACAYGGGGGMGGGYGGGMGGGGGGGGTCAATGTAAAAAGTCGAGCCTTTTGGTCCTAGACTTGGCGCTCCGGTACCGCTTGACGTGTGGTAGCAGAGAGAACAGTCTATGATTTGGGTGACTGGAGTCTTTGAAAAAATGTTGGGCCTTCCTCTGACACCGCCTAGTATATAGGTCCTGGATGTCAGGAAGCTTGGCCCCAGTGATGTACTGGGCCGTACGTACTACGCTCTGTCGCGGCTTACGGTCGGATGCCAAGCAGTTGCCATACCAGGCGGTGATGCAAATGGTCAGGAGGCTCTCTATGGTGCAGCTGTAGAACTTTTTGAGGATCTGGGGACCCATGCCAAATCTTTTCAGTCTCCTGAGGGGGAAAAGGTGTTGTCGTGCCCTCTTCACAACTGTCTTGGTATGTTAGGACCATGATAGTTCGTTGGTGATGTGTACACTAAGGAACTTGAAACTCTCGACCCGCTCCACTTCAGCCCCGTCGATGTTAATGGGGGCCTGTTCGGCCCTCCTTTTCCTATAGTCCACGATCAGCTCCTTTGTCTTGCTGACATTGATAGGCTGTCTCATCGTTGTTGGTGATCAGGCCTAACACTGTTGTGTCGTCAGCAAACMTAATGATGGTGTTGGAGTCGTGCTTGGCCATGCAGTTGTGAGTGAACAGGGAGTACAGGAGGGGACTAAGCACGCACCCCTGATGGGCCCCAGTGATGAGGATCAGCGTGCCAGATGTGTTGTTGCCTTCCGTTACCACCTGGGGGCGGCCCATCGGGAAGTCCAGGATCCAGTTGCAGAGGGACTTGTTTAGGTCCCAGGGTTCTTAGCTTAGTGATGAGCTTTGTGGACACTATGGTGTTGAATGCTGAGCTGAAGTCAATGAACAGCATTCTCACATAGGTGTTCCTTTTGTCCAGGTGGGAAAGGGCAGTGTGGAGTGCGATTGAGATTGCGTCATCTSTGGATCTGTTGGGGCAGTATGCAAATTGGAGTGGGTCTAGGGTTTCTGGCATGATGGTGTTGATGTGAGCCATGACCAGCCTTTCAAAGCACTTCATGGCTACTGACGTGAGTGCTACGGGGCTGTAATCATTTAGGCAGGTTACCTTCGCTTTCTTGGGCAAGGGACGATGGTGGTCTGTTTGAAACATGTAAGTATTACAGGCTCGGTCAGGGAGAGGTTGTAAATGTCAGTGAAGGCACTTTCCAGTTGGTCCACGCATGCTTCAAGTACACGTCCTGGTAATCCGTCCTGTCCCGTGGCTTTGTAAATGTTGACCTGTTTAAAGGTATTGCTTACARCGGCTACAGAGAGAGTGATCACACGGTCGTTCGGAACACATGCATGCTTCAGTGTTGCTTGCCTCGAAGCAAGCATAAAATGCATTTAGCTCAACTGGTAGGKTCGCGTCACTGGGAAGCTCGGGGATGGGTTTCCCTTTGTAGTCCGTAATATTTTTCAAGCCCTACCACATCCGACAAGCATCAGAGCCGGTGTAGTAGGATTCAGTCTTAGTCCTGTATTGACGCTTAGCCTGTTTGATGGTTCATCTGAGGGCATAGAGGAATGTCTTATAAGCGTCCAGATGAGTGTCCTGCTCCTTGAAAGTGTCAGCTCTAGCCTATAGCTCGTTGTGGATGTTGCCTTTAATCCATGGTTTCTGGTTGGGAAATGTGCGTATGGTCACTGTGGGGACGACATTGCCGATGCACTTATTGATGAAGCCAGTGACTGAGGTGGTYTACTCCTCAATGCCATTGGGTAAATCCCTGAACATATTCCAGTCTGTGCTAGCAAAACAGTCCTGTAYCGTAGCATCCACATCATCTGACCACTTCTGTATTGAGRYYGTCACTGGTACTTCCTGCTTTAGTTTTTGCTTGTAAGCAGGAATCAGGAGGATATAATTATGGTTAAATTTGCCAAATGGAGGATGAGGGAGAGCTTTGTATGCATCTCTGTGTGTGYGGTAAAGGTGGTCTAATGTTCTTTTCCCTCTGGTTGCACATGTGACATGCTGATAGAAATMAGGTCAAATGGATTTAAATTTGCCTGCGTTAAAGTCCCCGGCCACTAGGAGCGCCGCTTCTGGATAAGCATTTTCTTGTTTGCTTATGGCCTTATTCAGCACGTTGAGTGCGGTCTTAGTGCCAGCATCYGTTTGTGGWGGTAAATAGACGGCTATGAATAATATAGATGAGAKCTCTTTTGGTAGATAGTGTGGTCTACTGATTGTCATGAGGTATTCTACCTCGGGCAAGCAATACCTTGAGTCTTCTTTAATATTAGACATCGCGCACCAGCAGTTATTGACAAATAGACTCACACCCCCGCCCCTCGTCTTACCAGACGTAGCTGCTCTGTCCTGCCGATGCATGGAGAAGCCAGCTAGCTCTTTCGTCGTTCAGCCACGTCTCGGTGAAACATAAAATATTACAGTTTTTAATGTCCCGTTGGTAGCATAGTCTTAATCGTAGATCGTCCAGTTTGTTTTCCAATGATTGCACGTTGGCCAATAATACGGATGGAAGTGGTGGTTTAACTACTCGTCGACAAATTCTTACAAGTTACAAAAAAGGTGAAAAATAAATAAATAGCACAGCTGGTTAGTAGCCCGTAAAATGGCAGTCATCCCCTCCGGAGTCATTCATTGTGCGTCTAGCGAGTGAGGAATGATAGCAAATAATAGATACAAATGATATACTTACTCATTATATACTTCTGCCAGGTAAACCTACTTTGTATTTAACATTTAATTGAGAAGGTTTTAGGGAAAGTATTTCTGTCAACCCACAAGATGGTTATCACATCAACTGGATACACACGGAGTGACAGACAAACGAGCGAACCACATAGACAGATGGGGCAATATTGCTGGAAATTAATTGGCGGACATTGTGTTAGGTTTTCCTTTTTAAGCCAATAGTGGCTAACCAGGGGTGGGATAATGTCAATGTTGCGTTGATTAGATAGTAGCTGGGAGCTTGTGGTGTCTGATACTTGTGAGATTTGTTTATCACAGTTTTCGGTGAAAAATTGCATGTACTTTCAGAATTGTTTGGCGGGCTACACATATGTGGGCTGTGGGCTACTGGTAGCTGTTGGAGACCTGTTGGAGACCTGTTGGAGATCCCTGGTCTAAACACTAGGTTCTYTTCAACAATGTGGTCTGCCACATAGCAGGGTGGAGTCAGACAGAGAAGGGACTGTGGGACTGTGAGAAGGTTACAGTGAGCTAGCTGACAGGGACAGGGTGAGGGGGACTCGGCCAGTGGGGAGTGGGGGGTGAGGGGGGAGGTGGGCAGCGGAGGACGTGAGCCCTGTCCCTGGGAACCGGACCTGCAGGATAGGATTCATTCAACTCTGCTTCCTTCACAGGCTCAAAATAGAGCCATTGTGCCGTGTGTCTGCAAGTGAGTCTCTCTGTGTGTGTGTGTGTGTGTCATGTGTTATGTGATATTTTAATATCTTTGAATGTGTCTGCATATCTATGTGTGTGTGTGTATATGTGTGTGTATGTGTGCTCATGTGTGTGTTTTTGTCTATTGTGAGTTATATGAATATCTATTGTGTATGCATGTCTGTGTGCACACGTGTGTGTATGTACGTGTACGTGTGTACCTGTGTGTGTGTTTGTTTACGGTCTCCTTGGAGTACAATTCCTGGAGGTGCACTGTGTTTGATGTGCAGGTGATGGGTTCCACTGACTCGGTCTCAGCCCAGAGGAACAAAGCCCCATGACAATGCCAGGATCTGATGTCTCATCTCATTCCCCCTTCACCTCACTGAAATAACATTCTCAGACTAGGACATCTTACACCCAGCTGGTCTCTCATGTACTGTAGTCCCCCTTTCTGAAATGCATGTGTAGTGTCACGACTAAAGCCTGGAGGTCTTCCTGACAACTGGATCATAGGGAAAACTCTTGGCTCTTATGGTCAGAGATGTACTCTCAGAGATGTGTGTTTGTGATGTTGGACATGCCTCTGAGTGCCCCGTGTCTGTCTCCCTCTCCCTGCAGGCGAGGTGTGCCACAAGTCTTACACGCAGTTCTCCAACCTGTGCCGCCACAAGCGCATGCACGCCGACTGCCGTACCCAGATCAAGTGTAAAGACTGTGGCCAGATGTTCAGCACCACCTCCTCCCTCAACAAGCACCGGCGCTTCTGTGAGGGCAAAAACCATTTCACGGCAGGGGGGTTGTTCGCTCATGCCCAAGGCATGTCCCTCCCCGGTGTCCCTGGTGCCATGGACAAGGCCGCTATGGGTGGGATGGGGCACAGCAGCGCCAACCTGGCAGACTACTTTGGGAACCGGCACCACAGCGGCCTGACATTTCCGACCGCCCCTGGCTTCCCCTTCAGCTTCCCGGGTCTGTTCTCCTCTGGACTGTACCACCGACCCCCTCTCATCCCGGCCACCTCCCCAGTCAGACGGCCCCTAGGTCCCGGTATGGAGCACATCAAGAGCCCCCTCCTGTCGCCTAGCCCCGGAGCCCTGGAGGCCAGAGAACTGCTCAAGACCCTCCGCAAGGAGGCATTGCCCGGTAGCGAGCAGCCACAGGGGACAGAGCAGCGACAGTCCCATGGCTCCTCCTCCAAGCAGAGGCACAGCGGCGGCAAGATGAGCAGCCAATCGGAGAGCAGCGATCTGGATGACGTAAGCACTCCCAGTGGGAGCGACCTGGATACCACGTCAGGCTCGGAGCTGGAGAGCGACATGGAAAGCGAAGGCCAGCGGGAGAGGGCACCCCGGGAGAACGGGAAAGGGCCCAAAAGGAAGGCGGGCAGAGGCCCCCAGAGCCCCACCACCCTGATCAGTAACCACACTAAGGAGTTCCAAGGTAGCCCCGCCTTGTTCCCGCCCTCGCTGGACGAGCACACGGCTGTCTCAGGGGCGGTCAATGACTCCATCAAGGCCATCGCCTCCATCGCTGAGAGGTACTTTGGCTCCACGGGGCTGGCGGGCCTGCAGGACAAGAAGGTAGGCGCCCTGCCCTACCCCTCCATGTTCCCCCTGCCCTTCTTTCCAACCTTCTCCCCACCCGTCTACCCCTTCCCAGAGAGAGAGCTCAGACCTCCAGGCCTAAAGGGGGAGCCCCAGTCCCCACCTGACGAACCCTCCAAGAAGCGCCAGAGCAGGACCTCTGAGTCGCCCTTTGACCTTACCACAAAGCGCAAGCAGGAGGAGAAGGTCCTCGCCCCCTTCGCCCCCGTCTCCAAATCCAAACCGGAGGCCTCCTCACGTTCCACCAATCAGGACCAGCCGCTGGATCTGAGCATGGGCGGCACCAGGAACCGCAGCAGTAGCCACGCCCCCCGGGGGGAGGAATCAAAGAAGATCCACGTGTTTGGAGAAGACAAGGCAGGGATGGAGCTACCTAAAACTGACACCTCTCTGCAGCACGCCAGGCCCACCCCCTTGTTCATGGACCCCATCTACAGGTACTGTGAATCTCTAGAACTGAACCTCACCAGTATAAGTATAAAACACTATCAGTCTCATTTAGACCTGTTGTGTGTTTTTACATTCTGTGTTAGCAATATGTGTCTTTACCTTCCTATAAGTACCTTTTCCTATATTGTTGGATGTGAATGTCTTTGAGAGTGTCGGTGTCTAAGAACTGATAGAGTTGTAATATTAGCAGGGTTGAGAAGAGGAAGATGACCGATCCGTTTGAGGCTCTGAAAGACAAGTACATGCGGCCCGCCCCCGGCTTCCTCTTCCATCCACAGGTAGGATCTGTCGCTTTCCACTCTCACGCCTGTCTGGCTGGTTGCTTCACAGGGACTGCCAGACCAGGGGCCTCTTTGCTTCTGAGGCCCAGGCAGGTGAGGCGATCTGGGGTTGGTCTGGGGGTGGTCTGAGGTGGTCTGGTTCTGATGGGAACCAGAGGCAGTGTTCAGTCTGATCCATGCTAAAGCATATTTGGGTCTGGTCTGTCCTTGTTCTCAGCTATCTGAACCAGATGTGGGAGAATGTGGAAGACTGAAAAGGGCATAAACTGAAAAGTTCTCACATATGTGTCTTTGACTACAATATAAAAAATGATACCCTTTTAAAGTATCCGAATTTTGCCCCCGGACTCTGCGCTGCCTGTGATTTCTCTATCGTGTGTAGCATGACTCAGTGTGGTGTGTGTGCATTGACGTGCGTTGACATTCATGCTTTCGCTCTTCCCAGCAGTGAAAATTGGCCCATAGGAAAGTGAAAAACATTTTCTCAGGGCCTGGCGTTTTTAACTGGCCGTTTCAGGCCTGGTTTTTTACTGGCCGTTTCAGGCCTGGTTTTTACTGGCCGTTTCAGGCCTGGTTTTACTGGTGTTTGAGTCGTCTGATTTATGTCCCCTTTCCAGACTGTGAACCAGTCTCTAGCTCTGTAACACCACATGGCCGTGGCACGTGGCTTAATGAGGTGTCCTATCAGTAGAAACAGTAACAGCGTTTAGGCCATCTTTATTACTTTATGATGTCTGGACACACAAATCAGTCCAGAAACACTCTGGCCACGGGTCTCTTTTAAAAAAAATGTTTTTTACAGTTGGACATTTTCGGGTTTTGTTACCAAGTCACCTGACCCTTGTGACATCATCACCCCCCCCCCCCCTCCCCCACCCAATGCCCATATGCGTCCAATAAAAAGCTGTTGATCCGTGGTCCACTCCCGGTTCTGACTGCTTTTCCTTCTGTCCCGCCCCTCAGTTTCGTATGCCAGTTCAGAATCCTGTGGTAAGTTTCATCTACACCTACATGTCTCTGTGCTTCTGCCTCCCCTAAACCCCCAGACCCCCCCATGTGTGTATGGGTCCTCATCATAACACCCTCCATGTCACTCAGACTACGCATGGCTCTGGCCAATCACCAGCAACTACTGACCAGGCATCAGCCATTTATAAGCCATCACTGCTTATCACTGGATTTCAGACCCGTTTTTAAAAACAACATGCTTTTCTCAGCTTGCAAGCTATATGCTTTTTTCACTAATTTTAGTAAAATAATCTTGTAAATGTCTGAAAATTCCCATTTAGATTAATTTACAATCACTTATTTGTCCACATGATAGGCCTGGGATTTCTAGCTGGGTTCCACCCTGTACTGCTAACAGCACTGAGGGTTGTATATATATTTGCTTATTTGGAGAGTGATGCAGGGCTGTTGGAATGGGCACAGAGTGGGTAAGACAGGGGGACTGCTCTGTATCAGCGCGAGGGTAACAGTCTCTTAGGGACCCAGGGAGGGYGGGGGAGTTCCTCCCTCCGACATCTGTTTCCAGATAAGATCAACAATTGAGAATGCATCTCGCTAATTAAGGCGCTCTCAGCATCACTGACATCTGAAGATAACTAATCAACAGCTGGCCCCACAGAGACACTACAGCAACAAGCAAGTTCAGACACACAGACAGAGCAGGAGGAGGAGGAGAAGGAGGAAGGAAAGGGGGGAGGTTACATCTAAAGGGGATTTTGGGGGAATCACAATTAAGTAAATGTGTGGGCATTTATCCTCCTTGTTCCCGCGATTAGACCTCTCACACTCCYTATTATATCAAATGAGTTCTAGTGAACCTGACTGAAAATATTTACAAATCTATGACATCTCAAAGCTGTTTGTTCTGATTCTGACTTATCTCACCGGTAGTAGACAATACAGAGAGTTCTCACAGAGGGAGGAACACAAGTGAACTGAACAGCCAGAGAGGACTGAGAACCCGTGTGTACCAGAGGGAGGGTTGCCTCAGTAGACAGAAGAACAGCCAGGGTGGGCCTAGCTGTTTCAGCCTCAGCCTCTCGCTCTCAAACTAAAGTGTCTTATCTTGCACGCCGGCTCAATACGGCGGACAGCTTTAGGGCTCCTAATGCGCSSGCGAGTTATGGCCTCTCATTGAGCAAGGAGGGAAACAAACTGAGCTTTAGCCCCCATGCCCATAAAGAGCCCCAATGAAATACATATTGCATATTCACAAGAAATATGGAAGCATTTCACCCGCGCCTCCCCCTCCCGTTCCCGTCCTCACGAGGGAGCCTTTGATTCACGGCACGGAGCATTGGCATATTCATAATCAAATGGACCTGACACCCCACATACTCCCACAGTCGGAACTTTACACCCAGCCTTCACTCTTAATCAGCCCTGGCCTGTAACGTCTGTGGTCGTTCATCATCGATCAGTTTCTCCATTTCGGTTCTCTTTTTGCTAGTGGTGTGAGTGTGTGTTTGTCTGCTTTGCTTGCCTCTATGTGTTTGTGTGTTGTGTGTGTGTGCTTGCATGCTATACTTGTGTTTGTGTGTCGTTGTGCAGGGGCAGAGGAGTGATTCATTTCCACTGCTGGGCTGTAAAAGCCATCTCGGTGCCACAAATGCAGGCAGAGCAGCACATTTGCAATATGAAGATGTTGACCATTTACTGATCAAAGGCTCAGGACACGGGTAATAATGGGTTATCGCTGTGCTGAGAGGCGGCGATGGTACGTGGGATGGGGGAGAGGAGAAGCGGGAAGGAGCGAAGAGGCCGGGGGACATCCCAGCAGGCCGCGGGCCTGTCACGGCCTATCTCGTGCAGGACAGGGCGTTGTTATAACGTGCCACAAATTCTGCACATTTCAACTTTGCGGATGTATTGAATTTTTGTGATAGTTCTCCTTATTCTTATTTTCAATAATTGGGCAACAAATCAGTGGGTGATTTGGGGTCCTCCAGGGCAGCGCACGGGTCCTGTTCACCGACTGACATTCCCATCTCACTCTTCCAGCCCCCTGTCACTCTGAGGACTTTACAGAGACGTGAGGGAGAGAAAGAGAGAGAGTTTGGGAGAGACGCGAGAGAGAAGAGAGTGAAGAGAGCGAGAGACGAGAGAGAAGAGAGAGAAAAGAGAGAGAGAGGGAGAGAGAGAGAGAGAGAGAGAGAGAGAGAGAGAGAGAGAGAGAGAGAGAGAGAAGAGAGAGAGATGAGATGAGGAGAGAGAGGAAATTGAGAGAAGGAGTGAGAGGGATGAATTGAGAGAGCAAGACGACAGATCAGAGACGAAAGAACAAGAAAAGAGAAAAAAACAGCAT
>NC_036862.1:17474299-17477074 GCF_002910315.2 Salvelinus sp. IW2-2015 | reverse complement strand
ATGTGTATAAGAGACAGGCGTGTGTGTGTGCGGGCATGTGTGTGGGTGTGTGTGTAAAACAGAGTTGATTACATTCATACACCACCTGACCTGACTTCCACTGACCAGTAGTGGTGGAATAAAGCTGCATAATATTCACATATACAATACCCTAATACCAGCCCTGGAAAAGACAATCAATAATACTCTGATCTGATGTGTAAAGTACAGTATTGGTTTCTATTTTCAATATGACCTAGTTTGAATACAGCCTTGGTTTAAGGTGTCTCTCAACTCAATGCCAGTCAGAGCTTCTCTCTGAAGAACTCTCATGCCTCCTCTGCTCTGTTCTGCTTATATGCACTGCTGCCACTACCTTCAGGGGCAACTAGGGGGATCTTTTGGGACATTGGACTGTATTATTGATGGACAATAACCCTAACCTAATGTGTCCGGCTCCACCCAACATTTTTTTCCCGTCAACAAAGGCATATCTATAATCTCTAGGAACACTACTTACCAGTTTTAAGGTTAAATGTGTCCCTCGCTATCAAATAAATGTCTGAACGCAACTTTTGTCCGAACGGCACCACAATCCTGCCTAGTTAGACAGTGGGCTGCTTCACTCAACACTTCCTACCATGTAATCTACCACTGTCTGTACAGCAGGAATGTYGTGCGGCTCGGACAAAAGTTGCGTTCAGACATTTATTTGATAGCGAGGGACACATTTAACCTTAAAACTGGTAAGTAGTGTTCCTAGAGATTATTTGTTGTCTGCTGTTTGCCTTTGTTGATGGGATTTTTGTTGTTGTTGGGTTAAGGCCCACACATTAGGTTAGGGAATGATGTGCAACCAAGGGAGTCAGTAATACAGCCCCATATCCCAGAAGACTCCAGAAGTTGCCCCTGAAGCTATGCTGAAACCTGCCAGGTGATCAATTGAAATAAGGTGTGTTACTGYCTGACTTACTTGGTTAAATGAAGGTTCAATAAAGGTTTTTCCTGACCATTCATGTGACATGTCTCTCCTCAGATGTCGGCCATTGAGAACATGGCGGAGAAGCTTGAGACATTTGGTTCGCTTAACCCGGAGTCAGGTGACCTGATGCGCTCCGTCCCCTCCATGTTTGACTTCCGAGCTCCGCCCACTGCCCTCCCCGAGACGCTACTGCGGAAGGGCAAGGAGCGCTACACCTGCAGGTAACCATGGAAACCGTCTACGCGCAAATAGTACCAGAGGTTGTTTTGGTGATTTTATCCAACTGTATATATATTTTTTTGTCTTCACTATACGTCATCTCTGGTTTTGGCCTCGTGACTTTCTGATTGAAAGTCCCATGGTTTTGCTCAATTCCTATTTCTATACTTCTAAATTCATGAATTGAGTTGGATTGAATTGAATTGAATTTGATTAAATTGAATTGAATTGGAATAGACCCTAAACCTGAAAAGTTAATATGGCCTATTTCCATTCCATGTCCTTGAGACAAACTTCTTGTTCATTTCCATGGCTGGCCAGTGTCAACCCTTTGAGGTGACACTGTGTGCTGTGTTACTCAGTGAGGGCCGTGCTTGGCCCCCTCTTTCTCCCACTGTTTACCCAGGGAGTTGGCCCTGATTAGCAGATTAATACGAGAGGCTTTGGGGCCCCGGCGGTGCTTTGATCTAACGCTTTGCTGTGTGTGTTTGCTGTACACCTCCCCACTGCTACGTTATACACATAAGCTTACTCACACACATTCCATTAGCTTCAAGTGCTGAGTGTGGGAGTGACATTAATATTAAAATAGCTAGTTGTTAGTGGAATTATGCAACCATAACACAATGTATAAATTATGTTGCACTCAAGCAGGTTTTATCAGTTCATTGATAGAGACATAGTAACAGGTATTCTTTTGAATCTATTTTGATTTGTAGTGAAAAGGTGTTTTTCCTATTGTGAGTTGTGTGTTGTCAATACTGCATGTTCTAAGATATGCCACATACATTTGAATACATTTTCTGATGGTAATTTTACTCTAAGATGTATGGTGACACGAGGTGTTCTCTGCCCATCAGATACTGCGGTAAACTATTCCCACGGTCTGCCAACCTGACCCGCCACCTAAGGACACACACAGGAGAGCAACCGTACAGGTAAGTCTCTCACACACACACACACACACACACACACACACACACACACACACATCATGTGCTAAACATACCCAGCCCTAAAGAAGGGTCAGCCGTGGATGAGGGATGTGGGAAAAGGGAGTGCTGAAAGGATGATGTCCCTCTAACACTCCTCTAACGTCAGTTCGTCTCACCCCGCGAGCGCAGACAATACTCAACAAAGACAGGACAGCTTTTTCATCACAGTATAAGTCATCTGTTAATGTCTGTCAGATAGACTACACACATTTTCACACAGACACACAAAGACCCATAAAAAAAAACACAAAAGCACACAATCATAAACACATACACACACTTTCTCAGAGAACATGATCAGGCACACACCGAGTCCTCCCAGACAGCCATCGTTCATCTATCAGACCCAGTCCGCTGCTACACGGATGTTTTCCCAGAGAATTCCTGTCCATAGTTATGGGCAGCATTCTTGTGTGTTTTCCTACGCCATTAAAAGCTTGGAACAATTATCCTTCTGCTAAATAATTTGCCTGATGAAAAATGGTGGCCGACGTCTGGTTGACAGGAGGGGGGTTTGAACTTGAAGATGGGGGGAGGGTGTGGCAGGGAGAGGGAAGAAGAGGGGAGACGGGGGGTAAAGAAGGAAGTTTGGTGAAAAAT
>NC_036862.1:17440348-17474274 GCF_002910315.2 Salvelinus sp. IW2-2015 | reverse complement strand
GAAGAGGGGAGAGGGGGGTAAAGAAATGGACAGTTTGGCTGAAAAATTTAAGCGGTCGATGAGCGAGCCACGGGCAGCATAGTCCAGCGCGCGGTAGCAGCTGGAATAATGACTGTGATGTCGACTACGACAATACGACGTGGGGCGACTCGCCGCTAGCACACAACCACACACACACACACACACACACACACACACACACACACACACACACAACACACACACACACACACACACACACACACACACACACCACACACACACACACACACACACACACACACACACACGGAGTACTCAATCCAGGCGAGTCCCAGTTGACCACAGGCGGAGGACATCACGCGCCCTCCTGCAGCCAGCCTGATTAGATTAGCCTCTACCCTCTGGCCCACGCTTCATTAAAATCTCTGCGGAAGATAACAGGCCGCTCCTGAGGGACGGCCAATCGGACACCGCACGCCTACATTCCAGCTAGGAAGTAAAGATGCCTAATCATCTTGCTATAATTTTGCATGGAGGGGGGGGGCCTACGCCCCTCAAACAGATGTGCACGATGAGGCCGCCTAGGCTCAACAGATTTGCCTTGCCATGGCTCTGCTTTTGTGATGAGAAGAAGTGTGATTTGCTATTGCTGCTTGGCCAGGAGATAAGAGACAGAGCTGGTTTCACCTTGAACGAGCTCCTCCATCATGTCAGAGAGAGAGAGAATGGGGGATGGCGTGGGCTGTCCATGAACGCACGTATGTGTTTGTGTGTGTGTGTGTGTGTATCATTCGAATAGTGGAGATTGTTAAAGGCATACTTCAGAGTCAGATGAACTCATGGAAACCATCTGTATGTCTCTGCATCCAGTATGYAGGAGGTTAGAGGTAGTTTCACGAGCCAATGCTAACTAGTGTTAGTGCAATGACTAGAAAGTCTATGGTATCTACTAGCATGCTAGCAGTTACCATAGACTTCCAGTCATTGCGCTAACACTAGTTAGCAATTGTGCTAACGCTAGTTAGCAACTTCCGTCAAACTGCACACAGAGACATAGAAATGATATCTGGCAGGTAGGAGCGTTGGGCCAGTAACCGAAAGGTTGCTGGATCGAATCCCCGAGCTGACAAGGTAAAAATCTGTCATTCTGCCCCTGAGCAAGGCAGTTAACCCACTGTTCCCTGGGCGCCGATGACGTGGATGTCGATTAAGGCAGCCCCCCCGCACCTCTCTGATTCAGAGGGGTTGGGTTAAAGACACATTTCAGTTGAATGCATTCAGTTGTACAACTTACTAGGTATCCCCTTTTCCCTTACCCTTACTAGTTCATCTGACACTGGGAAGTAGATGAAGGGCTTCATTGTCAAAACCCTGAAGTATCCCTTTAAGGCCTATGTCTTTCMTTGCTTGTATTATTTTACTGTATCTACTCCAGCATGTGTGTAGTGTATTTGTATTMTTCCACTTGAGTCCCATCTGTTTTGACCTTTGACCTCTATGAGTGACCCCTACCTATCTGTCTCCTCAGGTGTAAGTACTGCGACCGCTCGTTCAGCATCTCCTCCAACCTGCAGCGCCACATCCGCAACATCCACAACAAGGAGAAGCCCTTCAAGTGTCACCTYTGTGACCGCTGCTTCGGCCAGCAGACCAACCTGGACCGTCACCTCAAGAAACACGAGAACGGTAACCTCTCAGGTGAGAGAGCCTCTCAATCAATCAATCAATCAATCAAATGGATTTATAAAGCCCTTGTTACATAAGTAGTTGGTTACAAAGTGCTTTACAGAAACCTAGGAAATGAACCTGTGTAGTCGTAGTGTACCTACATCCAGTAACTTGCAGGTGCAGGGTGTCATGTAAAAATCTTCCCAGCGTGAAATAGTTCCCAGTCGCTATGATTGTGACATCATGTTGTAAAATTTCTCCCAGTGTGAAAATGTTCCCAGCTCTTTATGTGGATGGCTGAGCGCGTGCCATGTCTCTCTCACCCTCGCTCACCTTTGATTTAGCTAGCTGGRCGAGATGGCTTGTTCTCAGAGGTGTGCAGTTTGTAAAGCTAAATACAAAAAATTATGTCTTGAAAGAAAGACAGACACACGTTTTAATGCTACCGCAGTTTTATTGTGGAATGTTTCAAACCTTACAAACTCTTTTGGGTCCAAGCGTTATGCAATAAAACTGCGGGAGCATTCAACAGTGTGTGTGTGTCTATCTTTCTTGAAATGAACTGGTGACCAACAAAACTGCTGATGATTKAAATATATTTATATGCTGTGTGAGCACTCACTCACTCAGCCTCAATTGCCTCCGTAAATTCTCCAGCTGTTTAATGTAATTTACTTACGGTTAAAGAAAGCATTTGGGGAAGCTAAGAAATMAGATTAAATGAWTCTGCCGTCCGTCTCTGCGACAACACCATACCATTGCGCTCTGAATGTTCGACGACTCGGCAGCTTTTTTGGCGGTACAAATCATCGCTGGTTGAGTGTGATAGGTCGCTATGCGTCGCAGCAACCCCCTGGATCGTATCAGAAATGTGGAGGCAAGCAGGAGACACCTGGCCAGACGCCCATCGTAAAGTTCTGGTTGGGGAGCTGGTCTAGTTGATCAGATACATTCACTTATTAAAGCAAATATTGGCATGGCATTCTCTGGAAACCTAGAGACTCATTCGTTTGGTCCCATCACTGTCTGAGCTCCTAGTGTCAATATAATATTGGTTCGCTTAAATATATGCTTACTATACTCTCTACCGGGTACTATATTGGGGATGAGTACTGCCAGGTAAAAACAGACTGGAGTACAGGGTTAGGGACTGCCATATCAATTCCGGAAGTACACAAAAATTCAAATTCTAAATTGAACTGAAATGAAATGGAACAATTGACCTCAACCCTCGCAGTAGCTTTACTTCCAGGTAATAAGGCCAGTGTAAGGGTGCTATTCCTGCAGGCCTTGGTCCAACACCACAGTAGCTTTACTCCAGGTAATAAGGCCAGTGTAAGGGTGCTATTCCTGCAGGCCTTGGTCCAACCCCACAGTAGTTTACTTCCGGGTAATAAGGCCAGTGTAAGGGTGCTATTCCTGCAGGCCTTGGTCCAACACCACAGTAGCTTTACTTCCGGGTAATAAGGCCAGTGTAAGGGTGCTATTCCTGCAGGCCTTGGTCCAACACCAACAGGAGATTCAGTACATACTGGTACACTGGTGCCCCATGCAGGCCAGTGGGGGATTGGTTTCTCGTCAAGTATCTGATTCCAAATAGTTTCTTGTCATCCAAAGGGAGAATCCAATGGGGCTGTCACTGTGGTCTTAATTGTATTKTTTTAATATTAATATTAAAAGTGACTGATTATAATGTTGTCTTTCTGTAGGCACGGCTGCGTCCTCCCCTCGGTCAGAGCTGGACAGCAGCAGCGCCATCCTGGACGACAAAGAGGACTCCTACTTCAACGAAATACGAAACTTTATCGGCAACACAGGCCAGAACCAGCCGTCCCCTGACCATTCTGAGGAAGGGTAAGTAATGTGTTTTGTCTGGATTTGTGTGTACTATATGTATGTGTGTGTAAAAAAAAAAATGCTTTGACAAACAGTACATGCATTCATCATTCATCTTATCCTCTGTAGCACACACACACATGCGCACACACATGCACACACACACATGCACACACACACATGCACACACACACACAAACGAGAGGCCTGCTTTTCTGCAGTACATATTCAGTGCTTGAGGCTTAACAGGGAGACGATTATAGACAAACATGGGTGGACACGGCCTCTCTCTGCTGGCCTGCTAGGGCATTCTGATGCACTTCAGCCTTTATTCATTTCTGTGTGCGTACGTGTGTGTGTGTGCATGTGTGTGCAAGCGTGTGTGTATTAATGAACATGTCGCCCAGGGAGGTTCGAGGCAACAAGCAATCATCACTGACGACATCTGGGATAATTACAACATTTGGAAACGTGCAGGAGCTTTTTACAACTGTTGACTTTCGGCCGTGCATGTGCACCGGTATCGGCCTTGCAWACAATTATGTCTGATGATTATGCAAATTAATTCTTGTAAAACTATGATCAACTTCAGGATAGCGGTCGGCTACAGGTCGGCGGACTTATTTTTACGTGCCTTGGGTTTGATCAGGGAGGTAGAGATAGAGATCTCTGWCTTTCTTTTGATTGTGTAAAAAAGGGGTCGTGGGTGCAGCGTCACAGAGACATGGGGAGAGAGGGGAGAGGAGGGGGGGAGGCAGGAGGACCCGGGAGCGACTAGCTCCCACATCTGGAAGCAACATGTCCGCCTACAGGAAGAAAGTCGGAGAAGGTGGGGTCAGGGGGTCGGCCCGTGTTTCCTTTCAAAGTGCGGCGCTCCTGACTACTTATGATAGATACTTTATCCCCAGCAAATTACCACGTTTGAAAGCGTAATTAGCGGATCTGTTTTCTTAATCACGGAGMCTCTGGTCTCGGCCGGCGCTGCTGGTCTCGCTATGCAGTGCGTTGCGATGTCGACACGACATGGCAACTACCACCTTGGCAGCCCTGGCCCTCTCCCAGTCCCACCCAGMYGGCGCGTTGCTTTTCAACTCTGTCCAATTCCCGCTAAAATCGCCCCAGTCTGATAAACGCTAGACATGGATAGCAGATTCTCCCCATTGTGCTAAAATATGCAATTATTCTCCCACTCCTTTTCTTCTCGACTCATTGCAAACTCAGCTTTTCTTCTCCTTCAAATAGATCATTTCCTGGACTCTTCACGGTCCTCTAATCTACGAGCGATTTTGGCGGGTGTATAACTAGGGTCCGCAGCCAGACTTTGTGTGCTAGCCTCTTCTAGAAAAAGACATAGTTGGGAGCTGACGAGAGACATCCCGGAGTGTAATTAGTGAATCAGTCTTAATGTGGTTCCAGATGATTTACCAAATGGTGGTTTCCTGAGGCTGTAGAGACAGTGGACAGATTAAACCCCTGTCAGGTTTTGATAGCTGGGCCTTTTCTCTCCGTGGGGACCAGGGAAATGGGCCGSTTGGCAAGGCCCTCATAACTCTCCCACCAAATGGGCCTGTCAGCTAAATATTTTGCCTATTAGATGAATCTGAGATAGTAGGAAAATAAACAACGGGAGAGACCGAGCGGTGCTGTTAAGTGCTCCAGCGATCAGCGAGACGTTCATAGAGCCCGTGCCCAGAGGGGCCCCCGAGACGCGATGACAAACGGGATTCCGGCTCTGCCTCTCTCTGCCCCAGCTCAGCTGCCATGGCTCGCTCCGCTCCGCCCTACGCTGCTCTACCCASTCGCTCTCTATCCTCTCTCTACTCCCATTGTTCACTCAGGAAGGAGGGACTCTTACAGGGACTGACTGGCCAAAATATACAAGACCACAAGACCACATTTCATTATAAAGTTTTATGTAAGAATGAGTGTGTTAGCCTTGTATCCATAAGTGTATGGTGCATGGCAATGATAGAAGAGTATAATTGGCTTCAGCAAGTACAACATGGCCAAGCATGAGCGTGTATGTAAAGTMTTTGCAGTACTGTGCTAGTGATGTGCTAGGTTTTACTCATGTATTTCCTGGTCTCCGCTCCTAGATTGAACGGTGGTCCTATCGAGGAGGAGAAGCCCCTGGTGGCCAGCCATGGGTCATGTGACCTGGAGGAGGGGGAGGAGCTTGGCGCCGAGGAGGAGGAAGGGGAGCAGAGCAACAACGCTGACGGGAAACCTAGGGACGAAGCTCTCCCCGGCAACCTAGATGGTGACATCCTACACAACGAAATAGAATTTGARGGCCCTAGCGATTTGGAGCTTAACTGCAAGACCTCCCCAAGGAGGTAAGAGTTATGGGGATTAGCCTCCACCATAAATATCCACTCACGCAACTATGTAGACTAAAATATATGGACACATACGCATATGTACCAAGCTGAGACATTGTGACAGTATATTGCCATTCTTTAAATCCCCTGAAGGGATCATTGAATGGAATTGAGTTGAGTTGAGTTAGTTCAATTTAATTGATTTAAGTTTAGTTGAGAAATTGAATTGAGTTGAATTGAATGTTGACAGGGATTCGGTTGTCTCCCTCCTCTCCAGGTATGAGGAGGAAGAGGATCAGAGTAGCTACTCTGCGCTGGARCACATCCGTCACTTCTCTGACATGCATAAGATGGAGGACAGTGAGTTCAGTGACGGGGACGGCACCTCCTTCGGCTCCCCCAGCCTGCCTGAGGCCGTCAAACAGCCCCTGTACAGGAAATCCAAGTCCCAGGTAAGTGTGTGTTTGTTGTGTGTGTGTGTGCGTGCCTGTTTGTGTGACATGTAACATGATAATGTATGAAAAAGTATAAAAATGTATGCAATCAAATCACTACTGTGAGGGGGGGTGTATATGTGCAACCGTGTGTGTGTGCTCATGCATGTGCGGTGTATTTGTGTGAGTGTGTATGTATACTTTAGGTGTGTATTGGAGTTAACCTGTCCCTCTCCCTCTCCCCAGGCGTACGCCATGATACTATCTCTGGCTGACAAGGACGCACTCCACCCAGCCAACCACACACCAGCCACCATGTGGCACAGCCTGGCACGGGCCGCTGCTGAGTCCAGTGCCATCCAGTCCCTCAGCCATGTATGATACCGCGATCCCTGACCCCTGACCCCTAACCCCCCCGACCCCGACCTATCGCACTGAGAAGCCTTGGGGTCCGTCAGCGGGGCCCCTGGCCCTTGGCCCGTCACAGACTGCTGAGCAGAACCACGGCCCATCTGACTGTTGAGCAGAATGCCTTACACACGTGCAGGGTCACCGTCCACAGAGAACCGCCCAGCCCTCCAAGAGATCCAACAAACATCCCTTCTGTGACCTTAAATTGAGTCAGTATGTTTAATATCAACGACAACGATGATGATAGTGATTATTGACTATGGTGATGAAAATAACAATGGTAAGTAATAATAGCTGTATTTATTCTGTTGAGTTCTTACGTTTTGCACAGCAGCGGCAGCTGGTAGGAGGGATGATGGAGATGGTTTTGTTAGATGTTACATTGCTAGAGCATTTCATGTGTCCACTCAGCTGAGAACAGTCTTCCTCAGTGTGAAGTCGGTTGTATTTAGAGAACCCATTCGTGACCGCGGTCCAACCACGGTTTGATATGTGTACAGAGTACAGGCCCTACCTAGCCCCACATAGCCCTACRTAGCCCCACATAGCCCTACCTAATCTTACCAGGCCACACCTAAGCATCCCTAGCTCCACCTAGAACCTCATAATCCTACCTAGACCTACCATGCCAAAATACAGCTACCTAACCCCACATGGCCACTCCTAGCATACCTGGCCACTCCTAGCATACCTGGCCACTCCTAGCATACCTGGCCACTCCTAGCCTTCCCAGCACCACAGCTTCAGACCTTCTCAGCTGAATTGGAGTATCWGTGAAATATGTTACGAGAATGATTCCCTTTAACCCCTGGATATAAACAGGTGTTTTCCATCAACATGTACTTATATAAATGCTAGGATACTTGGAAGGGTGGGGCTGAATAACAACTTGGGTCCAAATAAACTTCACCTCTCCAAGAAAGATGGTGCTACAAACGTATTACGACAAGATTGTTGATGAACGAAGAACAAAAGAAAAATTGAAAACGGAGAAAAATCGGACTGGTTTTACAACCCAAGAAAGAGTTTGCATAGCTGCGTGTGTCTGCACAATCACAGAACTGTACACGAGTGTCTGCAAACTGCGGCTCTGAAGCTGCACTCCGTCCCACCCTGCTGCACTCTCTGTGAAAGGATCTAAGTAGTTTGTCYTTTTAGTGGAAGTAAAAAAGAAACCACAATCTTTTTTTTTTACTCTGAAAAAGTAGCAAGTGCTGAATTATCGTTGTTAAACAGTAAAAAGGGCATCTCTCCTCCTTCCCGAAACCCCAAACTCATCGTAGTCGGCCAACGATACCACTAATTAGCCTAAATGCTAGTTGTTAGCTACCCCCTTCCTCGTGTGTCTTTCATTTTTTAGACAATCATGTTTTCTTGTGTTGTTTTTTTCTACATTTTTATTGTTGTTGATGTTGATGTTATTGCTGTTGTATGTTGAGAATTGTATTTATTTCTTGGCAAACTGTAGTTTGTTTACTGAATAGCACTGCTCTTACCCATAGCGAAGGGTAGATTCCTCGCTGGGGCCTACTCCAGAACTCAATGGGATTTGTAGACGACGTTTGAGTGCCGGATAGTATTAAACATACCATTCACTCTTTATTCTTCTATTGAAACTGGTTGATGATGAATAGATATTACTTCGGGTTTTTTTGTACGACAATTTATTGATTCAATTGTAAATGGAAAAAACAAACATTATAAAGACATGAACAAATAAAAAGATGCCAGGTATAATTTCTTCATAATCGCATGATTGGTCTTCATAGATCTGTATCTGGCAGTTTTCTACGGTGGTCTGCAAGCTTGTGTGACGTTCAGTCCATGTTAATCCCTTGTGCCAAACCTATAATAAATAACAGATTATATTCATTTATCCTCCCATTTTGAGGGACCAGATTGTTTGTTTTTTGTCGTTGTTGTTTTTGTTTATAATCCATTTTAAAAAGTAATCAGCAAGTGGAGGTACTTTGTTTTAATGCTTTCTACAATGTAACTGTAATGCATTTCAATTCAATACTGTGGGAGGATCAACTAAGAAATAAAGGACTACAATGTGGATTAAATGTGTGCTCTGGCTTTCTCTTCCTCTCTCTGACTCTCTCTCCCTGCCCCCTTCCTCCCCCCTCCCTCCCTCTTGTCCAGACAGTGTGTTAAAATAAGAGCTGGGAGTCAGAGAGACACCTGGCCCTTTCTCCTGGCTCTCCCAGGGCCTCCGAGTGCGAGATAACTCTGGTCCCCCCTTTCTTCCCAGGCCATGGCACAGAGAGCGACATAGACAGAGGGAAAGAGAGACTGAGCCAGACACAGAGGGAGAGAAAGAAAGAGAGATTGGGCCAGACACCGAGGGAGAGAAAGAAAGAGAGAGAGAAAGAGAGGCTGAGGGAGAAGCGTAGTGTAGTGGAAGCGGAGGCAGGAATGTGTCCTTTTTATTTGGGGCCATGTTGTGGGCCATGATGGATGAGGTGGGGAGATGTGATGACCTGGCTCATCGCTCAAACGCTCAATAAGACTTCCCATCCTGCAGGCGTCCCTGTCAGAACCCCCCTTGCCCCTCCTCATCCCTCCCACACCCCCCCTGTCACGGCTCGCATTTGTGGGCGGACATTGTGGCTGAGAAGCCCCACTCACTTCCATTGTCCAGTCCATGAGTGGGGTGTGTGGGGGGTGAGGAGGTTTTGTGGGGGGGTCTGACAGTGACTATCCCAAGCCCTGACTCTCCAACACATTTACAGTGGCTATCACCAAGCCTAATGGATGGGATGATTTTTTAAGCGGGCCTCGTCGATCAGCCCCGCCGTTCCGTCAGTCCTCCTCCGCGGGGTGTCCAGCTTTGATTAGGTCACGGCGGGTCAGGCAGCGTTGATGAGGTCAGTGTGGGTCGTCCAGCATTGATGAGGTCAGTCTGTGCGAACGGTGCAGGGTCATAATGGAGTGGAGGTGACATAGCTGGGAGCATAGGAGGCTATAAGCTGTATGGACCAGAGGGGACAGTATGTATGTATGGACCATTACTGACCTGCCTGACCACGGGGTAACGACACACCCTGTATACGCCTCTCTGGAGATTATAATAATAACAATTTAAAGATGTGCTCCGGAAGCGACTGGATGTGTCAACGTGTAGTTCATACATTCATAATCTATAAGTAGAATTACTGTCTTGAGCTTCAGCCCTGCCATTTAAGTCACAGCTAGCAAGATGCACACACAGCAGAGAGAGTGAGAGGAAGAGAGAGAGACAGATGAGAGCAATGACGTGTTGCACATATCTGCACAGATATGACGTAGTCACAACATTTTTGGGACCCGTTTTGTCTCTTGAGCACTACTTTCAGAACTACTGGCTAAAAAAGTATGCAAATCTTAAGGAGAGTCTCTTTAAGTATTTTCATATCTATGCTCAAACGCTAAACTAGGATACTTGTCATTGTAAAGAGCACTAGCCAGGCATTATATCAACAAAGTCGAACCCATAGACCAGAGGGGCCATTTCCTATTGAAATAACTCAAAATTATTAATTGAAAGTAGGGTAGTGTGTGTATGAATGTGACTGAGAGTGTGTGGGCAGGGGGTGAAGGGGGCATGGGTCCTGGTTTGGCAGTGTACCCTGTTGGGCTCCTCAGCATTGCTAATTTGATCATTGTGGATTAGCACATGCCAGTGTCACCTATCTCGGCTCACATTTAATCCACATGCTGAGACCGTTATTACCACCATTATCCACAGCTCCACATAAAGACCTCTGTGTGTGAGAGTGGGGCTGGCAGGCTCGAGGGACACGTGGTGTGTGTGTGTGTGTGTGTGTGTGTGTGTGTGTGTGTGTGTGTGTGTGTGTGTGTGTGTGTGTGTGTGTGTGTGTGTGTGTGTGGTGTGTGTGTGTGTGTGTGTGTTGTGTGGTTGTGTGTGTGTGTGTGTGTGTGTGCGTGCGTGCGTGTATTTACCCAAGCTGGGGGAACACAGAAAAGCAGCGTGGATTAGTTAATGTGATCTGGTTTATTTAATTGCAGTGTGTGTCAGAAAGGCGGGGTTTGTGGTGACCCTGTGGGGTGTGTGTGTCAAGTGTATGTGTGTCTGTGGGCGTAGTAGTGCACTGTAGCGGTCCTCTCCTCAGTAGGGCTGGGAGCCAATCAGCTAATGGGGAAGCTGGCAGAGGCTCAGAATCCATCAGGCCTCATTATGGCCTCGCCACCCTCCCTCCTCTCTCTGCTGCCACTGCCACCCGCCCAGTGGGCCCTTGTGTGGCACACTGCCACCCGTTCACTGGAACATACATCACGCCCCAGAGAGAGAGAGAGAGAGAGAGAGGCGAGGGGCCGTCGCAGCTGGCTCTCATACTGATTAACTTGGTACTCCAGCTGACTAAGATGCCGGGGGAAACATTGTTGAAGAGGAAGGCATGGGGGTGTACAGTACAAGGGGGGTGGAGGGTGAGGGGTGTGGGGGTATGGAAAGGAACATGATTGCTGGCTTTCAGTTGGCATCAAGCGACAGCCAAAAAGGGGGAACTCCAACAAATCATCACACTGAGTTTTTGTCTGGTTTTTCAATAGTTTAATAGTGGTAACACCCCCAGTGTTTCCCTACATCCCTGGGTACTTGTGTAGTGAAGGGGTAAGCCAGCCACCCAGCCTGGTCAGGCTACAGACAGGACAGCCWACCCAGGCAGCTCCTCTCCTCTCTGGAACAGAGAGCTGCTGAGCTCCTTAAGACTGCTGGTGGTTTCATTACACTACTTGTTTTTCTCCCAAGGGGCTATGGGTCATTAGTGTTATTGATGGGGGCCCAGTGGGGGCCAGCTAGGGGAACAGGCCAAGGGAACCGCCATGCACATGATTTTAATATGACAAGTCTTAATCAGGGCAGGCGTGTTAACAGAACCACTTTGAGTTTGTTGTTGAAATCCTCTTGGAGTTATTGAAAACCGGAGAAAAAACTAAGACAACCAGTCTGTGTGCGTCCCAAATGGCACCAGAGCCCTTGTCAAAAGTAGTGCACTATATAGGAATTAGAGTGTCATTTGGGACAGAGCCTATTATTCAGAAAAATTGTATTCAGATATCCCCTTTACACATCCCTATCCCACTCACAGTGGTCTCTTGGGCAGGTAGGGAGAGTCAAGTTTATTAGTATAAAGTCTTGTTTTTTGCACCATGCTCAGCGCCATCCAGTGGTGGACATAGAACAAGTGCACCAAACTGGGTTTCTAGGTAAGATCCATTCCTAGAGCCCCGATTCCGACCCGAGTTAAAAACACGTTAATGGAATGTTATTCCTTTTTTACGCACTTTTCTTTCTATGCTTATTCTGACCTTGAACTTAAGCATGAGAATAGCATGCTATTCACCCCCTACTCCTTCAGGGTGGAGATGTAAGATGTATCAACATGACATGTATTGCGGCCACTTTTCCACAGGGAAGCYGGCTATAAATAGATGTGCCGTTATTCTGAATTTTTATTGTGCTCTTAATAATTTGCGTGTATGACATTTGAACACCCAAGCTATAGGCTTCTGTAGAGATGAACTTGCGCTTCAGAATGCTTTAATTATAGCCTATGCCCGGGTTTTATTTTACAATTTGTACCATGTTAAATATTAGTCACTATCGGGAGCCACAGTCAGTAATACCCACATACATTTATAACTGTCACTTAGGTGTTACTTTTCTTCAATTTGTAGTCTACATTTTGCATCATTCCATTCCGTTGACCTTTCTTTCCTCTGTCACGTCTGTGTAGTTGTTCCTGAGGGTCACTAACATTACTGGATCATATTAGGCTAATGTTGGGACATGTAGCCTCTATGAATCATTATGGAACTCAGACCACAAGTAGCAGGTTAAACCTGGAGCCTGGCGATGGTTCATGACGACTGGACCTTTGTCACACAGTTCCATGAATAGTGAGAATTAGGGTAMATTAATAGGACTTTTGTACACTTTTTTCCACCTTCCAATATTTCATGGATTGAACTTGAATATGACACGTTTCATCATGAATCAAACCACTGTATTTTTTATTCATCAACATATTTTGTGAGTAAAGGCTCTCCAAACCTGTTTTTGTATTAGTCATACATACTTTCCTAACCCTAAAAATGGCTAAATAATCTATAAGATTAGAGTGATTTTAAATCTACCAGTTGGTGCTGAAACGAAGACAAAGATGCATAGATGGCATTCTTTCATTGATCCCTATATTCTGAACCGGTTCTCTCTYTGTATTCTAGTCTGTCAAAAAAACATTGAATTAAAAGGTACATCATATTTAAAGGGATGGCCTAATTTAAGATAAATGCACTGAAAACCCTATTGAATGAAAACTAAACGAGAAAATATGCTGACCAGCAAGTGGGAGGGTTTTCAGCAGTTGAACTACATGTATTCAGTGTGCAAGTGAACCACGCCTGCAAAGCCTGTTATGCACCTGCATAAGGTAAGTCTTAATAACAYCTACAGAAAAGTCCGTAGGAAAGGCCTGCGTAAGGAAGGCGTAATTTTCTACGTCGGAATTGTGCCCTGGAATTTCACATTTATGCGGATTTATTATCATCACAGGGCCTTCTTGATTCAACAGTCAGAACATTCAGTTGTTGGAGTAGATATTGTAGGTTGATAGTGATAATAATTCAAGTAAAATACACACATTGTCAGACTAGAACAGATAAATAAACAAAAGGAAGCCTTTGCATCCCTTGCTTGGTGTTAACAGTCAGAGTGTGGAGAGTTCCTAGATACCCATCTTTTAGCAGGCTTGGCATTTCACATTTATTTTCCTACGAAACAACCAAACAAATGGCGCAGGACGACGCGTTGAAATTATTTCCCCCTGGTGATTTATCGGAGCCGCTTGCTTTGTCAGTTCCAGTTCAAACAACTTGCCCTCGTGTGATCTGACTGAGCACAAAGGGAGAGYGAAGTAGGCTAGTAATCTTGACGACAGCGAAGTGATAGAAATCGCTCTTTGCCGAGAGAGTGGAGTGTATGCTTAATTACAGCGAAAAAGTACCCAGATGCGATCTTACCTTGCAACGGGCTATTTCATCGCCGGTTTCCTGCCTACCCCTCCTCCTAACCCCCTCCTGCTCTGATCACCCTCACTTGGCCCTGAAAACTCTGCCTGCTCCCACCATGACCACAGTGCTGTGTTGTGTTCAGGCCTGGCACAGCTCAGCACAGCACCGCCCAGCATGTCTAGCCCAGAGAGATCACAGAAGGTCTGTAGTGAAGGGGTAGCAGTATGGTGGGTTGGGGGATGATAGGTGGGGAAGGGATGGAGACTTGTAGAGGTGGGGGTGGGAGGTAGATCAATGATGTGCAGGGAGCCCTTTAGTGATGGAAAGGAAGAGGTGGGTAAAATATGGGATTAGGGTTGAGGATGGATATGATATGGGATTAGGGCTGGCGATGCAGGGTTATACAGGGGGGACTGGGGGTTGAGAGGTGGATTAGAGATGAGGAGGGAGCTGTGTGATGGAAAGGGTTGGGTATTAAAGATGAGGAGGTGGATAAGGGCTGGGAATAGAGCCCTCTGTGGCCACCCAGGTCTGGGAGGATGGATGGCCTCTGTGGGGCTGTTTGACTGGAAACAGGTGTGTGTCATCTGAAGATGAAGGCCCGGCTGATAAACATTATTGGAGAACATCTGTTGCTTGTCACAACACGGGTCCGGGCCGACCAGCCCCCCATCCATCAGCCAGGGGCTCGGTGTTGTGCTTGCGGCCCAGCTCGCACATCACTCACCCGMGGACGGAGGCGGCCGATGTGGGCTGCCTGGTCCACGCATGGTCCAGACACCTGCCCGGTGGCGGACGCTGGAGACGCTCCACTGCACTTGAGAAATGCCTCGGGGACGGACGTCCCAGCCGCCCGCCTTCCTCCTCTCCCCTCCACCACGACCTCTGCTATGCTCAAGTGCCACCCCCCATCACCACCTTCTGACAGGTGTTGTACCAGGTAATGGTCTGGCTTGTTGCTCGCCGCTTGACCTCCCTGGCTGATCTGCGGCGGGCCTGTGCTCCCTGGCCTCCAATCCTCCATCACTGCTCTGTGACAGGCCATTTCGGACCCCCTCTTCTCCCCCATCTCCTACCCACTCCACGCCCCCCTGCCTTGCCTTTCTCTAAGCTCCGAGGCAGAGGACCCAATACCATGCTACACTGCTCCCAAATAAAATGGCCTCTCTCCTAAATGTGGMGATGTGATATTATGGACAGAAATAACAGACAGATGTACCACATTAGCAAAAAGAGAATTTGTAAAAAATTCTAAATGTATCAAAATAGCACCATTTACATAAAGCCTGCCATCAGGCACATAGTACAGTACATGTTATGAGTAGTATGAATTGCAGTATCCTGAGGTACAGTTCAAATGCTTTGTAATATTCTAAAAACCCTTCTACATGAAAATATACTGATTACTTGGCTAAAACAGACTTCTATAGGTCATAGTGTCATTGAACTGATACACTTACAGTAACAGACAGTAACAGCAGTAATGAAWTGATATGTGACTTTCCTTGATCTGATAGTACAGTAAGTGATCTTATCAAACATACAACCAAAAGCAATTTCAAAATATATTAACACTTTATGACAAGCAATCAGGCAGACACTGTCAAAAGAAACCAGTAAAATACAACACAAAATATTCTCACTGTATATGATATGAGAAAATGACAGAGTACCATTCAACGGAGAGACAGTACCAGTGGACACTTCGGGAGTGATGGCTGTTGCTCCCATGTCAGTCTGACCAATGACTCTYAGGCTAGGCCACGGGTAAGCAATAGGAGGGTGCAGGCTTTTGTTCCAGCCCAGCTCTAACACACCTGATTCCACTAATCACCTAATCATGGTCTTTGTGAATCATGTGTGATAGTGAAGGTCTGCACACACTGTMCCCCTCCAGCACCGTAGTGCCCACCCCTGTACTAGGCTGCKCAAAGCTGCATTGGGGTGAGGACAGAGACGTTATGAATGTCCAGGAAGCGTTTGGCCTGTGGTTAATGACAGGCTAGACCAGTTGACTTGGGGCAGGGGTCCAGTCCTGAGACAATCAGGTAGGGAGCGTCATAGAGCTCAGGTGACATTTCCAATGTCTACCGCCCAGCAGCACATCAATGTTCCAGGTCCTTGTGTAGATGCTCTCTCTCTCTAACTAAACCGGCATTCTGCACCTTTCTGCAGGCTCCCAAAAAGCCAATGCACATTTCTCAACCAAATGTGCAGAATACAGGTGTAGTCATAAGAATACATTMCCTTGTGTGTCTGGTCCAGACCTGAATCACTTTCTGGCTGTATACCTTTGTCCATCTGTCCAACTGTACACAGCCTTCCCATGACGTCCCAGGACCCCTGATTGCATATTTAGGGCACCTTGTTCAGTGTTTGAGACATCTGGCGGGGGTATTTGGGARGTCTAGTTTGGGATGTGGGGCCTCCAGCCGCGCTACGAGTGGGAGAGACCAGYCGGCCTCTTCAGGGAGGGAGAGAAGCCCAACGCTGGGACCTCTGCAATCTCTAGTAGTCCTGAAAAGAGAGAAGAGGCAGACAAAWAMAKATTTGGCACCTTCTAGAAATCAAAAGCAAATGTTCTTCGCCGTTCGGGGAATTGCTGGTGTGTTGGGTTGTTAGCTGGTCGATGTGGACGGTCTCCCGTGAGCTGGGCTTGTGGAGGAAACGAAGACCGCTTCAAGCCAGACACCCCGCTGGGTGTGGATGAAAATAACTGTCAGAGGCCGGAGTGGCTATTGAGGGAGACAGGGAGACACAGAGCTGAAGGCCTGAGCTTGACACACTTACCGACGCACTATTTCATGAAAACCTGGTTCAGCTTTACAGCTCTGGTCCTGGGTGTCTGCTGTGATGGGCGGTAGGTATCACTCACTCYTCAGGGCGATGTGTGTGTAATGTGTGTGTCTGTGCGTGTGTGTGCACGCATGTGTGTGTGTTTGTTTGCATGCATGTGCGTTTGTTTGTGTATWCAGTACCTTCTGTGCATGTGGGGCCCAGCCAGGTAACAGGACACAGGCAGCGGCCGTTACGAGCGTCACACTGGGCCTGATGGGAACACTGACACTGCAGGGAGCAGCCAGGACCAAAACGATCTCCTCCACAGTCTGATGGACAGACAGGAGAGATGGAGAGAGAGAGAAAAATAATGACAGAAAAGAGAGGAAAGAGTGGCAGAAGAAAGATWTAAAGTAAGACCGACACAACGAGAAAAAGATGGAGACAGCACACAAAAAATAAAATGGCCGATTTAAATACAGTAAATGACAAGTTATTTTTCTATTGGGTAAAGGCATATAATACATACACAAAAGGCATATCTAAGATCCAGTACTGTAAGAAATAGAGCGCCGTTGCAGGMTAGAGGAGGTCGTACCTTTTTCACATCTCTGTCCAGTCTTCCCTGGGGGGCAGAGACACTGTCCCGTGGCTGGATGACAGGGGGCTCCCCCGACGCAGTCACATGACTGCTGACAGCCCTCCCCAAACCTGCCAGCCTCGCAACCTGGGACAGACACACACAGTGAGATACACACACATCAACGTTATATGGTGTCTCTTTTCCCCCCGCGACAAACAGTACACACTCATCAGTCTTCTCCTCCAAGCGTGCCCCCCCCCCCCACACACACACACACACAGGTCTGTCTCTATTACCTTCATTATAGAGGGTAAACTATCTGGCTGCTTTGCAGCTGCTCTGCAGTGCTAAGTGCTCTCCTGCTGGGGCTGAAGTGGGCATGAAGGCCTCACACTGAGGACCCAGAGCAGGCAGGAGGCACAGAGATGCAACGGAATGCATTAAACAGCCTGTCTCTGCAGTGGCAGCCAGGAAACACCTGCCTCTCATCAAATAACCCGTCTGCAACATATGTCGTATTCATACATGCACACACAATACAGTATGTTGTAATATGCACCACGTATGGCTTTTCTGTTATAAAGAGAACTGAAGTGCTGACCTTCCTGTCTCTATATGAGAACAGAGTGTGAATCAGATTGTGTGATTTCTCCTCTGTCATCCAGTACTCACGTCTCTGACATTGGGAGCCATGGTAGCCAGGCAGACACCACACGGCCCGTCACATGATCACACGTTGTCCGCCCGGCAAACACACGGACGGGCACAGTTCTGTCCGAAGAAGCCTGAGGACATGGGACAGGATGACAACACAGGAAAAGCTTTGTTAGTGTCTCATACAAGAGCACACATCATCACAATCAGGGCATGTTCATTTGGCACAAATGTTAGAAAAAGATTGAAACAAGGAGGACTACCAGTAAGAAACGCACATTTTCTTTTTTGTCAATTTTTTTGTTGAAACATTGCGTGACCACATGAACACAACCCAGCTCTTTCATTAGAAATACAGGGCCAGGAGTTTATCCTGGACAGGTCACATGGTGAGGAAAAACTCCTTGCCTAACTATAATTACAAAAATCCAGTACAGTGTTCACAAGAGTGTCCGTAGTGTCGCCGTGCAGCTGCAACAGCCAGTGAAGCGGTCACATGTCCCGTTGTCTGGCAGGGACAGTCCAGTGCACAGTCGGTCCGTATTTCCCCTGACAACACGCTGGACAAACAGACATATGGTAGAGACATACAGTAACAACAACACAACACTCACAACCAACATACCTTCTGTCTGGTGGACATTCATTGGGGAGGACGGCTCATAGTAATGGCTGTAATGAATAAATACAATGTTCAAACACATAACGTGGTTTGCATGTGTTTGATACCATTCTATCCACTCCATTCCAGACATTATTATGAGCCGTCCTCCCCTTAGCAGCCTCCTGTGACTTGTAACTGATACTGCACACATTAACAGTGGAATTACCTAATATAAAACATAGAGACACACTGTAAACCAGGGATATGGGAAGTTACTGTGCCAGTAGTAGCTACAACATTGTTTCCATGTTGTACAAAGAAGAAAAACTTTAACTTCAAGAACAGGCAGACATGTTGACAATACTTCTACAGGATAAACTAATGTGAGTTGAACCACATTAAACTCAGCTGACCCTTGCCCTGCCAGGCTACTTTTAACCTAAAGTTTATACTGACGTTATCCTGATGTTGTGTTGATGTTATCCTGAGGTTACCTGTCTCACAGCGTGGTCCTGTCCAGCCCAGCCCACACTGCAGCTCCCGTCCCTGGGCTCACACAGCGCTCCGTTCTGACACACACAGTGGTTCCTGCACTGCAGGCCATAGCGCCCTAGGGCAGGCTGGGAACAGCAAGGCTTTGAGATAGTAAATCTCATCATCATCATCATCACAGCACTACAAGGCCAGCATGACATGTAGTTCTGTTCTTTAGCTACCCAGCCAGCAGTGAGCCTACCACATAGTTAAACATACACACACAAACAGCAACATACAAGCACACGTTTATTTAAGACAGTTCATTAGCGAGATGGCAAAGTGTCTCATTTGGCAGCGATATAAAAGAATAATCATGTTTCTCTGGGTAATTTAGATTGGGAAACAATAAGCGAATCACTTTGATTCCCTGTTTATTTATTTTTTCCTCGCCAACGCCATCGAAACGGACATGGAAAACGAGCTACTTATAGGTCTCTGTAAACATTCAACACAGGAACATAAGCAGTGGCACGTCCACAGCGTATGGTGCTCACTAGGAGAGCAGAGTGCTTACGAACACCATCGCTTAGAATGGTGGAAACTCCCGTTTGCACTCCAGAGGAACTGCTGATAAACTGCGGAGATTAGGGAAACTCAAGAGCCTACTTCTGTTCTCAGGAAAATAAGAGCCTCTGATTATTGATACTTTTTACTGAGGAAATTGAGAATTGTTAACTAAATACACATTGAAAGCTAATTTGGTTGGTTGGTTGGGTTGGTGGATTCCCAGTTGCAATCAGACTCTGTGTTCTTGATGAGATCATAGCCTGCTACAAACATTTACTGGTGCATGACAACCAGTGACGGACTGGACACAAAATCTGGTCTTTACATCCTCAAGCGCCATAGACATAAGGTTAGTTATGAGGTAAAAGTAATTATTACCTTGATGGCAGGACTGCCCGATTTTGCCTGCGGCGCAGATACACCTCCCAGTCACAGGGTGGCACTGCCCTTTCTCCCACAAGAAAAGACGGGCACAGTCCTGCCATAGCGCCCGCCGGACACCTGTCAGTACGAGAAAGACATGAAGGACCATTCAAATGATTTAAAAGGTAGCATATTTTCTTCCTCCTTCTTAAAGTAATCACTGATTAGGAATGACTCAACAAGTGAAAGCGGTGTGACGGAGCCCTTGCATTCATTTGTTCTAATCATGTCAAATCCCAACCGTCTTCAGACTGATTCTAGCAGAAACACCTCTGTATATATCTTTAATTCTTTATAGAAGACTCTGATTCATAGTCAGAACTCTCGTATATTTTTCTTTATAGAAGACTCTGATTCATAGTCAGAACACTCTGTTTATTATCTTTATAGAAGATCTGATCATGTCAGAAGATGACTTGTCAAGACCGTTCATTTTTGACCCATGACAGGTATGCTGCAGACTCACCAGTGCTGCAGTCAGCTCCTAGGAAGCCAGGTGTGCACTCACAGGTCCCTGTCTTAGTGTCACAGCGACCGCCATTGTTGCACTTACATCTGGCCTTGCAGTTTGGCCCATATGATCCCTCTCGACACACTGGGGTAGGGAGAGAGAGAGAGAGCGAGAGACAGAGGCTGTTTTAACATTTTCAAGAGGTTCTCAAGAGCTATTGAATCTCGAGAGTCAATAATGTTGGGTAAARTTGCGAAATTATCACGTCTTGAGTGCTCGCCCGACAGTTGCACCCCCCCTCCGAGAGGGGCACTGTAAACAGAATTTTCTCGTTGACCTCAACACAACACAACATACTACAGTATAAATGGTAATAGCAAATACAATGTTTTTGAAACAGCTGAAATGTATAGACATTTTTATATATTTCAAATGTGTTTTATTTAGTTTAACAGCCTGTTACATWCTGAAATTGTCGCAGTAGTTGCCGCCTGCCAGCTGCACTGAGCCACGTAAAACTATGGAAGCCCATTCCACCCACCATTTTTTATTATGTGTCATCTAGAATAAACATTTGACAACATATCAACAATTSCCTATGTGCCTTTGGAAAATATTCACACCCCTTGACTTTTTCCACATTTTGTTGTGTGACAGCCTGAATTTAAAATGGATTAAGTTGAGAACAAAAAAAATGTCACTGGCCAACACACAATACCCCATAATGTCAAAGGAATAAGTCAATAAGTATTCAACCCTTTAGTTATGGCAAGCCTAAATAAGTGCAGGAGTAAACACTTGCTTAAAACACTTTGAGCATGGTAAAGTTATTAATTACACTTTGGATGGTGTATAAATATACCCAGGAAACCGCTCAGGGATTTCACCATGAGGTCAATGGTGACTTTAAAACAGTTACAGAGTTTAATCGGCTGTGATAGGAGAAAACCGAGGATGGGTCAACAACATTGTAGTTACTCCACACTATTAACCTAAATGACAGAGTGAAAAGGAAGCATGTACAGAATAACAAAATTCGAAAACATGCATTGTGTTTGCAATTAGGCACTAAAGTAAAATTGCAAAAGATATGGCAAAGAAAGGAACRTGTCCTGAATACAAAGTGTTATGTTTGGGGCAAATCCAACACATTACCGAGAATCAAACAGAATAGAGCATAGGCAAAATCCTTGAGGAAAACCTGGTTCAGCCTGCTTTCCAACAGACATTTGGAGACAAATTCACCTTTCAGCAGGACAATAACCTAAAACACAAGGCCAAATATACATACACTGGAGTTGCTTACCAAGATGACATTGAATGTTCCTGAGTGGCCTAGTTACAGTTTGACTTAAATCATCTTAAAAATATATGGCAAGACTTGGCTGAAAATGGCTGGCTATCAATGATAAACAACCAAATTGACAGCTTGAAGAATTAAAAAAAAAAAAATATGCAAATATTGTACAATCCAGGTGTGCAACGCATTTAGAGACTTACCCAGAAAGACTCACAGCTGTAATCACTGCCAAAGGTGATTCTAACATGTATTGACTCAGGGGGTTGAATACTCATGTTAATTAGATGTACTATTGTTTTATTTTCATAATCTTTTAAAATGTTCTAAATTTTCTTCCACTTTGACATTAGAGTAATTGTGTAGATCGTTGACCAAAATGACAATTAAATCCATTTTAATCCCAGTTTTTCACACCAACAAAATGTGGAAAAGGTCAAGAGGTTTGAATACTTTCTGAAGGCACTGCACGTTTTTATTGATTGCTACTAGGCTGGCGGTCAACGTCAGCCGATGATTGTCAAGCAAATAACTGTCGGTCCTCACTGTAATTGACCATGAAGTAACATAAACACATTTAGTATCTCTGGCTTCCACACATAGCCTACAAGCCACTGATATTAATAGTCTAACAAATCCATGTGGTATAGCCTACACCATCACAATAAATCCATTATTTATTTTAGACAGGTCTAAAGAAACATATATGAAGAAAATGTAGTCTCTTTCAGAAGAACAGAATTCCATACTCTGAGTTGTCCTGATCTGGCTATGCCAATGCTGTCGGCTTTTTAAAATTTAACTAGGCAAGTCAGTTAAGAACAAATTCTTATTTACAATGATGGCCTACCCTGGGCCAATTGTGCGCCGCACTATGGGACTCCCATTAACGACCAGTTGTGATACAGCCTGGATCCGAACCAGGGTGTCTGTAGTGACACCTAAGCACTGAGATGCAGTGCCTTAGACCACTGTGCCACTCCGGGCTCCACTAGTTCATTTAACAGACAAGATTTGCTTAGAATTCCATGGCATCATTTTATATTATTTTATAGTATGAAGAATACAATTGAACAAAGCTGAATAAAATAGAAAGGATATTTTCTCCAAACGATTTGAGGGAGTGCGCACATGCGTCTATTCTGTGTTGACCGGTTAACAAAGAAATAAGTACTACTATATGCTTAATTTAGCATTACTAATGTAACTTTAGTTGTTCTACAAATGTTGGGCTATATGTTTTGATTTTTAATACATTGTAAGGCTGCATGATGRGACTCTAATGATGATTTGAAAAAAGTTGCTTGAAAGGCTCTGATTTGTTTTTGCGCAGGCAAGAAGCACTTCGTCAGTCTCTCATTCACAATTTGAGAAGCACTTGATAATGCCTTGAATTTCCCGGCACCATCCCCTTTGTGTGGCCATAATACACCCTAAAAAACCCATGCCTTTTGCAGCCCTTCTCCCTGAGTGCTGCCTGCTCAGAGGCACTTCTCACTCACACCGCTCTCCATCACCCGATKTGGTCTTTCTCACAGGCTACAAGTGAAGACAGACATATCRGGACGCAACTGCGAGCTTCCTTATCCAATTCCGAGGTGCATATTGAAGATATTGGAAGAACTGTCCACGTTTACTTTTCGTCAGCCAACAAGATGAGTAGGCCTAATGAACAGCAAAAGCACTAACCTATGTCAATCTACTATCCCCATAGTACAAAAGTTGTCCTATTATATTCTGTGTGAGAAATAAATATTCCAAACAGTCTGGGACAGCTAGATAGACAGATAGATCCCAAATTAATACAACCACTAGCATCAACAAAATGTTTTTATCTGAGGCTTACGCAACAGATCAGAACGTTTAGCTTAAAATGTTGACAAACTATTAGTCTATTTCTTCCCATTGTAAGCGCAGCGATGCGTAGGTTATAGGCGTGAATGTTCCATTAGCGTGAAAACACCACTATCAAAACTGACCACAAACGTGATTGTGCATGTAATGCTTTTATTATAAAGGTAAAAATGATGGTAAAAATGATCTTCCCCCAAACTTGAAACTCACACGCTGCTTATGTATGCCTGTTAGGCTCTACACCCCTTGTAAAGCAGATTAATGTGCTTCATTTTAAGAAGTTATTTGTCCACTTTAGTTGTGATACAAACCTTATAGGCCTATGTCCTAGGCTACATGAGGTGATGTCAGAGTGATTAGAGGGACAATAGAGTGCTGAGTTAGCAAGTTTGGTAGGCTGCTAATGATCATCAGCAGCATCAGAGCTTGGAGAAGCCTAATTTCCGTGACTAAACTGTCAATTTGTTACACTAAGGGATGGTACATTTCATGTTAACATCATGCTTACATTTGTGTTTGGAGCTCATTATCAGTTATAATGTTAGCCAGCTAAATGTAGCCAGCTAAATGTGCATTACCTTTCGCTAAGAGCTCGAGGGGCATCTAAACCCTCATGGGGCATTTAAACCCTGAACAATGCCTGATAGCTAGCTCTGTGTCCCAGGCTGTGTGCCACAGCCAATCGCATGCAAGCAACAACGCAGCTAACTTGGCTAGTCTTGTGAGTGAGCTAGCTWGTTGGTTAGGTAGTCTTMTTAGCTTTAATCCCACCTTGTAGCACAACAAAATGTGGAAAAGGTCAAGGGGTGTAAATACTTTCTGAAGGCACTGTATGAGTCTGGAGATTATGTCTAAGGATAACCACACAAAATGTGGTGAATAAAGATGCTTCTGAAGCTAAGAAAAATGTGTTTGCTAGTGGGAAGAGTCTGACTTTCAGGGAAATGGCAGTTAAAGACAAGGACACTGATTTTTAAATACAGATTTAGACACAATCACCATCTCTTCAAAGTAAGTTACTGCATATTGTCCCGTTTGTTACATTCTTTATGAATTTGGCTTTTAAATTGTGTATTTCAATATAGTGGGTATGATAYACTAACAAACAAATGTATATGTATCAACTTTTTGACATTTTAATTTGTACTTTTTGAAAATACTAATATTAATGGACCAAAATACAAATGTATCACCAATCAGAGTTTACAGTTACCACAACCATAAATTAACCCYGAGCTATTTTTAGTCTGTCCTGCACGGAGAAACAAAGAGAGAGAGAGACAAAGAGAGAGCGAGACAGAGAACGTGAGACAGAGGCAGAKAGACAAAGACAGACAGTACACTTATTCAAACTCAGTCTTTGCATAGTGCACTGCGATTCCATTGTTGAAGCCACAGAATAATTTAAAACAAAAATCTGTTCACAGCAGTAGACTACCCAACAGTAGTCACMACTTACTGAGTTCACAACGGTTGCCGTAGTAACCAGGTAGACAGGTACACCTTCCAGTGACAGGGTGACACTGCTCATGGTCCCCAGAACACTGGCACATCTGGCTACAGTAAAGTCCGAACACACCTGATGGACACGCTGCAGGAGACACAAGCATGTACAATAAAGACTGGAGGAGATGGACATAGAGGTACGCATGCACGCGCACACGCATGTACTAAAKCACTCAACATGGTGTATGTGTGCTTGTATATGGATTTCTAAACCCAATCTCTATGCAGACATAATATAATGTAAGCCCTCACTCACATTCAAATACCCATTCACACTCAGACAATGCAGTAGTTCACAGACTCAGATACTCACACAAGGGAAGATAAATCTATGAAACAAACATGTTTTTTCTCTCCCTCTCTCTCTCTCTTTCTCTGCTGAAACCACAGCACTTACTGAGGCAGCGTGTAGGACAGATAAGAAACGACTCCAGACTAAAGAGGCAATTACAGCGCTGTCATTATGCATGTCTGCCTTCCAAATGCCCTTATCCACCCAGGAGACAAAAACAATGTCTCTTGTTTTACTTGGCAACCCGAGTGTAACGTTTATCAGATGTCTGCTGAGTGTGTGAGGGAAAGGAGGGAGAGGGGGGAGAGGAGAGGCGGGATGGTGTGGGGTGTGTGTGAGCATGTGTTTGTTTTAAAGAGAGGGTGGTACGTGATAGTGATGTGCTCTTACTCTCCTCACAGCCGTTCCCAGTGAGACCAGCAGGGCAGCCACATGTCCCAGTAACGTGGTGGCAGGACACCCCAGACTGACACTGACACCGCTGGGCACAGGAAGCACCGTAGACCCCAGGCAGGCAGGCTGGGGCACATCAGACACACATTCATCACTAACTAAMGTATATTCACTTTAAACAGTGAATTCTTTGTTGTGTGTACAACTGTCTTGTTTAAATAAAGATGAACCCTCCTTATAATGACAATTCGTGATTTAACGATTTAACGAATCTCAGTCCCAGGTATGTATTCAAATAAAACGGATGGATTTTAAAAAGTTTTAAAAAGTTTCTACGGATTTTAAAAAGTTTCTACGGTAATTGACCTCTCATAGTATAACTGAAGAATGCATGACTTGATAATGTGTTGTTTCCAAAGTGGCACTTTCTGGCCCCTGTCCAAGTCACACTCACGTTTGTCGCACCGGGCCTCTCTCCATCCTGGGTGACATTCACACCTGCCCGTCACATGGTGGCAGTTTGTCCCGTGGTCACACTGACACCTCTGCTCACACCCTTCTCCATGGAGACCGTCTGGGCAGGCTGCAGCACAGACACATGGGTGGTGTTCAGTAGGGCACAACGTAGCAATATGTTTTAGAAACGGTCTGAAAACAAAAAACTGCGTTCTTATTGGATAAGTACAGGTAGGACTTTCCCATTTTATTATGTTTCAAAACATTTTTCTCCCTTCAGAACATGACCAAATTGGAGGAGGAAAMAGGCATTTGAGTATATCTCAATAGTCATTAGTGGCTTTCTTTCCTCAACTCCTTTCCTTCATCAACACTGKTCTGCAAGAACAGGGTAGCAAAAKACATATCTCTACATTGGCTTCTGACAGATTGCTTTCACCTATCCAAAAAGATGAGGTAGGGACCCGGTCTAAACTATTGGGATGCACCCCTTGCATTTGGAAGCAGTGATGTCACAGGTCACCTGTCTGACAGTGCTCTCCAGTCCAGCCAGGGGGACAGCTACACCCCCCAGTCACTCTGTCACATGATCCTCCGTTCTGACAGCTGCAGGTTTGTGTGCACCCCTCTCCATAGTGCCCCTCCCCACAGTCTAGGAGAGGCAGAGAACAGAGGCCTCKGATCACACAATATATCCACCACACAATGAGCTGAATCCTAACCCGGAAACCATGTTCCTGACTCTGGCTTTCTAGTAAATCATGCAATGATGTCAATGGGAGTTTTGCGCAATAATTCGATCCCAGGTTAGATTTGGATTAKGGTGTTTACAGCTATGAATGCCCTCACTCCTCTGGTTGATCTGACCTCCAGGGACAGAGGGGGGGACTRACCCAGCTCGCAGGCTGCTCCGGTCCACCCTCTGGGGCAGGAACACTGGCCAGTCACCCTGTCACAGAAGCCTCCATGCTGGCACAGACACAGCTGGGAACAGTCCTCTCCATACCTCCCAGCAGAACAGGCTGAACACAGTAACACACACACAGAAGTTMAATAAGTGGATGTCATTGTTCAATACGATTCAGACAGATAGAAATGATGATTCGGATTCAGTTAGGCTGCACTGAGTTTGTTCTAAAACAACTTACACTGACCAAACACACATACAATAAACAGTGTATTCATACACTCACCAACTGTTGTGATATTTCATCGTAATTGGAATAAAATCGATAATAATCACCCATCACTGTTTTAGGGAATGTTTTACGTAAAGATATTCTGGTAGAAGATAGATTTCAGTTCCATGCAGAGCTCCTGATGTGCTGGGTTAGGTTAAGGTCAGACTGMGCCCTATACTGGGTTGACCGATGAGCCACTCACCCTCTTGGCAGCTGGCTCCGGTCCATCCAGCTCCACAGCTGCAACGGCCGCTGACGTGGTCACAGGTGGCCCCGTTCTGACACTCACAGCTCCGGCTGCAGTTCTTCCCAAAACCACCCTCAGGGCAGGCTGCCTCCCACACAGGACAGGATACACAGTCATATACTTAAATACAAGTCAGCATTTTATAGCACTCAACATGAAGTGGTCTGCTCTACACAGATATATAAATGTAGGATCTTAATTTGAGCAGATTGCTACAGGAGGGAAATAATCTTTCAGCAACAGGAAATGTGAATTATTATGTGGATTATAATTAATGGACATTTRTGTAGGGGATGATACATTTTTCATAAGGGAATGTCAAGTCTGAAARTCCAAACTTCAGAAMCCTTTTAAAACCTCATACACACTACAAMTTTAAATGTACTGCATTGCAGGAATGTAATCCTGCAACATGGRGATCATATTTATGTAACGGGAAATGATGTGGTTTAGCCAATTCCTTTTGTCATTCATTGTCTAACATATGCATAAGAATGACAAGGGACACGATGGAGCGGTTGACTAAAGCACAAACATGTCTGCTCTATGGAGAGATATGGCTTGAATGTACTTGTCTTGTATTTCTTGCTTGAGATATGGCCAAATCCATATATTTTCTCGTTTGTATAGATCACATTTATTTTACCTATCTAAACTAGTCACTAATGATCGATGTCTGAAATGAAATTACATTAAGTCACGCAAGTGGGTTTGGGCTGACTCTTGGCTTTGGGTCACCAGGACCACAAAACATGCTTTGGGGAGACCAGGCCCTCTCGAATAAGACTTGAGAATGACATAGTCTGATCTTTAAGAGGGCATTTCACTAGATCCATTAAAACGGCATGAAGACTTTGCGGAGCAGCGGATAGAGACTTTGCATGAGAGTACCGAGGGTAAAACTGATGGTCCTAAAAGAGCTTTGCCAAGTAACTCCTTTAAATGCATCGCTATAAACACGTGGATGCATTTATCCAGAATCTGACCCAATTAACGATGTACGCTGGAGGGGTATCCTATGAGCCCCCCTACATCCCTCCCACCCCTTACGCATCCCTAAAAAAGGAATTGGCAGGGTATCATTAAACAYATAATTGTTCTTGAACACATGGGAGATGGTATTTAGGGAGAGAGGAGGCTGTGATGGACTGGTAGAGGCTCCCTCACACCCCGTTTTAATGATGTTGCTTCCATACCCAGAATGCAGTGTGGTCCCGACCAGCCAGGGGTGCAGAGGCAGGCTCCTGTGATGTGGTGGCAGCGGGCACCGTTCCTGCACTCGCACATCTGGCCACAGTCAAGGCCGTAAAAGCCGTCCGGGCACACTGTAAGCCAAGATAAAACACCCTCTGGTAAGGGCCTTCCAGCTTTACACACATACAGAGGGAAGGAAAGGGGTTAGGATGCCAACTCTCCCTCTCTCTCTTTCTGTGTCTTTCTCTGTCTCTTTCTCTTTCCCTCTCTCTTTCTCTCTCTGTCTGATCTCTCTCATCTCTGTCTTACCACCTACCAAAAATACCATATCAAATTGCAGTACCCTGGTCTAGCTGTTCATTTGTGGAGCGTCTGCATTCYTTAAGTGAGCTCATGTCCCACATGTAAGGAGTGTCCGTGCCACATCAAAGCCTGCGGAGACACGGGGGCCGGGCCGCCCCCCAGAGGGGGTGGGAGAGAGGGGCACACACACACACCAAGGACTGGTAATTAGAACACCTGCTGAGTCCACAGGCCTGTCGTCAAGGTCTAGGAACCAAGCCCCAAAACAAAGCCAGGTTACTGCCCACGCACACACASAGTAAATAGTGCATAGACATACACAGTGGTGTAAAGTACTTAAGTAAAAATACTTTAAKGTTTTTTGGGGTATCTGCACTTTTGTTTACTATTTCTGTTTTTGCCAACTTTTACTTTTACTTCACAACACTCCTAAAGAAAATAATGTACTATTTACTACATACATTTTCCCTGACACACAAAAGTACTCGTTACTTGTTGACAGGAAAATGGTCCAATTCATACACTTATCAAGAGAACATCCCTGGTCATTCCTACTGCCTCTGACTCAATGCCGCGGACTCAATAAACAAATGCTTTGGTTGTAAATTAATGTCTTAGTGTTGTAGTGTGCCCCTGGCTATCCGTAAATAAACAAATTGTGCCGTCTAATTTGCATAATGTAAGGAATTTGAAATTATGAATACTTTTACTTTTGATACTTAAGTATATTTAAAACCAGATACTTTTAGACTTTTACTCAAGTAGTACTTTACTGGGTGACTTTCACTTTTACTTGAGTCGTTTCCTTTTAAATATCTTTACTTTRACTCAAGTATGACAAATGGGTACWTTTCCAACCCCTGCATATAGACACCAATCGGGCACGCACGCACGCACGCACGCACACACACACACACACACACACACACACAATCCCACTGCTGGTGTTCAGCAATGCCAGTGTCCCGGGTCTGTTTTCCATTCATTGAGAGAGATAGAGGGGGGMGGGGGGGGGCTGATAGTTGATAATGTCTGTGGAGTCAATGGACAACCATGGAGTTTAGTAAACACATTGTCTATGGCCAAGAACAGGTCCACCAGGGCTGTTATGGAAAAATCCTATATAAATGTGGGGGGGTGAAGAGGGGGCTTTTCCAATGTGCTGTAAACATTGCCTATAAGCTCAACTAAACCGTGAAACAGACAGGAATGCCCGTGTTTACTCAGTGATTCTCGTTGATTGCTCAATTTGTCACCGAAAAGTGCAAGATCACAGAGCAACAGCTCTAATGACAACACTTACTATCAGTTTYTATGTTAAGAGCAGTTACTACAACACAGGCACAGCATCATTTATGTCTTTGTTTAGATAAAAGCTGCGCTCGCTTGACTGRGTTTCTGATTGATTAACAGATGCAGTAGGACACACCTCCTTTCAGCCCTGGTGGTGTGTGGGGAAGCTTGGCAGTGGTTTGGGCACTGACTGCTTCCCAGTCTGAACATATCCCTTGTTCCCCTCTCATTTACATAGAGTAGTACTATTGTACCTAGCCTTCTTGTACCTACCTAGACTTTTGGCCTCGCCGTGCGTTTTTTCTTAGCCTGGTCCCAGATCTGTTTGTGCTGTCTTGCCGACTCCTATGGCCATTGCCATGCTAAACATGACCAAAGCATAGGAGTAGTCAAGACAGTACAAATGGATCTGGGGATCATGCTACTTTTTCCCACGCTGCCACATTAATCTGCCTTTGTGGTGGTTCTACTATAAAGTTAGCCATACTGTCTCATTACAGCCTGAGCAGGGAAGATACTGCCATGGATCCATCTGTGTGTCTGTGGTGCTCTGTGACTGTGGTACAGTGCCATTTTTTTTAGGTGCTGGAGCGCAAACTTTTTTTCTCTTCATTTCTCAATCAAAGTTTGTACCAACAGTTGCAACATAWTTATATAATATGCATAAAATGCACCCTCCTCTAAAAGAATAAAAGCATACCTAAAATAACAACACAACATGGCAGCAACACATGACAACAACACGGTAACAACACAACATGGCAGCAGCACAACATGGTACAGTAGCAGCACAAACATGGTACAAACATTGTTAGGCACAGCACAAAGGGCAAAAAGGTAGAGACAACAATACATCACGTGAAGCAGCCACAAGTGTCAGTAAGAGTGTCTATGATTGAGTATTTGAATGTGGAGATAAAACTGTCCAGTTTGAGTGMMMTTTTTTTGCAGCMCGTTGCCAATCGTCTGCATGCCAATCATCTGACCTCAATCAGTTTCATGGGAATATGCATCTAGATCTTCTTGAATGACTGTTTCTAAGTGAATCAGAGCCGATGGTGTTACAAACTATTAGCCTTTCTTGTATTTTGTTTCAATCAAAGCACAGGCTGTATCCTACCTAGTTTGGCGCTGTTGACTTTTGGCTGCATTGGAACAAAAACTGAGACTATTCAGCTACAATGAGTATCCTAAAAGCTCATATGAAATGACTGAAGGAGGTGCTTTTGCTGCAAACGTACTATAGGCCTACTACTATGCTATTATATTTGTTTATGTTATTAGAGTTCATTAAGCGAGTTCATTAAGTCGCTACATGAGCCCCGAGTCCATAGCAAACTGCTTTGAGAACAGCCGTTTTAGCAACACCTCATAGTTTTCTGTCTTTGCTGGTTCTTGTTAGGGAGTGAACTTTATGTATAATAAGGGTTACATGGATAAAATGGGACCTCTCTGAAATGAAAATGGATGGACCTCCCTTAAGCAAAATATATTTTACCTAAACCCTCCCTGAACACTTGAAATAAAAAACAAGTGACCCTCCCCTAAACCCAAAAAATAAATTAAAACAAAGTGGATAGTAGAGAACATGCCTACCATTTACCCTCACTTCTTGGACAGACCAGAGCCCTAGATATGCAGTTTTAGAAACTGTCTTCGTCCTGTAAGCATTACATGGCAACACAGGAATGTTTTATAGCGCAGAGGGCCAGAAGGTTGTGGTTCACAGACCACTGTGGACAAGAATAGGAGTGGAAAGATCTTTATAGTAAAAACATTGCGTGAATCTATCATCGTATTTTCAGGTCTTGAAAAAATAGCCTTTTATTAACATTTCATGCAATTTGACATCATTTGACATATTAGCAGAATTTTTTATATAATTTTTTAATACCACACAAATGACAGAAGTTACAGGCTAAGAATGGACAGTGAAAGAGGCCTATGTGTTCATCTGATCATAGTTCTTCAATGCTAAATCAGTGTGTTTTGTTTGCAATGAAACTGTCCCTGTTTGCAGATAATTAKATCTGAGATGTCATTAGAAATCTGAGCATGGTACTTTCAAAAGTTAGGTCTACCTTCCAACCCCAGACAGAGTAGGCCTACCTTCCAACCCCAGACAGAGTAGGCCTACCTTCCAACCCCAGACAGAGTAGGTCTACCTTCCAACCCCAGACAGAGTAGGCCTACCAACGCAGATAAATGTAAGCTTTCACTACTGGCTACTCTTCTTAAGTGGCTTAACCAACGAGAGAAGGTCACAAGTGTTTCCCTAAAATCTGTCTGGGTTTAAACATCTTCTATTGCACATAGAGTGAATAGCTTAATCAATTGATAATGACAGAAGTAGATTACTTCCCAAGCAAAGTCCATTCTTTGTCTTCTTGGCTACAGAAGGTTGTAGCTCAGCCTCAGAATCCCAAAGAAACAAAATAATAATATTCCCATATGCAACGGAGTCACGTCTTTCACAAGTATTTTACAGCTTGTTTCTAGCATAAAGCATTGGGGACCAAAGCCCTGTTATAGATCACTTTATACAATCAGATCTGTTTAATGTTCTTCAAAATTGTAAGCTAACAGGGGGTAGGCCTGTGCTTTTTGCCATTTTCTAGAATATAAGGAAGGCCTATGGCATACCCTCTCATACCCCCTCAAATCGAGTCTCGGCTTTAATTTAACAGCCCTTCACTTAAACGGAGGTAGGCTATTTAAAGAGTGCATGGTGGGTGGAGGAATTGGCAGAGAAATCTATGGATATAGCAGCCTATAGCCTAATTTCTTCTGTCAAACAGGTAGGCCTACCTCTTATTTCTTAAATATMAAGAAATAGGCTCCAACACAAAGCCCTCTTGTTGTTAGTAAAGTCTAATTAAAACGACGGTTGAAATTAATTATGCCTACTCGAATTTGCCTACTTTCAGCACCATAAACTGTCAATTTTCTGGAATAGTAGTATTTTCTGGAATAATCAAAAAAACATTTCGGAAGAATTCTTTGACTCTCTTCCTGAACTGCCACTGTAGGCCCACACAGCACACCATTAGTCAGACAACACAACAACAAGTATGGATCAGCAAGAGCAGAGCAGACGGGGGCTCAAGGTTAGAATATCCATTGCAGTGTGTAATGCAGCCTAGTTTTATTTACACCATCCCAGCAGCGCAAAAGACTCAGGAAGGAATGCTTCTCCAAGCARMCACTTCGTAGACTATAGGCTATGGATCATTTGATTGAGACCCCACTAAATAGCCTATAGGCTTGATATAGTGTGCGCCCAGCAGAGAATCAGAGATGAGGGGCAATCTATAGCCGAATAAGAAACTAATTGTAAAACACTGAGAAATAGAGAAAAAAAATCAATTACAAATGACATGACCCTCCTATGGACTAGATTTTAAAATGATTAAACACTTCCCTTAACTGAAATTGAAAAAGCATGACCCTCCCCCATTTTTCTCCATGTACCCATTCTGTAAATGTCGATCCATCCCTTACGTCGGATTCGGCCCTCAACGTGAGCGAGTGAGCACAGAGCGTGTTGGACCAGGAAAGAGCTCACCACCCAATACTCACCCTACTTTTGCCACTTGTCGCTGCAGTTCAGCAGCTCACTCAGCAAGTTAGTTAGCTCTATGCTGCTATACAGTGGGGAGAACAAGTATTTGATACACTGCCGATTTTGCAGGTTTTCCTACTTA
>NC_036862.1:17425932-17433897 GCF_002910315.2 Salvelinus sp. IW2-2015 | reverse complement strand
GTGTGGGTGGGACCACGACCAGTGCCGGAGCCGCCACGTGGAAGGAAGCCACCCAGACCCTCCCCTAGACTGTGTGCTGTGTGCGCCCGGAGTTCGCACCTTAAGGGGGGTTATGTCACGCCCTGGCCTTAGTATTCTTTGTTTTCTTTATTATTTTAGTGAGTCAGGTGTGACATGGGATTGTTTGTGTTTTGTCGGTTTGGGTGTTATATGGTAAAGGGGGTGTTGGGTTAGTTATGGGTTTGTGTTGAGTGCATGTGTTCTAGCGTTGTCTATGTTGGTTTAGTTGTCTAGGAGAGTCTATGGTTGCCTGAATGAGTTCCAATTAGAGACAGCTGTATTTCTGTTGTCTCTGATTGAGCCATATTTAGGGTAGCCATAGGCTTTCATGTGTGGTGGGTAATTGTCTATGTTAACGTTTTAGCCGTGTGTGCACATCGTTTATTTAGCTTCACGATCGTTTATTGTTTTTGATTATTCGTAAGTGTGTTTGTTTCGTTTTGCTTCTTCATAAATAAAAGGAGATGGCTTATTTTCCTACTGCTGCGTTTTTGGTCCGTCAATCCTCCACACGATCGTGACAGGAGCACTGCTCCCCCGTGCTCCGGCAGCACCAAACCTGGTGCTGTCTCTGTGGTGCTGTCTCTCTGTGTGTCTGTGGTGGTAGTGGCCATATAGATACAGTGTACTGTTTCATTCTGTGATGGTGGTACAGTACTGGTTGTATTTGGTCAACATCTGGTCAGATGGCTCTATACCTTGAGCTGCTGGCAGAGATGCCAGACTGATGTCATGTTTGATGCCAGGGTGTGAGTTGATGTGGAGGTACATTTCACCATGACATCCTCCACAGCCCATTTTGTCTGGCCAGCAGACCTCTAGTAATTTGGTAACCTCTGTAATCTTCAGGCAACACAGTTATAGGGTTATAGGGTTTTATAAACTGGGTGGTTCGAGCCCTGAATGCTGATTGGCTGACAGCTGTTGTATATCAGACCGTATATCACAGGTATGACAAAACATGTATTTTTACYGCTCTAATTAGGTWGGTAAGCAGTTTATAATAGCAATATGGCACCTTGGGGGTTTGTGGTATATGGCCAATATACCACAGCTATGGGCTGTATCTGGGCAAAACGCATAGCCGTGGTATATTGGCCATATACCACACCCCCTCGTGACTTATTGCTTAAATCAGTTATCTTTATCAATTTACAAAATGCACTTAGTTTACATTGGAGACCAACCAAATCGTCAAATGATCTAAATGGGTTAATTAACTGTGTGTAATTTGAAGGGGGATTTTTTTTAAATTCTGAATTCTTCTTTACATACACATTTAAAATATGTAGATAGATATTGGGATCCTGGTTTGAGGTTGCCAAACGCCAATGCCAATCCTTCTTTCCACCAGAAGAGGACGCTTGGTTTCCACTATATCCCAGAGTGAAGTGTCATCTGATATTAGCCTGGGCTGTGCTGCTATTTCCACTGTGGATGCAAGGTTTAAGTTGTGTGCTGTGCCTGTTGTGCCTCTGTTTATTGTCAGWACTGGGAGTCCTCACACTCCACCAGCTAGAGTGCTGCTAGCTACATCGCTGATTAAATTAGCTCTTTAAAGGGGAAATCTGGGATTTGAAAAACAACAAACTGGCCCCACCACTTATTTTGGTAAACAACTGACGGATGGGGCTGGAAAAATGTAACCACTCGCAAATTCATGGATGTAAGGAATGGCCATCCATAGATCAAAATTATAGTTTCAACCATGCTTTGATATGTGGTATTACAAACAATGGAGTAAAACAAACTTATATTGACAGTTGAACTAAGCTCATTATGCATTTAAAAGTTATATTCTTCAAGAATTAATGGCTATATGTCATTCATTCAAAAGTTTAAAAAAAATGGATGTACCTATYCCAATCCCTGATTGCCCCTTTAAGGAAGTAATGAGGATTATTTCCAGATCCCTGCCTGTGTGTTAAAGCGCTGTGTCCTGTCAGCCTATAAACCAAGGCAGGAGACCACACAGCCAGACAGACATAGAGACATGGAAGGGGAAACTCTGGCCCTCGCTGCCTTGTAGAAATCACTTCTTGACTGCTCCTAAAGGAAGAGGCCCCTGTACAATATGGGGAAACTGGACACCTTATTTAAGGGCGGGGGAAGACTTTAGAAACAGAACAGTGAGTGAGTGAGTGAGTGAGTGAGTGAGTGAGTGAGTGAGTGAGTGAGTGAGTATATATATTTTAGTTTCCATGGTCATTTCAATTGAGGCTGATGTCTGTGATGTTGGAAACCATTGGCTTGTAATGGCTAGAAATGTTAAATCCTACAGGTCAGAATGGTGTGTGTTAATGTATTTTATGATATAATGTGACATGACTGTGATTCACGCATGAAGCAGGCTATATTGTACACCACTGGTAACTTAAATCTTACACCACACATTTACATTAGACGTTTAGCAAAGCCTAATCAAAAATCAAATCAATTAGATAGTCATGCTTGAGACCAGCTACTCTGGAATATGCACATATAGTTGGTCTTGTTTTACTGTAATTGGACTATGTTGTGTGAGAATCTGCACAGGGACCATCAGACATCCACCAGCGCCCTCCAGAGTCTAACATAGGACTTTTCACTGGAATGTACCTTGGTAGTTTAAAACTAAACCAGGTGAGTGGCTAAACAGATTCTAGAGAAAGGTAAAGGGATACCTACCAGTTGCACAAGGTAGTATGATGATCTAAAAACAAACTGTCAAAACTTAATCATTAAAGTAGTTATAACAGCTAGAATAACAAAGAATTAGACCGATCTAGGAGGAACCAATACAATAGTCAGTGGTGAAAGTACTTTAAGTAGAAATACTTTAAAGTACTACATAAGTAGTTTTTGTGGGTAACTGTACTTTACTATTTATATTTTTGACAACTTTACTTTACTACTTCACTACAGTTTCCAACATAGCAGCACCCACCTGTAGCACGTGCTCCAGCAGGAACAGTTGAAGTCTGAAGTTTACATACACCTTAGCCAAACACATTTAAACTCAGTTTTTCACAATTCCTGACATTTAAACCTAGTAGCAATTCCCTGTCTTAGCTCAGTTAGGACACCACTTTATTTTTAGAATGTGAAATGTCAGAACAATAGTAGAGATTATTTATTTAAGCTTTTATTCATTTATTTATTCACATTCCCAGTGGGTCAGAAGTTTCATACACTCAATTAGTATTTGTAGCATTGCCTATAAATTGTTTAACTTGGGTCAAACGTTTTGCGTAGCCTTCCACAAGCTTCCCACAATAAGTTGGGTGAATTTTGGGCCATTCCTCCTGACAGAGCTGGTGTAACTGGTCAAGTTGTAGGCCTCCTTTCTCGCACACGCTTTTTAGGTTCTGCCCACGATTTTCTATAGGATTGAGGTCAGGGCTTTGTGATGGCCACTCCAATACCTTGACTTGTTGTCCTTAAGCCATTTTCCACAACTTTGGAAGTATGCTTGGGTCATTGTCCATTTGGAAGACCCATTTGCGACAAGCTTTAACTTCCTGACTGATGTCTTGAGATGTTGCTTCAATATATCCACATAATTTTCCTACCTCATGATGCCATCTATTTTGTGAAGTGCACTAGTCCCTCCTGCAGCAAAGCACCCCCACAAATGATGCTGCCACCCCGTGCTTCACGGTTGGGATGGTGTTCTCGGCTTGCAAGCATCCCCCTTTTTCCTCCAAACATAACAATGGACATTATGGCCAAACAGTTCTATTTTTGTTTCATCAGACCAAAGGACATTTCTCCAAAAAGTATGATCTTTGTCCCCATGTGCAGTTGCAAACCGTAGTCTGGCTTTTTTATGTGGTTTTGGAGCAGTGGCTTCTTCCATGCTGAGGCGCCTTTCAGATTATGTCGATACAGGACTTGTTTTACTGTGGATATAGATACTCTTGTACCTGTTTCTCCAGCGTCTTCACAACGTCCTTTGCTGTTCTTCTGGGATTGATTTGCACTTTTCGCACCAAAGTACGTTGATCTCTAAGAGACAGAATGCGTCTCTTTCCTGAGCGGTATGACGGCTGCGTGGTCCCATGGTGTTTATACATGCTTACTTGTTTGTACAGATGAACGTGGTACCTTCAGCATTTTGGAAATTGCTCTCATGGATGAACCAGATTTGTGGAGGTCTAAAATTCTATTTCTGAGGTTCTGGCTGATTTTTTTGATTTTCCCATGATGTCAAGCAAAGAAGCACTGAGTTTGAAGGTAGGTTTGAAATACATCCACAGGTACACCTCCAATTGACTCAAATGATGTCAATTAGCCTATCAGAAGCTTCTAAAGCCATGAATGTCATTTTCTGGAATTTTCAAGCTGTGTAAAGCACAGTCAACTAAGTGTATGTAAACTTCTGACCCACTGGAATTGTGATATAGTGAATTATAAGTTAATAATCTGTCTGTAAACAATTGTTGGAAAATTACTTGTCATGCACAAGTAGATGTCCTAACGACTTGCCAAAACTATAGTTTGCTAACAAGAAAATTGTGGAGTGTTGAAAAAAATTTTAATGACTCCAACTAAGTGTATGTAAACTTCTGACTTCAACTGTATATCTCACTAGTCCACCCCAAAGACAATTCCTCCTTTGGCCGCCTTTCCTTCCAGTTCTCTGCTGCCAATGACATGGAACAAACTGCAAAAATCACTGAAGCTGGCGACTCATATCTCCTCACTAGCTTTAAGCACCAGCTGTCAGAGCAGCTCACAGATCACTGTACCTGTACATAGCCCATCTGTAAATAGCCCATCCAACTACTCATCCCCATACTGTATTTTATTTATCTTGTCCTTTGCACCCCAGTATCTCTACTTGCACATTCATCTTCTGCACATCAATCACTCACAGTGTTTATTGGTATATTGTAATTACTTCGCCACCTTGGCCTATTTATTGCCTTACCTCATTTGCACACACTGTATATAGACTTTTTCTACTGTATTATTGACTGTCTGTTTGTTTATTCCATGTGTAACTGTGTTGTTGTATGTGTCGAACTGTTTTGCTTTAATCTTGGCCAGGTCGCAGTTGTAAATAAGAACTTGTTCTCAACTAGCCTACCTGTTAAATAAATGTAAATATATTGTAAGGTAATTTATTTTAGGAGATAAAATTTGGTTAGTGACCACTTTTGGTTACTGGCCTAACACGCTAGGCTACCTAACTATTTGGTGACAATGGATGTTTCTGGTCTTAGCTCAAATAATTCAGGTGTACAAAACTATGCTTGTCTCAATGAATCTCAAAGAAACTGAAAAGTAATGAATATGCAATTTTTTCACAAGTCTTACTTTCTCACAGAAGCTTCCGGTCCATCCAGAGAGGCAGGTGCAGGCTCCACTCACATGATCACACAGAGCCCCGTGCTGACATTGACAGTCCAGGGCACAGCCCAAACCATAGCTGCCCTCCACACACACTCTGGGGGAACATGTAGAGACACATGGACAACATCAGACAAGATATCACTAGCCAAAATATATACACATTTGCTGCTGTGAGGACATGTTTTTTGTCACCAGGCAAATATCCTGCAGCAACGGGATATTAACATTTAGTCCCTAATTTTGCTTGACTGATGGTTAGACTATTAGCTGGACAAAAGTAAGCTACAAGAAAAGTGCAATACTATTAATATAACCGTGTGTTAGTGTGGTTTTCAGTGAATTTATGTAAATCACAAAGCTCATCTGCATTTCCTGGTGTACCGGAAAATTCTCAGCAACAAAAGAGTGATCAAATGAAGACCATTGTAGCATGCTGAAACAGCATGCTACCTGCAATAACATCTGCTAAATGTGTGTTTGTGACCAATAACATTTGATTTGAACTGGTCCAAAGATGTGCTACAGTGTTTACCTAAGATGGCAGTATTTCCAAAGAAATGTCTTACTCTGTTCACAGTGGTCTCCAGTGAAGCCAGCCTCACACACACAGCGTCCAGTCACAGCATACAACTCAGGGCTCGGTCTGCACACTGGCACCTGTTGGAGCACCCAGAGCCCAGGACCCCTCCTCACAGGCTGTGGAGACACACACACACACACAACACACACACACACACACACACACACACACACACACACACACACACACACACACACAGGTTGGTTAAGAAAACTACTGTGTGTGTGTGTGTGTGTGTGTGTGTGTGTTGTGTGTGTGTGTGTGTGTGTGTGTGTGTGTGGTGTTGTGTGTTGTGTTGTGGTGTGTGACTGATGTATCGGTGAGAGTCAGGGTGTGGTGAAGTCTGATCACTCACACTGTATGTGTGATGGTGTTGCTTACGCTTGGTGCAGATGTGTCCTGTTCGCCCCGGGGGACAGATGCAGTGTCCGGTGACATGGTCACAGCTGGCATCAGGGTGACAGACACAGGTGCTCACACAGCCTGGTCCATAGGACCCTGTTGGACACACTGTTGAGCAGAGGAATAGTCAGGGTGAAATATAACACAGTATTATCATAAGGTCTTTCTTCCTCGCAGTCTCTTTCCTTTCGCCCTCACTTTAGCAAGACTGAAGGCTATTGCCGTTTATTTGTTTCACTCACCAGTCTGGCAGAGTTGTCCTGTGTACCCAGGGCTGCAGTTACAGACTCCTGTCTGCTTGTTGCAGGAAGCTCCGTTATCACACGCTCTACATTGGAACTGGCACTTCAACCCCCATAATCCCTCTGGGCAGTCTACAGGGGGAGGGAAAACTCAGGGCTATAGCTATTGACCAGTTATAGACCAGTTTTGGTGGTCAGGTAATTTGGTCAGGATAAGCCCTAATTGAGTTGTAGGTCAAAGGGTTAAAAGTAGATGAAGAGCAGGTCTGATTGGTGGACCGATGTCTTCCAATACTACAATGGATATGCAGTGCCTCTGGAAAGTACAGTCGTGGCCAAAAGTTTTGAGAATTACACAAATATTAATTTTCACAAAGTCTGCTGCCTCAGTTTGTATGATGGCAATTTGCATATACTCCAGAATGAAGAGTGATCAGATGAATAGCAATTAATTGCAAAGTCCCTCTTTGCCATGCAAATGAACTGAATCCCTGCCACAAAAGGACCAGCTGACGTCATGTCAGTGATTCTCTCGTTAACACAGGTGTGAGTGTTGAAGGGGACAAGGCTGGAGATCACTCTGTCATGGTCATTGAGTTTGAATAACAGACTGGAAGCTTCAAAAGGTGCTTGGAATCATTGTTCTTCCTCTATCAACCATGGTTACCTGCAAGGAAACACGTGCCGTCATCATTGCTTTGCACAGGGCTTCACAGGCAAGGATATTGCTGCCTGTAAGATTGCACCTAAATTAACCATTTATCAGATCATCAAGAACTTCAAGGAGAGCGGTTCAAATGTTGTGAAGAAGGCCTCAGGGCGCCCAAGAAAGTCCAGCAAGTGCCAGGACCGTCTCCTAAAGTTGATTCAGCTGCGGGATTGGGGCACCACCACTACAGAGCCTGCTGCTCAGGAATGGCAGCAGGCAGGTGTGAGTGCATCTCCACGCACAGTGAGGCGAAGACTTTTGGAGGATGGCCTGGTGTCAAGAAGGGCAGCAAAGAAGCCACTTCTCTCCAGGAAAACATCAGGGACAGACTGTATTCTGCAAAAGGTACAGGGATTGGACTGCTGAGGACTGGGGTAAAGTCATTTCTCTGATGCATCCCCTTACCGATTGTTTGGGGCATCCGGAAAAAAGCTTGCGGAGAAGACAAGGTGAGCACTACCATCAGTCTTTGTCATGCCAACAGTAAAGCATCCTGAGACCATTCATGTGTGGGGTTGCTTCACAGCCAAGGAGTGGGCTCACTCACAATTTTGCCTAAGAACACAGCCATGAATAAAGAATGGTACCAACACATCCTCCGAGAGCAACTTCTCCCAACCATCCAGGAACAGTTT
>NC_036862.1:17414927-17418806 GCF_002910315.2 Salvelinus sp. IW2-2015 | reverse complement strand
CGGGTGGACAAACAAAAACACACAAATTCTGACAAACTCCAAGCATTGATTATGCAAGAATGGCTGCCATCAGTCAGGATGTGGCCCAGAAGTTAATTGACAGCATGCCCGGGCGATTGCAGAGGTCTTGAAAAAGAAGGGTCGACACTCCAAATATTGACTCTTTGCATCAACTTCATGTAATTGTCAATAAAAAAGCCTTTGACACTTATGAAATGCTTGTAATTATACTTCAGTATTCCATAGTAACATCTGACAAAAATATCTAACYACACTGAAGCAGCAAACTTTGTGGAAATTAATATTTGTGTCATTCTCAAAACTTTTGGCCACGACTGTATTGTACTGTTTGAATATAGATCCTCACCCCAGATTTGAAAAACAMTGAGGGACAATATGGAAGAAACGGTATGAGATTTAGGTGAAATATAAATACAGTATGATAATGAGTAATAATACATTTTAACAGTAATACAGGTATGAAATACTGAGTTATGAAGCATTTTAACTACCTTGTTGACAGGCCTTTCCTGTCTTCCCAACAGGGCAGATACACTCTCCTGTCATGGGGTCACAGGGTTCTCCTCCACACACACACYTCCGGAGGCAGTTCTCCCCGAACTGACCAGCACTGCAGGCTACAGACAGATACACAGAGGACGGAATGATGGYGGGAGAGAGAGACAGAGAGAAAGGGTTACACAAACCTTTTTTCATTTCCTGTATATCTCCCTCACTGGGATCGTGTYCAGTAGCAAGGTGAGCTCAAAGTGGACTGATGTCGCATGGCCACCTCTCACAACCTCACGTCAATTCAAAGCTAAACAAAYCCCTAAAGAGATGGATGATTTGTTTGCTTTAATAAAGGGACCCTCCTGGAGGTCTGGACGATGCATTAGGTCTAAAATAACCCCTCCATGTGATCTTGGCCAGTCTGTAGGGAGACCGAGTTATGAATTAAACAGAGCTCCTGAACGTTCTTTAATATCTCTGGAGCAAAGGAGAGATGAAAGCCACTGAAACGGTCCACTGGTCTGTAGAGCAAGCTGCCAGAAGAGGAACACAATTGAAACCTATAGAGCAAACTAATACACACACACATGTACGCACAAGCACGCAGGCGCTCACACACTCACACACCCATTAATATTTCCACATTCATGAGGGAACAGTACAAAAGAYCTCTCTCAGAATGTAAGGTCAGGAGTTGTTACGGAACGGACCAGGAAACACTCCTGTCCCTAGGTACATGCATTGTGGTTGGGGAGTCTCCTCCACAGGGGGATTGGCTCACCCAYCTGACACAGGTTCCCATGGAGCCCTGCAGGACACCTCCGGGTGCACTCTCCACTCCTAGGGTCACAGGTCTCCCCAACTGGACAGTCACACCGCTGCCAACAGCCACTACCATAGAACCCTGGATCACACTCTGGAAAGAAACGCACGCGCGCACACANACACACACACACACACACACACACACACACACACACACAAACATACACATACCCACAGGAGAGGAGCTTCACTATCATCCAGACAACCATGAAACCATGTAAGTTTTATTTTTCAATAACCTCTATATCAGTGTACTGTATTGTTTGAGCCGGAACAGCTTACTTTGCTGACACTGAGAGCCGTGGTGGCCAGGTTTGCACAGACAGGTCCCGTTCTTGGGATGGCAGCCCAGGGAATGTTCCAGAACACAGTCACACTCCTCAGAGCAGCCAACACRGTGGGTCCACCTGGGACAAGCTGGAGAAGAGAAGGRACTCTCACTACAACTCTAGGATCAGGGACCAAGCTACGGAAAGGGAATTGACATCATTTTCTTCATCTGTCACTACTGCAGTGTTCCTAAAATCTGGTCCAGGAGACACACTTAGGCAGTGCAGGCTTTTGTTCCAGACCAGTACTAAGACACCTGATTCAACTGAACAGGTGGTTGATGTTCAGTTTATTAGTTGAATCAAGCTAGAGCAAAAGCTTCAAGATGTCGGCTGAAGAACACTGCTGTKCTACATTAAGATGTCAGTCATGGTGGCTGCTGGGTACTGTAGTGTAGATGATATGGGTACTRACGCAGGTGGCAGAAGCGCCCGTACAGCCCWGGGGCACACAGACAGGCTCCATAGAGACGGTGGCAGCSCCCGTTGTTGGGGCAGTTACACRTCCGCCTACAGTGTRTCCCAAAGTATCCTTGTGGGCAACCTGTCAACATGTCAACAAGACACAGAAGAGTTGCACATGTGGTTAGACCAGATTTTGCCCTTCCAGCATGTAATCTGTTTGTGCTGTCTTGCAAAACCCTATGGTCATTGTCACATTGACGAGACAGCACAAACGGATCTGGCACCAGGCTATGTCTACAGGGCAGAGCCAGTGCCTAACCTTATGGGTGATGAAACAGGGTCAGCTAAATAGGATTAGCCACTTAAGGCAAGGTGACTGGTCTGTGTCTGGACTTGGACGTGGTGGAGCTTTGACATGGAGTGACATAAAAGCATGCAGTGGGGAGYAGGGGAGAGGAGTGGTGGGCTACTGAAGTGCCAGTAACAAGGAAGAAAATGTGCTGTGTTTGGACCCCTGTGGGGAGCAGTCGGCTGAGTGCTGGGGAGTGTGTGTGTGTGTGTGTGTGTGTGTGTGTGTGTGTGTGTGTGTGTGTAGTCCCCTACCGCCTCACAGAGCTGCCCTGCACCCCCGGTGGGCAAACACCTCCCGGTTACTGGTTCACAGGAGCCCCGTTCTGGCACGACATAGGCTGTTACAGGCCTGTCCATAGGTCCCCACTGGACAAGCTGGGAGGGGAGAGAAGGGAGGGTGGGGGGGAGCGAGAGCAAGAGAGAGTTTTGAGAGAGAGAGAGATTGATATTGAGAGAGCGAGAGAGATTGAGATTGAGAGACATTCTAACTCTTTACTTTTCTATTATCTTCTCAACATGAGGGTCTTAGCTTTTTGCGTTTCCCACATTAATCCAACACGTCTTGTGTAGCAATTACCACACACAACCCAGCTGGACCTTTTAAATGGGTTCAGTCAAAGCCATGTCACACTTCTTGTGTGCAACTATTTTATGAATCTCTGAGGGAAAATGTGTTAGTTAGCAATTAYTAATGTTTTTAGCCACGTGGTCAATGTGGCAAGCTAGGCAAGAGCAAAATCAGTACATAACACATTCTGTAATCGTTTTGGTATAAAGATCTTTACTTTAATTCTATTGATCTCCGGTTACACTGTATCCAGGCATACACAGCACTGCCTTCCCATATCTAACAAATGTTGTCATACAAAATGCAATAGCATGTCTATATACAGTGTCTTCGGAAAGTATTCAGACCCCTTGACTTTTTCCACATTTTGTTAGGTTACAGCCTTATTCTAAAATGTATTCAATTGTATTTTTTCCTTCTCAATTTTTCACACAATACCCCATAATGATAAAGCAAAAACAGATTTTTTGAAATGTTTGTTAATAAATAAAAAAATTAAAACAGAAATATCACATTTACATAAGTATTCAGACCCTTTACTCTGTACTTTGTTGAAGCACTCTTTGTTGAAGCACTCTTTGTTGAAGCACCTTTGTTGAAGCACCTTTGTTGAAGCACTCTTTGTTGAAGCACCTTTGGCAGTGATTACGGCTTCGAGTCTTCTTGGGTATGATGCTACAGGCTTGGCACACCTGTATTTGGGGAGTTTCTCCCATTCTTCTCTGCAGATCCTCTCAAGCTCTGTCAGGTTGGATGGGGAGCGTTGCTGAACAACTATTTTCAGGTCTCTCCAGAGATGTTCGATCGGGTTCAAGTCCGGGCTCTGACTGGGCCACTCAAGGACATTCAGAGACTTGTCCCGACGCCACTCCTGCATTGTCTTGGCTG
>NC_036862.1:17406758-17414203 GCF_002910315.2 Salvelinus sp. IW2-2015 | reverse complement strand
GTCTTGGTGGTCCAAACTTCTTCCATTTAAGGAAGATGGAGGCCACTGTGTTATTGGGACCTTCAATGCTGCAGAAATGTTTGGTACCTTCCCCAGATCTGTGCCCTGACACAATCCTGTCTCGGAGCTTACGGACAATTCCTTGACCCCATGGCTTGGTTTTTGCTTACATGCACTGTCAACTGTGGAACCTTCTATAGATAGGTGTGTGCCTTTCCAAATCATGTCCAATCAATGAATACCACAGTGGACTCCAATCAAGTTGTAGAAACATCTCAAGGATGATCAAAGAGAACAGTGTGCCCTGGCTCAATTAGAGTCTCATAGCAAAGCATCTGAATATCTTATGTAAATAAAAGATTTCAGATTTATTTTTAATACATTTGCAAAAAATCTAAAACCTGTTTTCACTTTGTCATTATGGGGTATTGTGTGTATATTGCTTAAAACATTTTTTATAAACAATTTTAGAATAAGGCTGTATCGTAACAAATATGTAGAAAAAAGGGAATAGTCTGATCACTTTCGCGAGTGTAAGGATGGACACTGCTCTTTTCCATGACACTATGAGGAAGAGATACCTAGTCGGTTGCACAACTAATGCTTAAACCCAAAATGTTGTCTTCCCTTGATATTAAACCCACGCCCTCTGATCAGAGAGGTGCGGCGGCTTCCATAATCGACGTCATCTCGGCGTCCATGGAGCAGTTGTTGTTGGGGGTTAACTGCCTTGCTCAAGGACAGAACTGCAGATTTTTCCACCTTGCCGGCTCGGGAATTCGAACCAGCAACCTTTTGGTTACTTGCCCAAKGCTCTTAACTGCTAGCTGCCTCCCGCAGACTGACCAGGTAAATCCAGGTGAAAACTATGATCCCTTATTGATGTCACTTGTTACATTAAATCCACTTCAATCAGTGTAGATGAAGGGAAGGAGACAGGTTAAAGAAATATTTTAAGCCTTGAGACAATTCAGACATGGATTGGGTATGTGTGCCATTCAGAGGGTGAATGGGCAAGACAAAATATTTAAGTGCCTTTGAACGGTGTATGGTAGTAGGTGCCAGCTGTACTGGTTTGTGTCAAGAACTGCAATGCTGCTGGGTTRTTCACGCTCAACAGTTTCCTGTGCGTATCAAGAATGGTKCACCACCCAAAGYACATCCAGTCAACTTGACACAACTGTGGGAAGCATTGGAGTCAACATGAGCCAGCATCCCTGTGGAACACTTTTGACACCTTGGAGAGTCCATGCCCCGACGAATGGAGGCTGTTCTGAGGGCAAAAGGGGTGGGGGGCTGCAACGCAATAGTAGGAAGGTGTTCTTAATATTTTGTATGCTCGGTGTATACTAACATTAAGGATGGAAACATTGTAGTTGTCTTCTTTCCAAGCTAACAATGAAAACCTAATAAGATTACTAAAATGGCCATTCTCTGCTACGTTTTCAATCTTCCCCACTGGTCAGGTAAAATGGATTCATCATAACGGAACTCTTCTTGGTGTGAATTTGAACAATGGTCCAAAGGAGGACGTTTAAATGTATAAACATGACTGATGGTAATGGATTTATTCCCACGTGGCTACTCCACTCAGAATGATATCCCTGGTTCAGGTCCAGCCCAAAGACACTCAATAATCATGCTTGGTTGTGAAACAATGACTTCTGGCCTCTTTCTAACAACCCTGGCCTGGGAGATGTATTCCGTCTGTTGTGGACTTGGCCTATCTCCAGGCCAGATCTGGGTTCAAATACCTAACCCCGAGGACTAACCAATCAAAYAACTGCCTGCTCAATAATAGACACTGAATAACACTGAAACTCTKTCAAGTGATAGATGACTTCCAAGGGTTACAGTGGTAATAAGAGAAGCTGGGGAGAGAAGAGGAGAGRGACTTACRCTCGTTGCAGATGACGCCAGTCCATCCAGGTGTACATTCACAGTGTTCTCTGTCCACACCACACACTGCTCCGTTCTCACAGTCAGCACAGCTCACACTYCAGTCATCCCCAAAGGAATCATCTAGACACACTGACACACACACATGCACATAGTCCTGTATAACCATGGCATGATTTACAGTTTTTGCCACATGTCACATTGAGCATCAACCAGACATGTATGTAAGCACTGATTTGCTACCTATGTGGCTGACCAGGGTGAGTTCCCCTCTCTGTGCCTCTTCCTCCTGGTCTTCACCATAGGGTGAGTGCAGGGCTGCAGWGTACTGCAYGAGCRGAGGGGGCCGTCGGAACAGCAGATCTGGCAACCTGTGCACTTCCAGATCCTCCTCTGCATCATCCTCCTCTTCATCGTCATCCAGGTCACTGTCGTACAGCGCTGCATTGGGACAGGTAGACAGGTGGAGAGGAGACACTCAGAACACATTCACATGAATCACATTTACATTACATCTAACTATACTATACTGTTTTATACTATACTATACTATCATTTACATTACATCTAACTATACTATACTGTATATACTATACTATAATTGTACTTACACTTCTAACTATACTATACGTAATTATACTATACTACTTTTACGATTACAGTCTAACTATAGTATAACTGTATTATATCATACTATCATTTTACGAGTAGCATCTACACATACTGTACTGTTATTTATCTATACGTATCATGTTACATTACATTCTATTATCGTATTACTGTAGTTACTAGATACATCATCATTTACATTTACATTACATCTAGCTATACTATATTATTTATTACTATCATTTACATTACATCTCATACGGTATACGTATACTATTGATATATGACTATCATTTACATTACATCTACTATGACTGATACTTAGTATACTATGACTATATAGCATATCTATACTATACTTAACTATGGCATTGTATAGTTACGCTTAATTTACATCTGCTTTACTTATACGTGCAGCTTATATATGTATTATCTTACTATCATTTTACATTATTACATCTAACTATACTGTACTGTATTATACTATACTATCATTTACATTATATCTAACTATACTTACTCTTATTATACTATACTATATTTACATTACATTACATCTAGCTAACTATATCGTGTAGTATACGTGTACTCATTTCATTACATTACATCTAACTATACTATACTGTATTATAACTGTACTATCATCTTACATTACATTACTATAACTATACTTAATTATTAACTATACGCTATATTTACATTACATCTTAACTATACTGTATTATACTATACTATCATTTACATTACATTAACTATACTGTTTATATTATAATATCACTATAATTTACATTACATTCATCTGCAATACTTAAAGTGGATTGCATCATTACTATAGTCTGCTGTTAGAAAACTCACAAATGTCTCTCAGAGTTACGTTTACACGTTTAAAAACAATGTATACAAATTCACTGTGAAATTACAGATATACAAGTATATAGTATAGTATAGTATAGTATAGCATAGTACAGTATAATATTATGATCAAATAGTACTCACGGATGCAGGCTCTCTGGTCGTGGTCAGACGGAAGCCCAGTCTGCAGAAACACTCGTAGGTCCCAGGGTGTTCACACAGTAGTGTTCACAGACAGAGCTCTCTGCCAGGCACTCATCAATGTCTGACAAGACCACAGAACAAAAGGAAGTACTTTGAAAATGAAAAAGGTACTATACAAGTGTATTCTATTTACATGATCAAAACTAGAACAATGAGTTTTTAGACACTGTCAATGCATAATCATCTCTGTCTAATAAAATACTGTAAACTCAATCCAGAGTCAATTTGGACTTTGATAATGAGTGGATAATGGTCAACGTATTGTCCTCTTACATTGCAGCCACAGCCGTCTGCGTGGAGCCTATAGCCAGCCTTGCAGCTGCACTCATAGCCCCCTGGGTTGTTCTTACAGAACTGACTGCAGCACGCCTCCCCACTCTCACACTCATCACTGTCTGGGGAGATGCAACAAAAGATGATTGTTCATTTGGGCACGCAACGGAAAATATTTAAAGACATTTTGGAACGGAAATTGAAAAAGAGCATTTGAAGTCATAGTCCCTACCTGTTTCAGAAAAGGCCCATGTTTGATCTGTTGCTTCTATACTTATTGTAGAGATAGAGAATGACTATAACCAGGAGTTTTTCCTTACCTTCTGACCTGACCAGGAAAAACTCTGGGCTTCGACAATGATGACCTAACCAAGAGTACCTACCCACACAGGTCTTCCTGTCCTCAGCCAGTTGGTATCCTTGGTTACAGGAGCAGAGGGGTCCGTTGGTGGTGTGTTCACAGTGGTGGGAGCATCCTCCGTTGTTCTTCTCACAGCTGTTCACGATCTCCATCTCAATACCTGCAAATAGGAGGATACAACCAGTGAAGTGAAGGCTGGAACSCAACAACAGTATCTGTTTGCAATAAACCAAAACATTAGCCATCACTCACACATTAGCTTCACAAGAACATACTACAATTAYGGTCAGGGAGCTTTTRKTTATCATGTCACCTGACCAGGACTAARTACTCCTGACCTTTGTTATAAGCCTACGATGAGGGACCAGACTTCTTCTTGMTCAGAAAAAAACAATTGGCCTCAACTATGATGCTACGCAACTGTGATTTTGCCTGCTTTAGTTGAATTTACTGATTGTAAAGTTGCTTTGGGTAAGAAGAGCATCTGCTAAATGACTCTAATGTAAATGATTATGTATACTCACGGTAGCACTGTTTGCCGTCAGCGCCCAGCTCAAAGCCAGGGTTACACACACAGCTGAAGGAGCCCCGGGTGTTGACACAGCGATGGGCACATATGGCCTGGCCTGAGCTGCACTCATCTATGTCTACAAAAGATAGCATGATATACTGTAAGTCAATAGGGCACAGTCACATAGCACAGGTAGAGATTATATTACAGGGATCCGTGGAGTAATCATTTTTATTCATATGAGGCTATGAATGATGTTCCGAGGGGGAAAAGTGCTTCTGGTTAGGAAATTGCCTTTTGTACCACTTGACATGTGGGTCAGTGACCTTTCGTCATAGTAATGCTAAAGCACAGGCCTGGTGGTGGGCTGCTCTTAGTGATTATGAAGCGTACCGCAAACACACACATGCGCACACACACAAAGGCACGCACGCACGCACACACACACACACACACACAGACTGTTGTGTTTAATGAAGTTACCTGAACCCTATAGCCTTCTAGCCACCCCATGTTATAGTAGTAACTTCCAGCCATAGAGTTAATCAGCTTAAGGCCCCACACACACAGACAGCACAGCTCCAGTCATGGTTCATACAGCGCTGGAGGGTCGGGTCATAAAGCCTCAGCTCTAATGGGCCGGGACAATGGCAACTCTCTGATGAATGACACCTTTGTTTTGTCCAGGCGCACTGATTTTGGAGAATAACAAACGTTTACATTAACGGAGTGTCAGTTAAACCACCATTAATACTCAATGTTCACGTGTTGCTTTACACGAATGTGGAAAAGTGAGAAAGTTCATGAGACGGATAGAGGTGATGGCTATGGTTTTTCAGTGACCAATGAGGGCTAGACTTGCTTTCTTAAGAGGCACTGTCGAGCGCCCTGATCTCAGCGGGCGCACACAAGCAACCACGCACAGACTGGATAGATTTGTTTTAGTGTAAGTTACCTCGCTAGATCCAGCTCCGAGTAGGATGACATTCTTATGCCCTACACCCTTCACTGTGAAGTTGTTTAAGTCCAACGGCTAACTTTACACACAGACGCACTTTAGAGATTCTACCTAGTCACGCGTTCAAGGACCCTTACCACCACTAGTCACACAGACACCAGACACGCTGCCAGTCCATGGTTCATATCACCAGCACGCTGCGACGAGGTCGAGCGATCTATTAGGAGGCCTCAACGACCCTCGTAATTGAGTACAGGACTCTTAACCAGGCTAGCGGATATGAGGGCTTGGACTATCTCTGACTTGAATGATCACTTATATGACTTTCTGTCCATGGGCTGGTGACTAGAGTGCTTGGAGACACTAAAAAACACGTTTTACATTAACGTGGGCACGAGACTTCAGTGCTAAAAACACCTAACACTATTTACATCCACTCACATAGCTGGGTAAGACTTTTACAAAACATTTGAGTGTTCTGATTTACATAAATTCGCTCGCGAGAGTGATTTGATGTATAGAGTTTTATTATGAAGACGGTATTCAAGTTTAGTGATAGATCGGCCTATGGTTTTGTGTCAGCTCCGAGTGGGGACTTCCGATAACTTAGGCCTCAACTACTTTGCGGTTTCTTACAGAGGATTCGGGTGGTGAGAATTTATAGAACAAGTATACGCCTCAGGAAAAGTATAACTCATGGCTTACATTCGAGGTATTTACAAGTTTCTGCGAGAAATAGGTGTGGTTGGTGTCCTGCAAACTGTAACAGCGTATTGAAATATCGAAACGTCATTTGTTTTGTGTGTGTCGTGTGTGGTGTGTGTGTGTGTGTGTGTGTGTGTGTGTGGTGTGGTGTGTGTGTAGATTTGCGTGTGCGTGTGACGTGTGCGTGTGCGTGTGCGTGTGGCGGCATTTCCAGAGCATACTTTCGGAAAGTATTCAGACCCTTTCAACGTTACACGCAGGCCTTATTCTAAATGTTCTCCTCATCTCACACACAATACCCCCATAATGAACAGCAAAACAGGTTTTTAGAAAATGTTAACACAATTTATAACATTTATTAATATTTAGCGTTAGTATTTGAGCCTTTGCTATGAGACTTGAAATTGAGCTCAGAAATCATACCTGTCTTCCATTGAATCATTCCCTTCAGATGTTTCCACAACTTGGACTGGAGCCCACCTGATGTAAGTTCAATTGATTGGACATGATTTGGAAGGCAACACCTGCTATATATTAGGTTACAACAGTTTGATAGTGGCATGTCGGAGCAAAAACAATAATCGTGATGATAGACAGATACTCTGTCTTTCCCTCTCTAGCCACGTCTAAGTTGCTGCGCTAAACACAAGGGCTAGCAAGTATCACTTTTTAGTGAATAAGAGGTTCCAAGATTATACCAAGTGCCAATACTTTAAGCTATGCTGATATTCTGGCTTGGTATATCGAAATTCATCCTTCCGGCGTTTAAGGTCTCACCTTTTAGCATTTGAAATTTGATTCTAATTTTCGTTTAGGTTCTTGCTGAGGTTGGCTTAGTTCTGTAAGGTGGTCTTGTCTTTTCAACGTGGGGAATGGTAGTCCTCGGTCCCTTGACAGGAAGTTTAATATACGTGGTGAAAGAAGGCGCGTGAGGCAGAGTGTGTTCTTCTGACAGCGTTCTCATCATTCGAGCTAAAAAATTAAATTATAATTCCTTTCACAATAGTTTATATTAAACATTTAAATTACCACAATTCCTTGTGAATCTGAACACTAGAATGTGTAGATTTTCC
>NC_036862.1:17394097-17406733 GCF_002910315.2 Salvelinus sp. IW2-2015 | reverse complement strand
ATTCTAGAAAGGCATCCCAAGGGAGTCCCTGGTCTACAAAAGGCACAGTATTTATAGACGAAGGGTTCTGGAAAGTCTCTTTCACTGCTAGCGACGAGTTCTGGGGAAGCTGTCTGCCCAGCATGTAACAGCGTTATTTGGCCACAAATCATGTGATGGAAACGTCGAAGGTGTGCGTGTTGTGTGCTTTAGGTCACTCAACACAGCGAATAAGACAACTTGCCGACCGAAATCCTTCTGCTGTGGTTGAAGGCGCCATGTAGTGTATCAAATGTGTTTCCAAAGGAACATACTCGAAAGAGGACCAGGGACAGCTTGTGTGTGAGTCTGGTGATGGGGCGAGTGGCTTGTCGGGTGGAAGTGGTCGCGTAGTTGCTAGTGTGCGTGTGCGCGTGCGTGTGCAGGTGCGATGGAACATATGCGATCGTAGGACTAAAAGACTCAGCGTGTGTGTGCCATTTTCCAGACATTAATTAATACTTCGGAAAAGTAGGATTGTTCTCAGACCCTTTCACGGGTTAGACCCAGAACTCACTTGATGATTCTCATGAACATTTCTCTCAGTATGCGGAGAATCTACACACCACACCCATAACCCCATAATGATCCCCTAAACCAGAAAAAACAAGGTTTAGGGTGGAAATGGTGTTTATACAAGAGATCATATACATTTATATTATTAATATTTAGCGTTAGTATTCTGAGCCTTTGCTATGAGACTTGAAATTGAGCTCAGATAACATACCGCTGTCTCCCATCAATCTAAATTCATCTCCCTTCAGAGTTTGGTTAATTTCCCGAGCACAAAAAACTTGAGCTGGAGCCCCACCTGAGTGTAAGTTCAATTGATTGGACATGATTTGGAAGAAGGCCACACTGTCTACTATCTAGGGTGTTACACAGATTAGATAGGTGGCCACACATGGAGTCCGGTAGGGCAATGCAAAGAAGACCACATAATCGCCTCCCAGGGATAGACAGTATTACCTACTCTGGTCTTTCTCTCTCCTTCAGCAAGCCACGTACACTGACAGTGGTGTACTGCCAATGAGAGCCGCTTGCTTAACACAAAAGTGAGCTTTGAATAGCATAACAGTAGCATTATTCTCGCCACTCTTCCTTCTTGGAGAGCAGGACGCCCATAGTATCGTCTGGTTGAAACCTCCCAACCTCCTTATATGGTAGTTATCAAAGTCAATATACCAAGTTGCCAGTAACGCTTTTCTACATCCTCCAAACCAAACTGAGACTAGTATGCAATCGATGGTATATTCCTGCGGCTGATGAGTATAAGCGCTCGGAAAGGTCATACCTTGACGGTATTCCCGGACGCCCCAAGAACAGGTCAGTTATGGGACTAGTCGGGTCACAACTTTACATTGAAATTTGATATTCTAAGTTTCGTATAGCGTTGCTGCGAGGCTTGCGAACTCTATTCAACAGTTCTGTCATGACAAGGTGGTCTTATGTCTTCCCTTCAACTGTTGGGCAGTGGTACTAGTCCTACGCGCCTTATGGAAAGCAAGTTTATATTGAACGACACAATCTCTAATAGTGGTGAGAAGAGGAAAAGTGCTTGAGCGATAGGCTGTCTCTTTTGGCTTTCTGACAAGCCTATTTTCATCTCATTTAAGAAGAAGCCCTAAAAATTACATTTAATACTTTTTCACAACATCAGATTCTCTATAAATACAAACATTAAGGTCTTTCAAAATATAGTCTACACTAACAACCGCGAATTCCCTGTGAATCTGAACAACTAGAAATGATGTAAGTAGATTTTCCAAGATACATTATTGCGTAAGCCTATTCATCGAGTAATGCAACTGCGATCTCAGACCGCCCACTTACCTCGAATGCTCTGAACATTCATAATTCCAATTAAATTAAAGGCTTAGTGTCCCCAACCGCATAATTTTCCAACTGGATTGGTGGTCGATCTTACAAGAGTCCGATAATAATCAGTGCGGAATTTACCGGACACTTTCCCACATCTATTTTTGCGAGACATAAATCAACACCACGACTCTACCTCTGAACAAAGGATTTTCATAGTCACATCTGTTGGGTAATAAGATAGAGACCGAGATGAGTCAAAAAGGTGGAAAATGCTATTTCCTAATGGGTCTCAAAAAGCCTTCCCCCAACCAAACCCCATCACGGCATAAGTACACCCAAAGACATACAAACCACTGTATACAACAAAGCAATCACAGTCCGAAGCCCTAATCAACTAGACCATTCTTCATGTCCTTTTTTCTACTTCAAGAGAAGTCTTTTGACATGAGCGGTCCACGTGATGTGAGAGCCATGGAAAGAGATCCCGTCCAAACCTCTCTCTCATCGCTGCTTGTTGTATCTGGGTAGGAACAATGGACAAAAGATCATATTATGGAACCTGATAAAGACAGCGACTCAGTGTAGACATCATCAAGGCCATATTACACCTGAACATCTATGCCACTGTGGTAAGACGAACTGAAACATAATCATAAAAATATTTATGAACAAAAATATCGAAAGAATCAGGTAAGAATGAGTCCCGGGAAACGAAAGGATGGAGTCAACCGTAACATGCGATAGTGTTTCGAGCGCGTATAAATGTGAATTTTAGGTGCTTTCATCCAAAATTGAGAATATATATTTAATTTGGCCGACAAATGCTGTCACCAAGTCGCTTGTTTCAGTTTCCCCGCCTCCACCTTCTCGGGACTTCATCCAAACAGCCCGCCGTACAGCTGTGCTGTCAGTGTACCCCTGGTGGTATTTCCACATTTTTGATTTGAGAGGTCTGCACAATCTAGAGTCCAGCGTCCAAGATACAGTTTATGTCGTCCTATCATCAGTAATCATGTCTCAGACGCCAACTGAACTGACATCATATTCATTAAGTCCCAACGCATATTTTCAACTGGTTGGATTACCGAAATATGGTTCCGTTTCCCATCTTTTGATGTCACCAGACTCTCTCTCAATGTTAACAAAGGCTTTACTAGAGTCAACTCTATAGAGTAGAGAGAGAGAAAAGGGGAAAGGTATTCATGGGGGTCATAAACCTCCCCCATCAAGCCAACGTCATGACACCAGCAACCTGTACACAGCATCCAGGCGAAGCTATCAACTGCCTTTTCTCTCATGTCTTTTCTCTCAAGAGTGTGACATGAGTCCACGTGGAGTGAGCATGGAGAGAGATCCCGTCCAAACCTCTCTCATGCTGCTTGTGTACTGGTAGGAAAATGGACAAAGACATAATGGACTGTAAAGGACAGTGCCGACTCAGGTGAGACATTATCAAGGGCCATACACTTTGAACATATGCCACTGGGAAGACGAACTGAAACATAATATAAAAAAGAACATGAACAAATGACAGAAGAATGAGTCCCGGGACGGAGGGGGTAGTCAACCGTACCTAAATTGATTTAGGCTTCTCCAAAATGATTTTTMGGGGTATCATGTTGATTTTGGAGGTCTGCACATTGCGAAGTGTATAGTAATTTAGACTAAGAATGCATTGAGATATCAATCTGTCATTACCACAACTGGGGGCTGTGATGATAATAGTTAAAGCTAGAAATATAAGATGAATGTACTGTATGTAAATGTACATTCTGCCAGTATCAGTGTGCTAAATTGAGGGTCTTAAATTACAGTGATAGAACCAAAGTGAAGCACTAAGGACTGTCATTCTGAATTTGGGTTGGATAATTTATCAAAAGTTCTAATTATGATTTGGAAAGGTGAGGCTTCTAGACAGAGCTACGGCCCTAAAATGTGAGGAGAGCCACTAGATTGTAGCTTGGGATAACCTTACCTCAATCTCATTCTTATCAAGGTTGGTCTGAAACTGTTAAAACATGTGCTCTCTCTCTTCCCTGTGAAAGTCAATATGCATGTGCCCTAAACCAAATTCAGGAGATCTCTAGAAATGTAGAGAAAATTGGCAACACTAAAAMAATTGCATAAATTGGCTCTGCAAAACAGAGGCAGGTCAAGACGGCACTTGTGCAATCAATGACGATGAATGTTGTACTTTTGTCCCAGATTACTCTTCTAATATGATTGATCTCACGGAATACATTGCCACTGTTACTAAGAATAATTCCCCACAACCAGAAGGACACTTGAAACTTGGTTGGAATCCCTGTTTGGAAGTTGAGGATCCCAAATCGCCAAATGGGCTGTAGCGTGTGTGTTTTTTTTCTTAGCTCTAAATTGTGTTATTTAACATGCTGTGTATGTGTGTGTATTTTTMATACATTCACTCRCGTTAATAGAAGTGTAACCTTTTATTATGATGATAGTATTACCATACTAATTAGATTGTATAACCCAGAATGAAGGGTTTGAAATGATGAAGTGTCTGATTTTATGTGTTGACTTCCTTTACTTTAACACACAAGTGGTAAGAGGATGGAATGTGATGGAACATTTTATATTGGTGCTTTTCCAATAACCAACTTCTGTGTTCATGCAAGTGACCGATCGAATTCTCACTATCAATATCTYCAATTTGGCAGTACGCCCAGACCCTTGTTTTGAGAACGAAAGATATCTCAGTTTCAAGGTCTCAGCTTAGAGAGAAGAAGCCTCATGAGGTATTGGTCTGTCACATGCATGACCCAGTATTGGTCGGTCACTGGGACTGCCCCAGTGGAGCTCCTGACTGACGTGTGCATTGAGTTGGTTTGAACCTCTCCAGCGCGCTGATAATAAACAATGATTGACTTCGAGTGTACCTGTGTAGAATTTCCACGACAGTAGTACTTTCAAGTATTTTTATTTAAGTACTTTACACCACTGGCTCTTACCCTCACAGCCCTGGCGGTCACCGGCCAGCGAGTACCCAGGTCTGCAGCTGCACTCTGCTCGACCATCCACAAAATGACACAGCTGGACACAGCCTCCACTCCTGTCCACACAGGGGTCCCTAACTGATAGACAGACAGACAGACATGGGGCAGACAGTTTTACTTAGTCATATCCTGGTCACGCTATGACTGAAAACTMCCTCCTGTTCTTTATATGTAACTCTTTGCTCTCCATTCTAACACAAAGTGACTGCTATTGTACGCTGTAGGGAAGTCAGAGCACCATATCCAATCTAGTCAGGACTCACACTCGCAGTGCTTCCCATCCCTCTTCAGTTGGTAGTTCCTACGACACTCGCACTTGTAGTGGTCGTTGTCCATGTCCACACACTTGTGTTCACAGCCGCCATTCTTCACCGAGCAGGAGTTCACAGCTTCATAGTTGGGACAGACAGACAGACAAACAGACACAAYAATTGAACAACACAGGACTGACTGACAGAGTAGAGAAAAACGTATTTTCATGCTGTAGCAAACTACCTCAAATTAAGATCCTACAWCTGTACTTTCGCTAATGTAGTCTTTGATTACCATTTGGTGAGTAAATGTGTAACCCTTCCTAGAGACTGGTCACTAAAATATYAATTCAAAGAAGGAAGAARCATATCCACAATATGGTTRTTCCTTCTTTGAATTCATATTTTAGTGACCAGTCTCAGTAAATGTGTAACCCTTCCTAGAGACTGGTCACTAAAATATGAATTCAAAGAAGGAAGAACCATATTGTGGGCTACAACACTGTTGGACCAGCACCGTCTTTTCACACCGCCATCATGGAAATGTGTGATTACAGGAAGCTCTAAAGACTGGAAATTGGATAATTATGGTTGCAGGTAATGAGTAACCTTGACTGAGACCTGAATATTGGAGTATTAGCTCTCAATGCCTAAATCAATGCCTAATCTTGAGTTGTGCGAACGACCGGGATCAAATRTGGTCTCACATGGTCATTACTCACCAATGCAGGTCCTTCCGTCAGTGTGCATGCGGAAGCCCTGGCTGCACTCACAGTGGTAGGAGCCTGCCGTGTTCACACAGGTCTGCTGGCAGCCGCCATTCAGCTCCTCACACTCATTCACATCTACAGAGCATACCGATGGACAGACAATCAAACCTGGGTTCAAAAAGTATWTTAAATTGAGCATTCACTTGAGCCTACATTGAGTGCCATATGGGCGGAGTTTGCACTTTTGCTAGTATTCCATTGGTTCCCTTGAGTCAGGCAAGCAGAAAAACCTATTCAAAATAATTTCACATACTATTTGAACCCAGGTCTGCAGACAATATTCTCAGACACTTGCTGCAGAACAAATCCATTTTGATAGGAGAAGGTTGTGCCAATGAATTCCCTGTATGGGCATTAATGAACAATGAGGTGTTTTGATGGTGTTTGAAGGAATGCTTTATAGTGATGGAATACTACACAAACCTTTAGACAACATTGGGGCGGCAGCGTAGCCTAGTGGTTAGAGCGTTGGACTAGTAACCGAAAGGTTGCAAGTTTGAATCCCCGAGCTGACAAGGTACAAATCTGTCGTTTTGCCATTGAACAAGGCAGTTAACCCACTGTTCCTAGGCCGTCATTGAAAATAAGAATTTGTTCTTAACTGACTTGCCTAGTTAAATAAAGGTAAATAAATAAATACAATTTGTGACTTGAGCACTCTAACAGACATGAACCCACACAGACCACGTTCATTAGGAGACTCATATGTGTGTTACCGTGTCTGTGTCATGAATAGCACAATATTCKTTTTATAGTGCACTACTTTTGATGTGAGCCCTATGGGCCCTGGTCAAAAGTAGTGCACTAAATAGCGAATAGGATGCCATTTGGGATGCAGAGTTTTCATGGGTGTTCCAGAGGAGAGCGTTAAMGCCCAAGTTATAGGGATGCTTGTCATGACTCATGAGCGTGTCAAACGTAGGAATGCGGTAAAAAGATTTCACCACTGAAGATCTCTTTTGTTTGACATCAAGCTCTGTGAAGCATAGTTGGTCCCTGACGCAATAAGAAGGTTGGCGTGGTGATGGAAGTGATGACTTCACGAGAGACTGTTTTAAGAACACAATGTTTATGACCCCTTTATAGACGAACACACCATTTTGATACAATTAAATCAACCATTAATATGAAATCACCAATTGGACACACATTCTCTTCATCKGTGGAAGTTCTCGTACAGCGCTTTGCTGTTAACTGTAATGACTAGGAGTATGTTCTGACCACGTGACCTGATTAGAAAAAACTCATGGGCCCTACTTATACCTCTATAATTGGAGTCCAGAGTTCTTCCTGGTCAGGTCATGTGGTCAGGATATTCTCTGGCTCTAGTAATGACGATTCACCACTGACACTCTTTCAACACAGGTTGTCCGCTATGCAGCAGACCTGAGTGTTTAGGACCATTCCAGAACCATTCACATGTGGTACATTAGGCACATGTTCCATGTTGTTCCATGTTGTTCCATGTTCCAGGGAGCAGAGGCATGATGAGGAGACAACATTGCTGAGTGCTTCTCCAAGAAAAGTCAACATTTACTACCCATCTGGAGAACACATCAGAGTCAAGCTGTTTCAACTACTTCCTGGTTCCTGCTAATCCCTAGTCCATATGGGCTTTGCACTGCAGGCTACTACTGGTCATGKCAGTAGCACTGATACAGAGTCAGACATATATTCACCCCCCTAATGGTTAATCTTATGATTGGGGRTAAGGTAATCTGATCCCAGATCTGGGTTTAAGGGCAATTCCTATTCAACAAAGCAGTCTCAGCTTGTGGGAATGCACTTCTCCTCATAATGAACTAAATGCTACTTTAATTAGGTAACTTCCACTAGAAGAGGCTAAGGAGGGTCAAAGAGGAGGGKTGTCTGCCATATAAGGAGCCTTTTCATAACTGGCACATAGATTAATGTGATCAGGTTGAAGGACTGAAAATCCACAYTGCCATTCCATTTAGACCAATCCGCTGCCTCGCTGAGTGAGGATAAAGGAACTCCCAGCGTCCCCTGTGGTGGATGACATATTCAGGAAGAAAATCCTAAACTGTCGTTCTAAACCCTGTTCTTTTTTTCAAAAGACAGGCTTCTTTCTTTAGTGGGCGTTTCTAAATACCTGAATGGTAATAGACTCAGCGAAGGTTTGGAGGGTAKTATACTTAAGGTTCGCCGTGTGAGAGGATTTCAGCAGGACACAAAGGAAATCTTTCATTCAGACGTGAGGCTGAGACTCTGGGAGTTGGGTTGGGGGTTGAATTTTGTCTGAATGTTATTGTGTGACAGTCTTGAACTGACACCCACATCTGTCTGACACCCACATCTGTCTCAATGGTCTCTTGACAGCTGTTTYGGGAGGTGTCTGCCCATCCCCCGCCTCTCAACTCCCACGCTCCACTCTCCATAGATTAACACCATCCTATGTGGAGGGTCGCAGACAGAAACATTTAGCACTGGCATGCTCTGRTCCAGAATCAAAAAGGGTWTGTTATTTGCCCTTCGAAGTTGTTACAGAGCACACTAGGCCTGGAACATGGCTCRTACAGACTCRTACACCATTGCTCAAACCCTCACTAGAAAGTGACAACGTCCCATGTCAGGGGTCAAAGGCTAGGGGCACCTGTTGACACCTGCACCCCCTCAGAGCAACTGGGCATTAGCACTGTCAGCTAACTCAGCCAACTCAGCTAACTCAGCATGTTTCTGTCAGAACAAACAGGCAGGGTTTTGATTTTACCAGATCTCCATGCCTGTACTGATTGTGTTCCCTATATGTGTGTGGTCTGCTAAGCTATTTGTGTCTCTGTCTCTTCCTGTGTCTCTGTCTGAAGATCCGGCAAGAGGACACTGGTGGATAACCTATGCCTGATCCTCAAGGAGCATAAGGTTAGGTCCCTCTGCTACCCCCCCCCCCGGTCCGTCCCCATCACACAAGACACACACACACAACACACACACACACACACACACACACAACACACACACACACACACACACACACACACACACACACACACACACACACATCACACACACACACACACACACACACACACACACACACACACACACACACACACACACACACACAGGAGACCCAGCTTGCCCTCTTTCTCACCCTGACAGGCCTTTCCGTCCGGGCCCAGTCGACTGCCCTCGGGGCACTTGCAGTAGAAGCTTCCAATGGTGTTGCAGCATGTCCCTCACAGCCGCCGTTAGCAGTCGACACTCGTTGACATCTGGGGAAAGAAGGAAAGCCAAAACCTCAGTTTTCAAAACTGAACCCAAATCCATTGTAAACCGTGGAGCTTTGGAGCTTCTCCTTCTTCGGTTGATTCATTCCCCTCTGTCTTGTAACACGTTTCTTCCTCAGGCATGAAGGGAATCTCAATATAACAGGTGTAGACCTTACAGTGAAATACTTACTTACAAGCCCTTAACCAACAATGCAGTTTTAAGAAAAATACAATAAAAATAAATAAAAGAGCAGCAGTAAAAATAACAATAGCGAGGCTATATACAGGGGGTAGCGGTACAGAGTCAATGTATATATGTACATGTAGGTAGAGTACATGTAGGTATATGTACATGTAGGTAGAGTTATTTAAGTGACTATGCATAGATAATAAACAGAGAATAGCAGCAGTGTAAAAGAGGGGGGGGGGACAATGCAAATAGTCTGGGTAGCAATTTTATTACATGTTCAGGAGTCTTATGGCTTGGGGGTAGAAGCTGTTTAGAAGTCTATTGAACCTAGGTACTGCTTGCCGTGCGGTAGCAGAGAGAACAGTCTATGACTAGGGTGGCTTGAGTCTTTGATAATTTTTATGGCCTTCCTCTGACACCGCCTGGTATAGATGTCCTGGATGGCAGGAAGCTTGGCCCCAGTGATGTACTGGGCCGTACGCACTACTCTTTGTAGTGCCTTGCGATCGGAGTCTGAGCAGTTGCCATAACAGGCAGTGATGTAACCAGTCAGGATGCTCTCGATGGTGCAGCTGTAGAACCTTTTGAGGATGTGAAGTCCTCCAAACTTTCAGTGAGTCCACTTCCCCTCACTTTGTAGACGTCCCAGCTGTCCAACAAAGGGCCATCTTTAAGACAGATCCAGCTTGAAGACAGACCCAGTAGTGCTTTGATGACTCTGTTTCTAGAGAGAAAACTAAACCATGTTCTAACCTCAGTCCTGTTGTTCATCTGCCGGGGCCAATGTAGCTGGAAGCTAGGCATAAGGGACAGGGGAAGCTAGCTAGCTACATAATATAGCTTCCTAACCATACGCTTTGGTTAGGAAGAGCCCGGTAAAAGCACACTCCACAGACAGATGCTTGTACTTAAATTGCGGTCATTACTTTGCATGTGAATGTAAGCAGGTATTTCCAATTAAATGYCGATGCTGACAGAGTCAGTCATGGATGAGAACCTTCAGGCTCCTTGGTGCTGGTATAATGACTCCTATCAGCTCCTTTTTATAGTGATCTTGWGCATCACCAGTGAGGAATGTCTTTAAAAGAGATATCATTCAACGCTAATACGATCATGCTGTGTGAATCAACCATACACAACATGTATGAGAGTTATTTCCTCATTCAGATATTTAGCTCACTCCATTTCAAACCCACATGTGCATAGACTAATGTTAAATGTTTGCACAATGTCATAGTTTGTTTCCTCACTTGCATATGGAGTAGCATTCAAGCGTTCTAGCTTAATCACTCCAGCCGTTGTTAGATGGATSTGAGTTCCACCATGGCTCACTATGGGGACAGAKAAGAGGTCCTTGTCTTGCCTTTATTTGTCTTCCGTGTGCTGATCAAACGCAGTGTGGTTTGAAGTCCCTGTAGATGAGGTGTATTGGGACAACAGCTGTTGTCAGTCAGTACAGGAAAGTGTGGACAGAGGTGTGAGAAGTCGCTAATGCGTGTCAAGGAAATCGCAGCCACACACAGATACACAAGAACACACACACACACACACGCACACTGACACACAAACATACACACACACACATACACACACACACGCTGGCCAATCCTCCATCCTGACAGCATCCTACGAGAAGTGTTCCTCTGGTGGGTCATATCTATGGTGGGGGAAGACTTTGGACATTCTGTCCCTGTCTATTTGCTAATGATTTACTGTTAACTCGTGGCTATAAATAAACTAATGGTGCCATTGACCCTTAAATTACTGAACATTTCACAAGCAGAGTTCCCCAAAAAGTTTCAGTATGAGAAGAGAGAGAGAGAGAGAGAGAGAGAGAGAGAGAGAGAGAGAGAGAGAGAGAGAGAGAGAGAGAGAGAGAGAGAGAGAGAGAGAGAGAGAGAGAGAGAGAGAGAGAGAGAGAGAGAGAGAGAGAGAGAAGAGAGAGAGAGAGAGAGAGAGAGAGAGAATAAGGGATGCAGCCAGATCTATAAGTTAGCAGGCTTTTACAACCACTTGGCTCTTTTTGTTTGTGTAGATTGTCACGTGTGATCCTCTCCGGCCCTCTAGTCACCAGGCTGCTCGTTATGGCGCACACCTGTCACCATCGCTATGGCGACCTTGCACGTCATCAGACTCAAACTGATCCATCACCTCCCTGAATACCTTCCTATATACGTCACTCCCTTGGTTCCTTCCCCACGTTATTGTTTCTGTTCCATGTCATGTCTGTGCGTTGTTGGTTTCTTACTTGTATTATGTTGTGTTATTTATTAAACACTCACTTCCTGAACTTGCTTCCCGACTCTCAGCGCACATCGTTACATAGATTGAGACCACCTGACAATCAGGGTCCCCCAAGCAACACTGTGTATGTTGGAGCACAGAAAATGACTGAGCGCAGTCTTAACTCCCTAACCACATCGCTGCCCATGGCTCTTCTCTTTCCTATCCGAGGCAAGCAGGAAGCACACCACATTACTACCGGAACTGTATAGTAATTATGGTCATTAATGTTTGTTTAGGCCTTGCAGCTGAGATGTTGACAATAAGGAACTTCTAAAGCGTATGCAAATGGTAATCTATAGAACATACAGAAGAAGAGAAGAGTAATACAACAGAGAGCGCTGGAAGACAGACAGATGCTCTAAAAACAATCATGTGCCTTCAGCAATAAAAGATAAGCAGGCTGAGAGCTCGCCAGTCTGCTCCTGTTGAAGTGCTCAGTCAGATTACACACACACATACACATACACATACACACACACACACTGTCAATGTTCCAGAGCCTCTCTGGCCTAGCCGGAGGGAAAACATCCATCCAACATGACAAACTGTACAGGAATTCCAAACAGACATTAGAATGGCACAGTTCCTCCAACTCTGATTGAACAACACACATGCACACGCACACCCACACGCACACGCACACACACACACACACACACACACACACAGAGCCACCAGAGCCCCTGTGCTGCTGTACAGAGACACTATCTATCAGACAGCAAAGGGCGCTTTATGTCCCCATGAAGTGTTGTTGGTCATGTCATTATCATTAAACAAATCTTATAGGCTGCCATACAGAAGACACAAGGCAGCACAGCCGTTAACTGCAATCAGTAGCAGGTGAGAACAGCAGACAGACTGTAGCTAGACATAGACAGACAGTAGCTAGACAGAGACAGACGGTAGCTAGACATAGACAGACAGACTGTAGCTAGACATAGACAGACAGACTGTAGCTAGACATAGACAGACAGACTGTAGCTAGACATAGACATACAGTCTGTACATAGACATAGACAGACAGAGACAGACATAGACAGACAGAGACAGACA
>NC_036862.1:17384731-17393910 GCF_002910315.2 Salvelinus sp. IW2-2015 | reverse complement strand
CAACATAGACAGACAGTGCTGAAGAGACAACGGAGTAGACATAACAGACGACTGTAGCTAGACATAGACGAGACGAGACAGACGACTTAGCTAGACATAGACAGACAGACTGTAGCTAGACATAGACAACAGAGGACAGACAGACTGTAGCTAGACATAGTACAGACAGAGACAGGACAGAGACAGACAGAGGACAGACAGACTGTAGCTAGACATAGGACAGACATAGACAGACAGGACTGTAGCTAGGACATAGACAGACATAGACAGACAGACAAGCAGGACGACTGATAGCTAGACATAGACAGACATAGACAGACAGACTGTAGCTTAGACATATGACAGACATAGGACAGACAGACTGTAGCTAGACATAGACAGACAGAGACAGACAGAGACAGACAGAGACAGACATAGACAGACAGACTGTAGACAGACATAGACAGACAGACTGTAGCTAGACATAGACAGACTGTAGCTAGACATAGACAGACAGACTGTAGCTAGACATAGACAGACTGTAGCTAGACAGTCTGTCATGATGTTGTTCTGCCTCTGAACAAGGCAGTTAACCTTGAAAATAAGAATGTGTTCTTAACTGACATGCCTAGTTAAATACAGGTAAAATATCAAATGTAAAAAAATTAAAGACAGAGAGACAGACTGTAGCTAGACATAGACAGACGGTAGCTAGACATAGACAGYCTGTAGCTAGACATAGACAGCCATAGACAGACAGATAGAGACAGACAGACTGTAGCTAGAGAAACATTGCTTACAAACACGGAATGGATGAGATGTGCAGGAAGTGTGTTTGATGGGTAGACTGACTATGACTGGAATGTTGTATCCCTGTTGGTGGGCTGATCTCTACTCTCAAGTCATGTTATCAATGCTTTCACATGCATTTTTCTACATGCAAATAAACATTGTTATTGCATAACACAAAAATAATACGCAACAGCTCTTGGACGGGTTGTAAATGTGTAAGTCCGCACAGCCTCAGAAACCAAGGATGGGTCGCCATATTGTSATCCCAGGCCACACCCACTCTTGGTTTCTAAGGACAAGCAGGGTCACCTGGGAGAGAACAAAGGGAAAAGGTACCCTTGTTTACCCTTCCTGCTTCAACCCAGCCCTACACCACCTCACCAGAACCTGGTTGACCCCTAGCCTCTACCCCCGTGGCACTAGATCTGAGAGGATTGGATAGGTGTATCCAAGAGGTAAGAGGAAAGATGGAGCTATTCCTTCAAACTATCCAATCTTTTCCAATGTAGTTTTTTAGTAGGGACCTCCCCCCAATGCTGCCCCCTAGCCTCAAACACATACCGTCCACTTCAACACTCATAACCTTCAAAACAATACTGCTCAACATACACTACCTCAACACATACCGCTCAACACACACTACCTCAAACACATACCGCTCACACACTCATACCTCAACACATAGCGCTCAACACATCACTACCTCAACACATACCGCTCTAACACACACTACCTCATTTACATTACATTTACATTTAAGTCATTTGCAGACGCTCTTATCCAGAGCGACTTACAAATTGGTGCATTCACCTTATAGTGTATTCCAGTGGAACAACCCCACTTTACAATAGTGCATTAACTCTTTTAAGGGGGGGGGGGGTTAGAAGGATTACTTTATCCTATCCTAGGTATTCCTTAAAGAGGTGGGTTTCAGGTGTTCCGGAAGGTGGTGATTGACTCCGCTGACTGGCGTCGTGAGGGAGTTGTTCCACCATTTGGGTGCCAGAGAGCGAACAGTTTTTGACTGGGCTGAGCGGGAAACTGTACTTCTCTCAGAGGTAGGGAGCGAGCAGGCCAGAGGGTGATGAACGCAGTGCCCTTGTTTGGGTGTAGGGCTGATCAGGGCCTGAAGGTACGGAGTGCCTCGTCCCCTCACAGCTCCGTAGGCAGCAACCATGGTCTTGTAACGGATGCGAGCTTCAACTGGAAGCCAGTGAGAGAGCGGAGAGCGGAGGGTGGACGTGAGAGAACTTGGAAATGTTGACACCAGACGGGCTGCGGCGTTCTGATGAGTTGTAGGGGTTTAATGGCACAGGCAGGGAGCCAGCCAACAGCGAGTTGCAGTAATCCAGACGGGGAGATGACAAGTGCTGGATTAGGACCTGCGCCTCCTGCGTGAGGCAGGGTCACCTCGAAGTTGAAGAGCATGAACCTACAGGGAACGGGTCACCGCCTTGATGTAGTTGGAGACACGGGTGGTCCAGGATCACGCCAAGGTTAGCACTCTGGGAGGAGGACACAATGGAGTTGTCAACCGTGATGGCAAGATCATGAACGGGCAGTCCTTCCCGCGGAGGAAGAGCAGCTCCGTCTTGCCGAGGTTCAAGCTTGAGGTGGTGATCGTCATCCACACTGGATATGTCTGCCAGACATGCAGAGATGCGATTCACCACCTGGTTATCAGAGGGGGGAAAGGGAAGATTAATTGTGTGTTCGTCTGCATAGCAATGATAGGAGAAGACCCTGTGAAGGATATGACAGAGCCAAGTGACTTGGTGTATAGCGAGAATAGGAGAGGGCCTAGGAACAGAGCCCTGGGGGACACCAGTGGTGAGAGCACGTGGTGCGGAGACAGATTCTCGCACGCCACCTGTAGGGGGCGACCTGTCAGGTAGGACGCAATCCAAGCATGGGCCGCGCCGGAGATGCCCAGCTCGGAGAGGGTGGAGAGGAGGATCTGATGGTTCACAGTATCAAAGGCAGCCGATAGGTCTAGAAGGATGAGAGCAGAGGAGAGAGAAGTTAGCTTTAGCAGTGCGGAGCGCCTCCGTGACACAGAGAAGAGCAGTCTCAGTTGAAATGACTAGTCTTGAAACTGACTGATTTGGATCAAGAAGGTCATTCTGAGGAAGAGATAGCAGGAGAGCTGGCCAAGGACGGCACGTCAAGAGAGTTTTGGAGAGGAAAGGAAAGAAGAGATACTGGTCTGTAGTTGTTGACATCGGAGGATCGAGTGTAGGTTTTTTCAGAAGGGTGCAACTCTCGCTCTCTGAGGACGGAAGGGACTAGCAGCGGTCAAGGATGAGTTGATGAGCGAGGTGAGGTAAGGGGAAGGTCTCCGGAAATGGTCTGGAGAAGAGAGGAGGGGATAGGGTCACAGCGGGGCAGGTTGTTTGCGGACCGGCCGTCAGACAAGAGCGAGATTTTCATCTGGAGAGAGAGGGAGAAAGAGGTCAAAGCACAGGGTAGGCAGTGTGAGCAGAACCAGCGGTGTCGTTTGACTTAGCAAACGAGGATCGGATGTCGTCGACCTTCTTTTCAAACATGGTTGACGAAGTCATCCAGCAGAGAGGGAGGAAGGGGAGGAGGGGGAGGAGGATTCAGGAGGGGAGGAGAAGGTGGCAAGAGCTTCCTAGGGTTAGAGGCAGATGCTTGGAATTTAGAGTGGTAGAAATTGGCTTTAGCAGCAGAGACAGAAGAGGAGAATGTAGAGAGGAGGGAGTGAAAGGATGCCAGGTCCGCAGGGAGGCGAGTTTCCTCCATTTCCGCTCGGCTGCCCGGAGCCCTGTTTCTGTGAGCTCGCAATGAGTCGTCGAGCACCGGAGCAGGAGGGAGGAACCGAGCCGGCCTGGAGGATAGGGGGACATAGAGAGTCAAGGGATGCAGAAAGGGAGGAGAGGAGGGTTGAGGAGGCAGAATCAGGAGATAGGTGGAAAGGTTTGAGCAGAGGGGAAGAGATGATAGGATGGAAGAGGAAGAGTAGCGGGGAGAGAGAGCGAAAGGTTGGGACGGCGCGATACATCCGAGGTAGGGGCAGTGTGGGAAGTGTTGGATGAGAGCGAGAGGGAAAAGGAACAAGGTAGTGGTCGCAGACTTGGAGGGGAGTTGCAATGAGATTAGTGGAAGAACAGCATCTAGTAAGATGAGGTCAAGCGTATTGCCTGCCTTGTGAGTAGGGGGGGAGTGAGAGGGTGAGGTCAAAAGGGAGAGAGGGAAAAGAAGGAGGCAGAGAGGAATGAGTCAAAGGTAGACGTGGGGAGTTAAAGTCACCCAGAACTGTGAGAGGTGAGCCATCCTCAAGGAAAGGAACTTATTCAGGGCGTCAAGCTCATTGATGAACTCTCCAAGGGAACCTGGAGGGCGATAAATGATAAGGATGTTAAGGCTTGAAGGGCTGGTAACTGTGACAGCATGGAATTCAAAGGAGCGATAGACAGATGGGTCAGGGGAGAAAGAGAGAATGTCCACTTGGGAGAGATGAGGATCCCAGTGCCACCACCCCGCTGACAGAAGCTCTCGGGGTGTGCGAGAACACGTGGGCAGACGGAGAGAGCAGTAGGAGTAGCAGTGTTATCAGTGGTAATCCATGTTTCCGTCAGTGCCAAGAAGTTCGAGGGACTGGAGGGAAGCATAGGCTGAGATGAACTCTGCCTTGTTGGCCGCAGATCGGCAGTTCCAGAGGCTGCCTGAGACCTGGAACTCCACGTGGGTCGTGGCGCGCTGGGACCACCAAGGTTAGAGTAGCAGCGGCCACGCGGTGTGAAGCGTTTGTATGGTCTGTGTAGAGAGGAGAGAACAGGGATAGAGACCACATAGTTGACAGGCTACAGAAGAGGCTACTACTAATGCAAAGGAGATTGGAATGAAAGTGGACTACACGTCTCGAATGTCAGAAAGTTAAGCTTACGTTGCAAAAAATTCTTATTGACTAAAATGATATAGTACTGCTGGCTGGTGAAATAGGCTAAGCTAGCAGTGGCTGCGTGTTGACTTTGTCTTGAAAGTGTAGCTGGCTAGTAACCTCTAACTGGCTAGGTAACCTCGACAATTACTCTTAGACTACACAATTATCTTGGATACAAAGAGGGCTATGTATGCCAGCTAAGATCAAACAAATCAAAACTGTTGTTACTGTAATGAAATTGAATGTAAATTACTACTGTAATACTACCTGTGAGCAAAGCGGATGCAACTACTCGCTCCAAACCAAACGGGGTTGCGTATCATAGAGGGAGAGGCAATAGAAGTGTTGTTTCTTGTATTATTGTCTTTTGTGTTCTTTAGAGGACTGCTTCACCTTAATGTCCCTTTCCTTTTCTTCTGTCCTTATTTTGTCCCCTTTGTCCTTTCTTTGTCTTCTTTCTCTTTCTGCAACTAGACGACTCCTTGTTAGCTAGCTAGCTCTCTTTCAGGAATTCAACACATACCGCTCACTTCAACACACACACACTGTTCAGCACATACCGCTCAGCACACACTACCTCAACACATACCGCTCAACACACCACTACCTCAACACATACCGCTCACTTCAACACACCACTGCTCAGCACATACCGCTCAAAACAAAACTACCTCAACACATACCGCTCCAACACACACTACCTCAACACATACCGCTCACTTCAACACACACTGCTCAGCACATACCGCCCTCAGCACACACTACTCAACACATACCGCTCAACACACACTACCTCACACAATACCGCTCAACACACACTACCTTCAACACATTACCGTCTCAACACACACACTACCTCAACACATACCGCTAAACACACACTACCTCAACACATTACCGCTCACTTCAACACACACGCTTCAGCACATACCGCTCAACACACACTACCTTAACAACATACCGCTCAAACCACACACTCAAAACATACCGCTCAACACACACTACCTCAAACACATACCGCTCACTTCAACACACACTGCTCACACATTTCCGCTCAGCACACACTACTCTCAAACACATACCGCTCAAAACCACACTACTCAACACATACCGCTCAACACACCCTTCACACATCGCACACACATACCGCTCACTTCACACCACACACTGCTCAGCACATACCGCTTCAACACACACTACCTCTCAACTACCATACCGCTCACACACACTACCTCAAACACATACCGCTCAAACACACACTACCTCAACACATACCGCTCACTTCAACACCACATTGCTCAGCTACCATACCGCTCAACACACACAACTACCTCAACACATACTGCTCAACATACACTACCTCAACACACACCGCTCAACAACACTCTACCTCAACACATACCGCTCACTCAACACACACTGCTCAGCACATACCGCTCAACACCACACACTCAACACATACCGCTCAACATTAACACTACCTCAAAACACACCGCTCAACACACTCTACCTCAAACACATACCGCTCAACATTACACTTACCTCAGACACATACCACTCAACACACTCTACCTTCAACACATACCGCCTCAACATACTCTACCTCAACACATACCGCTCAACATACACTACCTCAACACATACGCTCAACACCTCTACCTCAACACACACTGCTCATCTCAACTTTATGTGAGGAGCCCTGCGCCCAGTGCCCCCCCAGTGCCCCGCCCAGCTTCCCTGCTCTTTTCATTAACTCATTGGGAGGTCACATCAGCCCCTGACCCTGTGACCCCATCCTCCAGAAGATGCCCACTTTGTTCCCATTGGGACTGCAGACACTAATGAGCTTCATAACATGTCCCATTCGGTTTAATCATTATTCTCCAAGAGTCAGGAGCAGATAATCTAGTTGGCAGATGCTACACGCTCAATTAGCATGTGCTGCTGCTGGGAGAGAGGAGAGGATTATAAGAGAGAACAGTGGTGTAGGCACGAAGTCAGGAAGTTATCCTTGTCTCAAGCAGGAAGTGGTGACTAGTAATAGCAGACGGAAGAGGAAACCAGACACCTCATTCGCAGTTTTTTTCTGGTTCAATAGAAGTCAATGAACTAAGATAGACCAGACCTAGCTGCTATTGTTGCATTGGTGTCTATGGGAGACACACCCAGTTAAGTAGCCCGGAACTGACATTTTTTTTCAATGGTAAACGGCCTGAATGAACTATCTTCATTTACTGAGTGAACCATCTTCATTCATCCACCATCTTTGGTAATAGCCAACAGGCATGTGTTGATGGACTATCTGCATTGACCCGTTTTGCACTAGCTATTTTGACTCATCACATACGCACACTGCTTTTACTGTTTATTATCTATTCTACTGCCTTTGTCACTTATCCCTACCTATATGTACATACACTATATTTAACAAAAGTACGTGGGACATCCCTTCAAAGGAGTGGATTCGCTATTTCAGCAACACCTGTTGCTGACAGGTGTATACAATCGAGCACACACCATGCAATCTCTATAGAAAACATTGCAGTAGAATGGCCTTACTGAAAGCTCATGGCTTTTCAACGTGGTACCGTCATAGGATGCCACCTTTCCAACAAGTCTGTCAAATTTCTGRCCTGCTAGAGCTGCCCTGGCCAATTGTAAGTGCTGTTATTGTGAAGTGGAAACGTCTAGGAACAACATCTGCTCAGCCGCGAAGTAGTAGGCCACACAAGCTCACAAGTGCATAGCACGTAAAAATTGTCAGTCCTCGGTTACAACACTCATACAGAAATGGTTTGTCGAGATCGGTCTGGAAGAACTTGACCGGCCTGCACACAACCCCATAGAACACCTTTAGGATGAATTGGAATGTGAGKTAGGGCTAATCGTCCAACATCAGTGCCCGACCTCACCAATGRTCTTGTGCCTGAATGGAAGCAAGTCCCTGTAGAAATGTTCCAACATCTAGAGGCAAGAGTTCCCAGAAGAGTGGAGGCTGTTATAGCAGCAAAGGTGGGACCAACTCCATCTTAATGCCCATGATTTTGGAATGAGATGTTCGTCGAGCAGGTGTCCACATACTTTTGGTAATGTAGTGTATCTACCTCAATTACCTCGTACCCCTGCACATCGGTACTGGTACCCCGTGTATATAGCCAAGTTATCATTACTCATTGTGTATTTATTCCTCGTGTAATTTTTATATTATTTCTCTCTGCATTGTTAGGAAGCATTTCACTGTTAGTCTACACCTGTTGTTAACGAAGCATGCAACAAATACAATCTGATTTCATTTTATTTCATTTGGATGGTTAGCATTTCCCTTGCAGAAGACGATGAGGACCCAATAACGAGCCCAATAATGACGCTAGCAAACCGTTGCATATCAACAGTTGCAACTGACAGATTCTTGATAGTTTGAGCATCTATAGATCAATTTGAWGAATTCAAAGAAGTGTGCAGGCAAAAATGTCTGTCTATGTAGCTATTGTAAGTGTGGTGGCGAGTGGCTTRTATTTAAGTCTACCTCAGATAGTACAGTAATTATCAGTCTGATTCCTCTGGACCAGAAAGTGAGTTTTTGAAAGAGGTGAGTAAAACAAGCAGCTGTTAGTTTAAGTCCAATATCAACACATTGGTTAATGTAATCAGGGCTATTTGCCGCGAGGCCTTGTAATGCATGGTATCATTTTCAAATAGAGTTGGACTGAATGGTACTCAGGGGGTGAACTCTTAAAAAAACACCCCTTAAGGTTAAGAAAAAAACGTTCCATTCATAATTTGTACTATGAATGACTCCATAGAGTGCATGTGAAACTATTTGCTGAGGCAGTCTATTAGTGTGTGGGTATTTGATCTGACGAGCTGATCCCAGACACACCAAGCTAACATGTAGGCTGTTCAGTTAAAATCACATGATGGGAATGGCTGAATAAGATACTGTTATGCAAGACGGATGTCAAGAAAAGGTGTCAATCAAAGACACAATGAGTGAAAATTATAAATTACAATGATAGCTGAGGATATGGTTCAGTGAGTGTACGTGTGAGTTTAGCTATAAGGCATGAAGTGGTGGCATATTACATGTATGGACAAAGTGTCATGAGTCAGTTAATATCCAGTCGGCTGTTTCACATTATAATAAATAATGACCGTGATACAGGTCCTACATCTGGCTCCTGAACTTGACCAATATAAATGAAGCCTTTATGGACATAAAGCATAGTTTATACTTACACATTCCCAGTCCGGCTGACGAGATGGCGTAGTCACAGTGGTGGCAGTGGAAGCCATGATGCAACAGCAGGCTGCACTGATCTATGGAGCTTGTGTCACATCAAGACCTGTATTCCCTGACAATGGCCATCTGTTTTCCCCTAAGGTCGGACCAGACCAGGTAGTCACGAGTCATATGACATCAGAGTGTGGAGCCGTTTACTTATGGCAATGACCGGTTGCCCGCAAGAATGTGAAATGTCAGACCAATAATAAAGTGGTTGGTGCC
>NC_036862.1:17364176-17379809 GCF_002910315.2 Salvelinus sp. IW2-2015 | reverse complement strand
GTACGCAGATCAGCCTTAGTCCTTGTAGCTCGGAAAATAAATTGCCAGTTTTGATAACAACCACTCAGGACCAGGAGGCATAACCAGAAGCACCTAAAGTTTTCTTCTCCATATCGCCCGATTTTACCTACCAATTCTATGACACTTTACACCTGGATCTTCAGTAACTAGCTCTATCGCAGATGACTATTGGCTAACATCAATTCGGAGGCAACACCCAATCCTGTATCCCGGAGATCTAGCGAGTCTGAAGAGTTCCATCAGCCACTCCTGGGCTACAATTACCTACTTCCGGACCTGCTTTTACTGCCGCATCGTCGCGACCCCACACCGGGCCTTTTCACGACTAGTACGAGATACCGACGTTATCTGCCCGACCGGGCGTATTTCAATGCCCTCCATCGCAGTAACCCTTGACCGCCCATTGCGACTGCGTGCCCGCTAATCGTTACTTCTTGAGCATATCGCGACTGCTATCGAATCAGTACGTCTAAACGGTCGAAAACAATCTTAGCGCGCGGCCTAGCTTAGTGGAGCCTCCACTGTCCATCCTCACGGCTGCCCCCTGAGGGACCACTATATGACATCCTTTGCTACATAGTGCATCGCATTTGCTTGACTGTCAGTTAATTCACCGTACTCCATTCGTTTATTTGTGTTTTATCTGTCGTGGCTCGTGCTCTTAACTCAAGATCGTGATGGTATTAATCGACCCTCTCGCCTAGCCTCGCCATTTTTACTAAACTGACTGAAATGTGTTACTGATAGTGCCTGTTTATTCTCACCTGGGTTTTAGCTAGCTACTCCAATCAAGACCTGCCAATCACTATTAGCCTTAATTGCATATGTCAATCCCTCAAATATCACTCATATTTGATCACTAGCAATTTCTGTTGTTCATGCTATACTGTATTTGATGCAAATTGACCCCGTATTCCACTCTCCGTACCTCGATACCCCTTCGTCCCCACCCCCCACACATCGGTCGACCTCAACCCCGACTTGGATGACCAGCAATGTCCAATGCACCCTCTCTTATCATCCTTATCTTGGCCCAGTCGCAGTTGCAAATGAACTTGTTCTGCAACTAGCCTACCTGGTTAAAGTAAAGGTAAAAAAAAAAAAAAAAACACTATACAGGTGACACACTCCCTCTGAAGCCCCCTTAGACCATGCTGAGGTCATACTGTGTGTGTGTGTGTGCGTGTGTTTACATATATACTGTTAAGATAAGTAGGTCTCCATTGAGACAGTGGCGCAGCGGTCTGAGGCACTGCATCTCAGTGCAAGAGGCGTCACTATAGTACCTGGTTTGAATCCAGGCTGTATCACATCCGWCCATGATTGGGAGTCCCATAGGGCGGCGCACAATTGGCCCAGTGTCGTCTTGGTTTGGCCGGAGTAAGCCATCATTGTAAATAAGAATTTGTTCTTAACTGACTTGCCTAGTTAAATATATATATATATWTTTTTTAACTATACAGTACATCCAGGGTCTAGGGGARTAACAGATCTGAATACCATAACACATACCAAACACGCTTCAGTCCAGCTTGAAATATAACAACATCCCATTTATCATTCTTGACATCCACCAGCCATAAAGCTGGTGGGCCTACAATAAACCCTCTCCCTGAACCCCTCAACTCTACTGGGTCTCTTACACTTGGGAGTCCTTCCTCTACGTTAACCTTGACCTCTCCTCCCAGCTCACTGTCCACCTCCCTGACCTCCACTGGACTGGGTTGATCCGCGGGTTTACAAAACCCACGGGCCAGCCAGTTGCTCATCCTTGCTCTGGATCATTAATCAGCCGCTAACTGAAGAACTGAAGGACGGACTGACAGACCCATTTTGGTTGGGGCCATTTGAGGAGGTGATGGGGTTTCTACAACAGTTCTGGAGACAGATAAAGAAACACACAAGACTGTCTCCCTGATGCAAGAGCTGTTTCTAACTACAGTATGAGCCTGGCTGTAGCCACAGTGTCTTCTGACAGATTGCAATGGTAACACAAACGATCTCCTCTCTCTCACGTCCCTTAGGATAATGGGTTAAGGTAGCCATACCTCGGGGACACCATTGTACAATTTGGATGTGCTTGTGCTTTCACGTTGGTGGAACAAGACCATGTATAAATCTGTAATAAATGGAAAGTGTTTCTCCCCTGACAGTTCTCTGACAAATGGTGATTACAGCTTCCCATCAGGTCCTGGAACAGAACAGACAGCCGGTGGAACAACACTCTGGTGCTCTGATGGTCTTACATAGACCACAGGCCCTCTGAGAGCTCCCTCCTGCTAATCTCATTAAGTGTTATTGACATTGCTGGCCCGGTCCTCCCCCCAAACTTCCCCCCTCCACCCAGGAACATCTCTCTTCCTTCCCCCAGAAGACTGACATGTTTGAAGTGCAACAGATAAATCAGGTCCTGTTAAGTCTCTCTTCACGCAGTGGACCACTGGTGTGCAGCTCTACGGAAACCTTTAGGTCTCAAAACTCGGAGGACAGAACCGATACCCATACTTTCATTTATTATTKAACTCCTCTGAATAGCTGGAATTTGAACCTCAGAGAGCAATGCATTGGATTTCCTGCACACTGTATGTCTTGAGTTCCCACATTTCTTTTGTAACAGTTTGCTGGACATTCAGTACCTGTCAAAAGTTTGGACAAACCTACTCATTTTCCACGAGTTATTTCTTTTATGATTTTTTCTATTTTCTGCATTGTAGAATAATAGTGAAGACATCAAAACTATGAAAAACACATATGGAAATCATGTAGTAATCAAAAAAGTTGTTAAAAATCAAATATATTTATTCTTCAAAGTAGCCACCCCTTGCCTTGATGACAACTTTATTCTCTCAACAGCTTCATGAGAATGCTTTTCCAATAGTCTGAAGGTGTCCCACATATGCTAAGCACTTGTTGGCTGCTTTTCCATTACTCTGTGGTCAACTCATCCAAACCATCTCAATTGGGTTGAGGTCGGTTGATTGTGGAGCCAGGTCATCTGATGCATCACTGCATCACTCTCCTTCTTGTGCAAAAACACACACAAATATTGGTTACTACAGTGTACATATGTGTTATTTCATCGTTTTGATGTATTCACTATTTCTACAATGTAGAAAAAGTCAAAAAAATAAAAAACCCATGAATGAGTAGGTGTGTACACCTTGTACTGTATGTAGTCTGGGACTAAGGGAAAATATTGATCATTGTCATGCAATATCTGATTGCTAACACATCCTATAGATACATACTTTTCCAGAGAGAGTAGAAAAGAATAAAAAGTGAATAAGAAGTATTCTGAAATGATTAGGCAAGGCGTCGTTATTTCCCCAGAGAACTACTCATCAAAAAACAAGCCCATTTTCGACAGCTTGTTTGTTCCATTGCAATGATAAATTATGAAGACGCAAGCATAGCAATCTGATATTCCGTAACTCAAACATCCGCTTGGTAAACCAGAATCCAGACTGAATTTTGTCAACAGGACAGTAGTATGTTTCCATTAACTTGTCCAATTCATTTTTGTCGAATTTAGAAAGTTGCATATAGAAAATAGATGCAACAATTCCTGCTAGGGTACCATTTACTATCTTGTGTTGTTAAAAACAGCTAGTCGTAATGACGTCACACTAAAAATATTACTTTTTCACAAACCTACAGTGTCGATTAAAATGTAGTGGTTGAAGTGTTCCATTACCCATTTAGAAAATTGGCTTTAATAAATCAGTGACCCTGTATGCCTCCTCACCTGTCTGTTTCATGTCCATGTAGCCCGCGAAAGCCTGCACGGATAGAATACAATAATTGACAAATATTTGACATATTCTAATAATTCTCATGTGCAAGCGTATCACCACGTCTGTGCCATTGTAAACTCCACTCGTAGATCTGAAATAATTGGATGTGAACTTGCAGCCACCAGAAAAGCAGCGCAAGCAATCAGGCATTCTTGAAAGTCCCTGCAAAGAACATGATTTGTTTGCTTAAAAAATATATATTTTGGCAGCAGTAAGCATTAAGAATTAAATGTGGATGTAGACGACATCACGTGCCCACGTACTTCAAAGTATTCGTCAACAGAGTTGGTAGGTTACTTTCTAATGTAAATCCGCACAGTAGCTAGTTACCTGTCCAAAATTGTAATCGTACGTAACTTTTGGTTTACCGAAATCAGTAACATAATCTTAATTAACAATCTCAGTTACTTTTAAGTCAATCTTCCCTTAATAGTTAGGCATTAGAAGAAGACAAAATGTATGTTACCAATTGGAACAACATCTATTGCAGATAAATCAATTGAAAGTTTACATAGCTGGCCATATATGGATGTTACTTTTACTTTATGGGTTGGTTATGTAGGCTTTTCTAACCCATCGCTTTCAACTACATATATATACGATTAAAGATATCTTTACATTAATATATATAATTTATAAGTCGAAATGGATGTAGCAACTAACAATTGCCCTTTAAGTTTTAATCAGCATGAATTAGATTGAGCAATAAAAGCCCACTTTTATTCCATAGGCTGGATCCGCACTATGCAGCTGTTGCAAGAGCGCATTTTTCACTGTGTCACTGGTTCAAAAACAGACGTAGAGACAGTTTAAAACTTCTTGAATTCAACATTATTTTGGGTTCAAATACAATTTAGATTTGTGAAAGACATCTAAACAACCACAATCCGTAAGACGAATAGCTAAATGAGAGAGCTGCAGTGTGATTCACATCAATGAGCTTGTAGATATAATAATAAGTGTATCCGTATCGCCGTTGACTACACCCCTGCTGTAAAATTTACCTCCAAGGGTTTATTCAAGTGGTAATATTTGGATGCCGACAGCAGTCGCACCATTGGAGGACAAAGCTTGGACTGTAGCCCACAAAATACTATTCCTGCTCTTTTCCTGTGATCATCAAAACACATTTGGTGTGTCATCATAGTGGTCTCTGACTTGTGGTCAGACTCACTCTGGTGGAACAAACTTAAACTTGCGCCTTTTTTCAATGCTGATTTGAATGTCATTGAGAAAACAGAGAAGTGTCAAATATTTTTTTTGCAAACATCCTTTCTGAATTTAAAAGTAATCTGTAATCCAATTACAATATTTTTMGCTTGTAACGTAWTGGATTACAGTTACCGGTTTTTGCAATCCTTTACATGTAACAGATTACATGTAATCGGTTACTCCCCAACCCTGTTTGTCAATCATAATTTATTCGAAAAACACAGTTTCCATCAACATTTGTCACAATAAAGAAAGCTTAAACAAAAGAAAAATCCACCCCTGTCAAACGGACACAAATGTCGTCGATCTTTCTAAAATGGCTCCTATACTTGCCCTTTCCATTACACATGTCGCAAATATATTTTTRCCGACATTGCTTTTGTCTAATAAACCTAGGTCAATGAAAACCTACTTCCAATATCATTGTAGTCAACCAACTACTAAATTCATATACAGAAATTCGGACTTCTCTCTTGTTTAGTTTTTTCTTATCTTGTGCTCTCAATAGATCTTCTCATTTATCCACCAATCTTGCCATCAGTGTCAATGTAAAGCTTTTGAAATAAAAAACAAGCCCACATGTATATACAGTAGAAACGATAATAAAGCTCAATGAACTTTCACTACACTGGGGGCTTTTACTTTACAATGACTTAGTGATCCTTTCCCTCTGGAAATCACTTGAAGCTCAGTTTCAGCTCCATATGTTCAGAGTGACCCTCATTCCATCCACCCCTTCCCTTCCACCCATCCGCCAGTCTGTCATATAGTCTTGTTAGGAGGGCTAGCTCCCACATCCAACTCTATGAAATGAAGGAGGATTGTAGAGTTATTTTTACTGAGTCCAATGTATTGGATCTAGATATTCTAATTTCTGTTATCAATATAAACTTTTTTTTTTTTACTATTTGAAGCCAGAAAGCCACATTAATTTCTRGCTGTTGTGATAACTTGAATTAGGGTCACTCGTGGGCGTGGCCACACAGTGCATTACTCAACACTCTCACTGAGCTCCCGAATGACGGAACGGGCACATCATGTCTTGTTAGGCATGGCACAGCGACCTAATTAACAAGACCATAGGTCAAAGTGCAATGTTAAAATATTCTAGGACGAGCAGAGGAGCTTTTCAAGAGCCTMCCAGCATGGGGAAATGCACTGAGAGCTCCAACAATCAATCGCCAGTTCAGGGGGAGACAAAAGTAAAATGTAGAAGTTTCAGTCAGTAGAAGTGGAGAATGCCATATCAGGGTGTTGTGGTGAATTCTGTTTCAACCTTCGTAACAATTTTATGTTTCGTCTATCATGAGAGACTAGCAAGGAGGRGATGTCATGAATTAAAATTCACTATTGAACATGGGAAGACTGTGGAATGTGGTGTGCTCAATACTCCTTGATTTACTGGTGCACTTAAATCTGGTGTAGAACACATGGTCACTAAAGCAGAATCAATCCATTTGACATGGGTTTTCCTCTAGCTGCGTCACGAAACGAAATAGCATTTTGAGAAATAAAAACACATCAGAGGGTGGACGACACAGATGTGAAGTGTTGCCTTAAAAGGGCAATATGCTATATTTACTACTGTTCATGTTTTTCTCAAGGACTGTCACACAGCAGCGGTTGACACGGGATAAAACTTCCCAAATTGGATCCTTTGTTCGTACCCTCCAGGGCAATTGAACTGATTCCAGAGGCTGATCCAAAACACCGACGGTGGAGAAGAGGTATTCGGAGTGGACTTCTAGTCCGACTCAGGAGGCGTGCACACCATCCACCACTTCCGAGTATATTACTCGCTAATGTTCAGTCTCTAGGTAATAAGGTAGACGAGCTCAGGGCGAGAAACTCCTTCCAGAGAAACATGGCTCTCTCAGGATATACTGTCTTTGTCAATACAGCCAGCTGGGTTCTCAGTATATCGCGCAGACCGGAATAAAGAACTCTGTATTCAACGGCTCAGACACAAGACGCATGTGGCAGAGTCTACAGACAATCACAGACTACAAAAGGAAAACTAGCCACGTCATGGACACCAACGTCTTGCTTCCAGGCAAGCTAAACACCTTCTTCGCCCTCTTTGAAGATAACACAGTGCCACCGACGCGGCCTGCTACCAAGGACTGTGGGCTGTCTGCTGMCCCCACTTGCTTCAAATTGTCCACCATTGTTCCTGTACCCAAGAAAGCAAAGGTAACTGAACTAAATGACTATCGCCCRGGAGCACTCACTTCTGTCATCATGATGTTAACACAGCATACACAATGGCGGAGTGTGTACAATGTGAGGCTCGGTGTCTACCCAGATTTTGCGAATTAGCAGTAATTTACTTTATAGTTCTTAGTTTATTCACTCAGTACAGCATGACGTACACTCTATATAGCCGACAAGAACTCCTGGATATTGGAACACAATGCACAAAGAGAGTTTTTGGCAAATTCCAACTTCCACTGAAGATRGTGAAGACGCCCCGAGAGACTGAAACATCGCTGAGAGGAAGTGCCCGGAGGCGGCGTCGAGATCGTAAACAAAGCCGGGCTAGGCAAAAGCTAACCGCACATCGGCTTTCAKTACCTAGCCTTTTCCTCGCTAACGTCCTGTCACTGGTGAACAAAATGGACGAAATACGACTAAGAATTATCTCACAAAAAAGGATTATGGATTGCAGCATCATGATTTTCAAGGAAACGTGGCTAAAAAACAGTACACCCAACAACGCTATTGGGCCAGAGGGGCGCAACGTCTTCAGGGCTGATCATACGGCAGAGGACTCTGGTAAGACCAGAGGAGGTGGTCTGTGCATTTATGTAAACAAAGCATGGTGTACAGACAGTAGCATAACCGGGAGTCACAGCTCAATCAATCTGGAGTACCTGATGATTAGGTGCAGGCCTTTCTACTCGCCTCGGGAGCTTACATCCATTGTTGTTACTGCAGCCTATATACCTCTGGATGCTAATGCTAAACTAGCAATGAAAGAACTGCAGGTTGCTATTAGAAAACAGCAAACTGCACATCCTGATGGTGCTTTTCCCAAATTCCACCAAAATGTCTCCTGCCCCTCTAGAGAAGACAATACACTAGACCACGTGCATACAAACATCCCGGAGGCTTACAAAGTCATTCCCCTCCCACACCTGGGACAGTCAGATCACCTTTCACTGTTCCTACTCCCCAAGTATTTACCCCTCATTAAACGCGTGAAACCATCAGTGAGGACAGTCAAAGTGTGGCCAGAGGGGTCAGACTCATTACTACAGCACCAGTTTCAACACACAGACTGGAAATTGCTTACCACTCAGGCCACCCTTGACTCCCATACGGACATTGAAACATATACTTCTTCTGTTCTGGATTACATAAACATCTGCATCACCAATGTCACCACCCATAAACTAATAAAGACCATCCCCAACCAGAAGCCTTGYATGAACAGAGAGGTCCGACTACTGCGAAAGGCACGCGACGCTGCTTTCAGATCCGGCGATGCGGAAGCCTACAGCTCATCCACGGCCAACCTGAAAAAGGGCATCAAGATGGCTAAACATGACCACAAACTGCGGATTGAGGAGCACTTCAACAACAACTCTGACCCTCGACGCATGTGGCAGGGCATCCAAGCCATCACAGACTACCGGCCAAAAAACCCAACCCCACAGCCAGCGACYTCTCCATCARTGACGAGTTAAACAGGTTCTATGCTCACTTCGACAGGGACAACAAAGATCCAGCCATCAAAGCTGAGCTCCCCCCAGACGACCTCCCACTCAGACTATCCATCGCAGATGTGTTGTCTGCACTGAGCAGGGTGAATGCACGCAAGGCTGCTGGTCCTGATGGCGTTCCCGTTCGTGTGCTCAGAGCATGTCTTCACTGACATTTTCAACCTGTCAGTGGCCCAGTCGGTTGTCCCCATGTGCTTCAAGACCGCAACCATTGTGCCAGTGCCGAAGCAGTCGACCGCATCAAGCCTGAATGACTTCCGACCTGTTGCACTCACCTCCATGATCATGAAGTGCTTCGAAAGACTGGTTTTGGGGTACCTTAAGTCCTGCCTCCCTCCAACACTGGATTCCCACCAGTTTGCCTACCAACTGAACAGGCCATCTCCACAGCTATACACCCTACCCTGACCCACCTGGTCAAAACCAACACCTATGTGAGAATGCTGTTCCTAGACTTTAGCTCAGCATTCAATACGGTCATTCCCTCTAGGCAGGTCACCAAACTCCATGACCTAGGGATCAGCCCCTCTCTCTGTAACTGGACTTTAGACCCCAGTCTGTCAGGTTAGACAACTGGTCAAAAAGGTGCAGCAGCGCCTGTACTTTTTGAGGAGGCTGAAGAAGGCCCGCCTGTCTCCCAAGATCCTGGTGAACTTTTACTGCTGCACGGTGGAGAGCATTTTGACTAACTGCGCCACAGTGTGGTTTGGCGGATGCTCCGTTGATGACCGGAAGGCCTTGCAACGGGTGATGAAAACCGCCCAGCACACACTGGTGCCCAGATCCCTGCCATCGTAGACCTCCAGCGCAAGCGGTGTCTGCGTAGGGCATGCGGCATCATCAGTAACCCTTCACATCTATGCCACAAACGGTTTGCCTCTCACGCCCTGACCTTAGATATTTCWGTTTTTCTATATATTTTGGTTAGGTCAGGGTGTGACTAGGGTGGGTACGCTAGTTTTTGTATGTCTAGGGTTTTTGTATGTCTAGGGTTTTTTGTATGTCTATGTTAGRCTGATATGGTTCCCAATCAGAGATAGCTGTTTATCGTTGTCTCTGATTGGGGATCKTATTTAGGTAGCCATTTTCCTCATTTGTGTTGTGGGATCTTGTTTTTGTATAGTTGCCTTGTGCACTGCAATACTGCACGTTTGTTAGATTCTTTGTTGTTCTGTTGTAAGTTTCACTATTAAAGAATGTGGAACTCTACGCACGCTGCGCCTTGGTCCGATCCTTTCAATGAACGTGACATTGCCCTCCTACCATCAGGCAGGCGGTACAGGTCTCTACGTTCCCGCACTAGCAGGCTCAAGAACAGTTTCTTTCCAGCTWCTGTAACCCTGCTGAACTTGTTGTTTTACTTGTACATTTATTGCACTCTTTTATTTGCACTTCTGGACAAAAGGAATACCTATGTAAGAATGCTGTTCATTGACAGCATTCAWCACCATAGTACCCTCCAAGCTCATCATTAAGCTCGGGGCCCTGGGTCWGAACCCCTCCCTGTGCAACTGGGTCCTGGACTTCCTGATGGGCCGCCCCCAGGTGGTGAAGGTAGGAAACAACACCTCCACTTCGCTGATCCTCAAAACAGGGGCCCCACAAGGGTGTGTGCTCAGCCCCCTCCTGTACTCCCTGTTCACCCATGACTGCATGGCTACGCACGCCTCCAACTCAATCATCAAGTCTGCAGAAGACACAACYGTAGTAGGCCTGATTACCAACAATGACGAGACAGACTACAGAGAGGAGTTGAAGGCCCTGGGAGTGTGGTGCCAGGAAAATAACCTCTCACTCAATGTTGACAYAACTTCAGGAAACAGCAGAAGGAGCACGCCTCTATCCACATCGACGAGACCGCAGTGGAGCAGGTGGAAAGCTTCAAGTTCCTTGGCGTACACATCACTGACAATCTGAAATGGTCCACCCACACAGACAGTGTGGTGAAGAAGGCGCAATAGCGCAATAGCGCCTCTTCAACCTCAGGAGACTGAAGAAATTTGTCTTGGCACCTAAAACCCTCGCAAACTTTTACAGATGCACAATTGAGAGCATCCTGTTGGGCTGTATCCCTGCCTGGTACAGCAACTGCACCGCCAGCAACTGCAGGGCTCTCCAGAGGGTGGTGCGGTCTGCCCAACACAACATCGGGGGCAAACTACCTGCCCTCCAGGACACCTAGAGCACCCAATGTCACAGGAAGTCCAAAAAGATCATCAAGGACATCAACCACCCGAGCCACTGACTGTATCATCCAGAAGGCGAGGTCAGTACAGGTGCATCAAAGCTGGGACCGAGAGACTGAAAAACAGCTTCTATCTCAAGGCCATCAGACTGTTAAATAGCCATCACTAGGCAGCTTCCACCCAGTTATGTAACCCTGCACCTTAGAGGCTGCTGCCCCATATACATAGACTTGAAATCACTGGCCACTTTAATAATGGAACACCAATCACTAATAATGTTTACATATTTTTGCTTCACTCATCTCATATGTATATACTGTATTCTATTCTACCGTATTTTAGTCTATGCCACTCCGARATTGCTCATCCTAATATCTATATATTCCTTAATTCCATTATTTTACTTTTAGGTTTGTGTGTATTGTGTGTATTGTTGTGAATTGTTAGATATTACTGCACGGTTCGAGCTAGAAACACAAGCATTTCGCTACACCCGCAATAACATCTGCTAAACATGTGTATGTGACAAATAAYATTTGATTTGATTTGATTTAGTCTAGGACATGGATTTATGACCCAATATAATAAGYATTTTCACAGAGTACAGAGATTTACAGGACGCTGATTGTTTGCCGGGCTCTTTACTGTGCACATATTTTCCCTCTTTCATTTTTTATGGAGTTCATAAAACTGTATTTGTTTTCTCTGGGCACTGGACAAATGAGTTGAATGATGAAAACTGGGTGCTGGGCTTGCCTTTGTACATAAGCATAATCACACAACTGTCACCCTCGGGTGATGAAGCACTCACTCACTCAAATAAACTGCAGCCTATGCAGCAGATCTATGTGAAGGGTTAGTTATGGACCGAAGGATGACAAACACCAGTAGGTCTTCCCAGGCCCAGTGTTGATATGAATAATACTAGTGTACCAACACAGTTTGAGTATCCCCGTGTGGATGGTCAGTCATAATAAAACATGGGATGGTTGAAATGTGTAATCAGAACCCAGTAAATAATGACGAGCATTGTGATGGCAGCCCATCTGTGTGCAGTGTACTTGACGCAACATGATCAATCATGTTTGAAGAATGTACAGTATTAAAATGTTCAAGACTGAACAGCCAAGCATTATGTTTGTCACACCTAAATATGGAGGCGACATAACAAGGCTGAACATACAAACCTCAAGCACTGATGTTTTGCCCACAGATCTGACCATAAAGATACATCTAAGCCTGCGTCCCAAAAGGCACCCTATTCCTTACGTAGTCTCACCATATATATTCTAATATGTGTAAATAATGTTTATCTCTCTGGATCAGGCCATAACGCTAACATTGAGTACCTACAATGGAACACCAAGAGCAGAACAACTTGATCTCTCAGTTCTCCCCTTGAGCCCCCAGGAGGTTGGCTCTCCATTAAAAAGGAAGCAAACAAACATGTGCTGTCTGTTCAAATGGCTTCTCTAGCTCCATCTGGGCCAACTCTGAACATACAATACTGAACTGTATCTCTTATTTGGATCAGATCAMCCTTCCACTGTGTCTTCCAGTAAGGCAGTTCCTCTAACTCCCTAGGAGCCTCTATCCTTCTATCCTCGYCTCTAACACAGGCCTAGTACACCTGGAAAGGCCARMCCTGCCCCACCGATCCAAGGCKAATTCACTGGTAATGTGCTGAGGGCTCAGGAAGGGAGAAAGCCTCAGGAATCTGCTCACGGTGACGGATGGTTAATGGCTTAGACAGACAGAAACCGGTAGATTTCTTCTGTTTTTGCTACATGTTGTTGATTTATATGAGGCGTATTGGAGGTATGTTTTGGAGAATGTTCTCTCTTATGATTGCATCTAAACATGGTCCTATTTAGTTTCACATGGGTTGTGATAGGTAGAAGAAAACAAATTATAGAATAGCACTTTTATTTTACCAAGATTAAATGACCTTTAAGGGAAGTTCAGGGAAGTTCATTGCCATATGGTAGCCATTATGGACCTAATGATGCTAATGCTAAGCACGTAGCACACTGGGCACTCAGGGTATGTATGCCTGTCAGTTCTAACTTGAGGCTTCTATCTACACTTAGACACATGGTTCCACAGTCCACACACATCCCACATTTACAGCAGAATCGATTGCAGCTCTTACAACTGGAAAAATATCAATAAAAAACGTTGAATAAACTTAAAACTGATCATTTTATCAGTCATATGATGGAATTATGAGATCTATATCTAAGCCGGGTCAGTTCAGTGGAGGGTGTTTTGGCAGTAAGTGAAACCTTGGCCTGGCCAAGTGACCCAAACCCTCTCTCTGCCTTGTCCTCACAAAGCCAACTCTGCACCTGCTTTGCTTTTGAGGAAGGTCTGATCTCTTGACTGCTCGCAACCCACAGAAAAATATTTTTTACGAGCTGCAGACTGCAGCACGTACCCAATGACCAAATGAAATATTAGCAGAGATGTAGCTATTAACGCCAGACATCAGACATTACCGATAATGGAGTCTCTCTCCTGGTGCGTGATGGTCCTGTGGAGGTGCAGGAGAAGGTCACTACCTCGCGGTGGGAAGCTGGCGGCTTCACACTAGTCACAGACTTCAGACCTCCACACCTTCCACATCCTGTCGGTCAGAAAAACACTCTTCGCCAGCAACATATGTGACATCGCATGTGGGGAAAAACCTACGGCGTTATTCTAGTTTTAACACAGCAGCGTCAGTTGAAAAGCCAAGCCACCTTCCCTGCCTTAGGTCCTCCCAGTGGACCAGCTCTTACACCGCTGACCAAGCCTTCTCTCACAAAACCAGATATTCATTACAGTAAAAGAAAACCCAGTCCAGACTCAAACTTCTCTCAAACATTCTTTGGCACCATTGTGACCATTCAACGTTTTTACAGCTTCAAATATGTACGCTTATGAGGATTTTTGTATATTTGTTCATGTTTAGTGGTTCAATAATCCAACCTTATTGCTGGCTCTGTCTCGGATGTGTTGGGTGAAGTCTGTCAGYCAGTGCCCCCAGAAGTTATACAACTCTGCATCAGGCAATTTGCTCCTATAGAGCTAGACATAGGAGCAATTTGCTCCTATAGAGCTAGCTAGTTTCTGAATAGAACTGTTGGGCTTATCACCATTTCTAAATTAGATTTTGTCCATTACTTGAAAGATAAAGCGAAAAGGCAAGTGCCTTAAGATTTTAGGATGTTTCTGACTGACCCCAAATSGTACAAGGACATGGTACAATAGGGTCTTCGATGCACCAATTCTGCTTCTAAATAAAAAAGGGAGGCTGTAAATGCATAGGATCCAGTTATAAGCCTGGTAAACAATAACTGTGAAACCATAGAAACAAAAATATTAACTTGTCTAATGTTCTAAATAGGAGAGACTAATARGAATGTCATCCAGTGGTTATAAAACTAAGACGTTATTAAGAAAACTAGGAACCAAACTTCTAGAGGGAACAGTGGCGTGTATTCATGGACACCAAGGGAAGCCAGGCTTCCCCCAAAAATGTAACAACATTTTCTATTTATCTTTCGTCTCTCTGTGTTTCATTATTTTCCTGAGCGTTGAGCTAAACTGAGCGAGCCTTCCTGGCGGGAAAGAAAAAGTGTCAGCTTGGATTTGGTGTCTCTCCTATCAAATCGCTTTGAGAGCTTACATCACTAACAGAAACAACTTGAATTGTTGCATCTCGTTGTGTTGTTGTKCTCCGGTGGCTAGCTAGCTAGATAGCTAAAATTGTCCCTTTCCTAAATTATCCATGGATGGAGATAGGGATTGGATTTAATTCTCRGCATAATGGCGATTCTGATCCAACCATTCATTCATACATTGTTGTGCATCTGGCCTGAGAGGATGGAAGTTCAYTATGTACAGTAGCTAGATGTAGAAGGCTAATGTTAACTAGTTAACGTTGCCCATAAATGGAAGGCTAGCGGGCAAGCAATTAGCCTGGGAGCCTAGGACAACAAAAAATACAAGCATGTACTGTATGACAGAGTGATAGACCGTTTCATTAACGTGAAAGAGAGGAGGATGGCATTGGCGTTTCTCCACAAGTAGGGTGAGTCAACATGTTTTTCTTGCACGAACGTGCGTGCGCAAACAGAAATCAAATCAGAACGATGGACAGCCACATCATATTTAGCTTATGTTAATTGGACTAAATTGTTTTTGGTATCTTTTAGTCGTCCTTGTATCAGACTAAGCAGAGGTGATTTGATGATGTTGAAGTTGAAATGGAGCTGGAATAGTGAGAAGGAAGCTCCTGTTTGAGGTAACTCTTCTAAATAAATAGTTGTTTAGTGGTCAGAAAATGTCGGAAACATTATCTTGCTTAAGCATGCTGTAGGTCATGTAACTGTCTGTTACATGCAATATGCTTTGTGGACTTCACCGGACAGAGGTTGCTCTCCGGTTTTGTGGTTTTGTGTGGGTTAATTTATTCTGCCACTGTCTAATTATTGTCTTGGCCTTTAGGCCTATATATCACGTTCGCAAGGCATAACAGCAAATAACGCAATTATCACAACACATACAGTATAGGTTGTAATATGGGGGTGGGGGGGCTTCCCCAGTGATTTTACCCACGCACCACTACTGAGAGGGAAGTTCATGAAGGTTACACCTGCCTTGTTAATAAGCAGCTAATCAAGCTGTCTAGTTTTGGGGGGATTAGGAGCT
>NC_036862.1:17329176-17359176 GCF_002910315.2 Salvelinus sp. IW2-2015 | reverse complement strand
CCCACAACACATAGCATCAACGCTGCAAACCGCGTGTCACAATCTGAAGGATTGCATTAGCATAGCGTCCTCTGACATCAGTGATTAGAAGCAGGTGGACGATTGGTTCCCACAGCAGCGAAGGAGGCGGTGTCATAGTTTAAACGATGAGTGCTGAAAAGAAGGAGGAGGGAGCGAATCAGCAGTGTGTACTAAGTCTCCCTAATGTGGCGGTCGAGGCAGGCTTCACTTACAGGCTTCTGTCAGTGTGCTTTCTCCTTGTGTCTGGGCCTAGAGAGCGTGAGTTGTGGTGAAAACAAATAACGCCAGATCCCTGGCCTCTGTAACCCATCGCCGTTCTCTTTCTTTTCACACTCCCTTACTGTCTGCCTCTTTCTCAGGAGCAAAGGTGATCTCAGTATGAGTAACAGACATTGGTTTTAATGGTCCTTCCACACGCAGGGCTGTGCTCACTGTTTCCTGGTGTGAATGTACTCTGTGAAKWTCACACTTTGCAYTTTTGAGGGAATTGGCCTGCGCTAGATTCTGTGCAGAATCACTATTCTATGAATGTTCTTACAGTTGAAGTTGGAAGTTTACATACACCTTAGCCAAATACATTTAAACTCCATTTTTAAATATTCCTGACATTTATTCCAAGTAAAAACTCCCTGTCTTAGGTCAGTTAGGATCACACTTTATTTTAAGAATGTGAAATGTCAGAATAATAGTAGAGAGAATGATTTTTTCAGCTTTTATTTACTTTCATCACATCCCCAGTGCGTTCAGAAGTTTACATACACTCAATTAGGTATTTGGTAGCATTGCTTTAAATTGTTTAACTTGGGTCAAACGTTTCAGGTAGCCTTCCACAAGCTTTTCCACATTAAGTTGGGTGAATTTTGGCCCTTCCTCCTGACAGAGCTGGTGTAACTGAGTCAGGTTTGTAGGCCTCCTTGCTCACACACGGTTTTCAGTTCTGCCCACAAATGTTCTATAGGATTGAGGTCAAGGCTTTTGTGATGGCCACTCCAATACCTTGACTTTGTTGTCCTTAAGCATTTTGCCACAACTTTGGAAGTATGCTTGGGGTCATTGTCCATTTGGAGAACCATTTTGACCAAGCTTTAACCTCTGACTGATGTCTGAGATGTGCTTCAATATATCCACATCATTTTCCTCACTCATGATGCCATCTATTTTGTGAAGTGCACCAGTCCTCCTGCAGCAAAGCACCCCACACCATGATGCTACCACCCACGTGCTTCACGGTTGGAATGGTGTTCTTCGGCTTGCAAGCATCCCTTTTTCCTCCAAACATATGAAGGTCATTATGACCAAACAGTTCTATTATTGTTTCATCAGACCAGAGGACATTTCTCCAAAAAGTATGATCTTTGTCCCATGACAGTTGCAAACCGTAGTTCGGATTTTTTTATGGCAGTTTTGGAGCAGTGGCTTCTTCTTGCTGAGCTGCCTTTCAGGTTACATCGATACAGGACTCGTTTACTGTGGATATAGATACTTTTGTACCTGTTTTCTCCAAATCTCCACAAGGTCCTTTGCTGTTGTTCTGGGATTGATTTGCATTTTCGCACCAAGTGTTCATCTCTAGGAGACAGAACGCGTCTCCTTCCTGAGCGTATGCAGCTGCTGGTCCATGGTGTTTATACTTGCGTACTATTGTTTGTAGAGAGGAACGTGGTACCTTCAGGCATTTGAAATTGCTCCATGGATGAACCAGACTTGTGAGGTCTAAAATAAATCTGAGGTCTTGGCTGATTTCTTTTGATTTCCCATGATGTCAAGCAAAGAGGCACTGAGTTTGAAGGTAGGCCTTGAAATACATCCAAGGTACACCTCCAATTGACTCAAATGATGTCAATTAGCCTATCAGAGCTTCTAAACCATACATTATTTTTCCGGATTTTCAAAGCTGTTTAAAGGCACAGTCAACTTAGTGTATGTAAACTTCTGACCCACTGGAATTGTGATGCAGTGAATTATAAGTGAAATAATCTGTCTGTAAAACATTGTTGGAAATTACTTGTGTCATGACAAAGTAGATGTCCTAACCGACTTGCCAAAACTATAGTTTGTTAACAAGACATTTGTGAGTGGTTGAAAAACGATTTTAATGACTCAACCTAAGTGAATGTAAACTTTGACTTCAACTGTACATCCAAAATAGCTACTTATTATGAGATCAAGATCASTTAACCTGTACAGCACCTTTCTCAGGCCGATCCTCTTGAATGGGTTGATTGTTTGTCTGTATATCTGTCTGTCTGTCTGCCTAAAGGTTAACGGACTACTTATTCCACTTATGTTGTGTTACAGCCTGAAWTCAAAATGGATTAAATATWTTTTTTCCAAACCCATCTACACACAATACCCCATAATGACAAAGTGAATATGTTGTTTTTAAAGTGTTTGCAAATGTATTAAAAATGTAATACAGAAATATTTAATTTACATATGCATTCACACCCCTGAGTCAATGGATGTTAGAATCAAATCAAATCAAATTGTAATTGTCACATGGGCCAAATACAACAGGTGTAGACCTTACCCAGAATCTCACCTTTGGCATTGCTTACAGCTGTGAGTCTGTCTGGGTAAGTCTCTAAGAACTATGCACACCTGGATTGTACAATATTTGCCAGTTAATCTTTTCGAAATGCTTCAAGCTCTGTCACATTGGTTGATGATCATTGCTAAACACTTTTTAAGTCTTGACATAGATTTTCAAGTAGATTTAAGTCAAAACTCTAACTCGGCCACTCAGAAACATTCAGTGAATTGCTTTGCCAAATGTTTAGCAGTATTACCTTAGTGTTGCAAAAAGGATGCATGTTTTGTATTATTTTTATTCTGTACAGGCTTCCTTCTTTTTACTCTGTCAATTAGGTTAGTATTGTGGAGTAACTACAATGTTGTTGATCCATCCTCAGTTCTCTTCTATCACAGCCATTAAACTTGTTTTAAAGTCACCATTCGCCTCATGGGGAAATCCCTTAGCGGTTTCATTCCTCTCCGGCAACTGAGTTAGGAGGGACGCCTGTATCTTTGTAGTGACTGGGTGTACTGATACACCATCCAAKGTGTAATAAACTACTTCACCATGCTCAAAGGGATATTCAATATATGCAAAAAGACAATAAAAGATCTACCAATAGGTTCCCTTCTTTGCGAGGCATTGGASAACCTCCCTGGTCTTTGTAGTTGAATCTGTGTTTGAAATTCACTGCTTGACTGAGGGACCTTACAGATAATTGTATGTGTGGTATTAAGAGATGTCATTCAAAAATCATGTTAAAACACTAARAGTGCACACAGAGTGAGTCCATGCAACTTATTATGTGAACATATTATTATTTTTAAGCAGGTTTTTACACCTGAACTTATTTAGGTTTGCCATAACAAAGGGGTTGAATACTTATTGACCCAAGGGTGTGAATACTTTCTTAAGGCACTGTAATAGACTAGGATCAACCCTCGACAGATCGGTTCAGACACAAACACATAGGCCTGAGAAACAGACAGGTGCTGTAGTGTACATACCTATCTGTATCGCTAACTGTTTCTGTTCCACAACACCCACATGAATATACGGACCATAARATACCATTGCGGGTGAGGCCCTTAAGTACATAGGCTGTGGCCCCTAAGGGCCCATAAAGGCTGACTGATTTACCTGTGGCACACTGGCGTGAGGTCAGTAATTCATACATTTTATCCAGGGGGTTCRCTGGTGGTTATSTAATGGTTCTCCTGTGGTTCCAGGTGACTCAGGGCTGGGTAAAGTGCGGATAAAGCCAGTCTGAGATCCAGAGAGAGCCTTGCGTGCCTCCTTGCTGTGTGAGGATGTTATCCAGACATCTGTTCTACACAACACATACCAGAATTAGGGAACATGGAGGAAATGAAACATCATTAATCTACATTGGAGAGGTTAGCTCTCTCCCCTCCGTCTATCTCTACTCTTTCTCCCCCTCTCCTATTCCCTTCACCATTGACAAATCCAAAATCRACAGCAGAATATAAAAGTCTCAACATTATCAAATAATTGTGCCATCTCTCTCATGGTCTGACAAGGTGGTCTCATTGGAATATGTCAAAATATGGTCGTTGCTACCCCTCTACATATCTAGCTCTGTCACTCAGTATCCCTGCACATTGTAAATATGGTACTGGAGCTGACCCTGCATATAGATAGTATGATTACRTACTTTCTCCTGTTCTTCTTATTTCTTATTTTTATTTTCTGGTGTGTTTTTCTTCTACCTTATGTTATTTGTTGTGCTACATTGATATTGATTACTGCATTGTTGGGTTTGGAGCTTGCAAGAAAGGCATTTCACTGTACTTGTGAATGTGACACTTGACACTTGAAATACTATGGTTATATACAGTATGTTAACATTCAGATATATTTCTAATGAATACCCTACATTCTGCCACCATCGTGTGCCCCTTCGCTCAACACTCCTCTCCATCTCCACCATCCAACAGTTTTTCTGACTAGCTGGGCGTGGCTCTCCCTGAGTGACTACAACTGCTGGGTTCATGGCACCAGGTATGGAACAGAGGCCCAAGTCTAAATAAACGTCCCATTCACCCACCAAACCTGGTTTCTATTAGTACTGTGGGGTGGCTCCAAGCTCTGACTACAATGTGTTAAACTTTATGTAAAAGGCTTTAAACACTTGGTGGATTAATGGAATTATATTATTATAATTATTAAAGGTAGACTCAGCGATATGACGCAGATGCAGAAGGTAAACAGCATAGTGGGTCAAGCACAAGACTCAACTTCTCCCCCCTTCTCCACGGTTTTGGTCCCGTGGCGACCACACCGTAACATGCGCTGTGTGGGACTGTGTGAGAGCAAAGTTTTCTATCTCGCTCATCTCAATATCTGTGGTGCTGCTTGTGGTAAAGTCAATTCGCTGAGTATACTTTTTTTTATTGTATTAAATATTTTGGGGGGGGGTATTTTACGCCCCTTTTCGCCCCAATTTCAATCTTGTCTCATCGCTGCAACTCCCCAACGTGCTCGGGAAGCGAAGGTCGAGTCATGCGTCCTCTGAAACATGACCTGCCAAACACCCGCCCGCTTAACCTGGACCAGCTGCACCAATGTGTCGGAGGAAACACTGTTCACCTGACGATCGAGGTCAGCTTGCAGGCACCCGGCCCCCCACAAGGAGTCGCTAAAGCACGATGAGTCAAGTAAAGCCTCCCGGGCCAAATCCTTCCCTAACTCGGACGACGCTGGGCGCCGCCCTATGGGACTCCCGATCACGGCCGGTTGTGATACAGCCCGAGATCGAACCRGGGTCTGTAGTGACGCCTCTAGCAGATGCAGACCGCTGCGCCACTCGGGAGGCCTGAGTCTACCTTTAAAAGACGTGAGAAAACAGCTCTGCATCCACTACCTCACGCTCTAACCCAGGTACTGGGTACTGGCATAGGTATACTTTCCACATCATATTAACTAAACAAAATAAAACACTTACTGTATCTGCGTAAGCTGTGCTGGTCATTAAGACATCACAAAGACTACAATTCTCTTACCAAGGCAGAATCGCCATAGTATTACAACCACCACACTCACATCTAGGTCAACCCAAACCTGAATGCTATGCTGGAGAGAACCAATAAAGCATGGAGAACATTATACAGCTTCCCCCTCCCCAGTCTTCTTGTCCTTAATAGGTTTAGCAGTCAGAAAGCCAAGGCATGGTTCTGCAGGGCTAACTCTACTGCAGCGAAGCAGAGACAGGTAGGGCAGGATCTCTGAGCAGCACAGCACAGCTTCATTACTCTGAGTGAGTTGACAGAGCTCTTGGCAGYTTGAAGCCTCTCTGCTGACCTGGGACACGAAACCAAGGAAAATGCTCAGAAGCAGAGTAAAGCAGACATTTTCACATTTCCATTGCAATTGCTACGGTGTGCCCTAATGAACACAACCCTGGACTGGTTCTAAGAAGGTGTGGACAATCTTAAAGCCCGTGGCTTTTTGATTATCAGAGCTGAAACCATATTCCCATATCCACCTGGTGGATATGGGAATATGGTTTCAGCTCTGATAATCAACGCTCCACTGCTGGAGTGGGAGATATTGTGAAACTACATGGGAATAACCTTGGAATAGCACTTGGAACATTGGAGCACATGTGTATGAATGGGAATTGCTTTAGAAAATATAAAAAACGGGGGTAAAGTCTGTCAGTGAGCTGCATTCAACCACATCCARCAACTCAAAAAGCAGCTCACTTCGATCACACCTTTAATCACAATCACACCTTGTATCTATATGTATATTTTTMATTCTAAAATTACATTAAACCTGGACCAAAACCTTACAACTTCTAAACCTAACCCTTGACCTTTTTATGCATTTGACTCAACACAYAGGAACAGTGTCCCTCTCAGTGAGAGCTGGCTGAAAATGGCTGCTGCACTGCTTTAACCCTTCTGGCTGGAGAGGAGGATAAATCTACTCTGAGAGGTGGAGGAAGGAAAGATGTTAAGGAAGKGAGGAGGAATAAGAGGTCAAAGCTTCTGTGTTCACAGAGAGAACCGAATCACAGGATGCTAAAAACCTTGACGGAAAAGAGTCAAGGCTTATCTTTGTCCCCCTTCCCTGTCACCTGACCAATGTGTGTGTCCCTCTGTTGTTCACACTTCCCTGAAAACCCAAGCAGCTCTTTCCAAACAAACGAGCGGGGCAGCCATCAGAAACAAACACTGATGCGTCCCTGTGAAATGTCACAGCCGGAGGAAGAGCAACAAAGAGAACCCCTGGCAGGACCTTCCTCCTGCTGCGTGTGTGGAGAAGGCATGTGTGTGTGTGTGTGTGTGTGCTTGTGACAGTGTCACAGTGTTTGTATGTGTGTGTATGTGTGTGTGTGCGTGCCTGAGTGCATGCGTGCATGTTTGCGTGCGTGCATGCATATGCATGGCAAGAAGGTGTAACTAATTGTTCTCTGTTATCTCTTGGTGGGAGTCTTCCTTAGAACATCAACTAACAAACGTTGTCCTCTCGCTGTTGGCTGGATGACAGAGTGTTAGGGGTCAGAGGGTCAGAGGGAAAGGAGAGCAGATCAAGAGATGTTCAAGAGAATTTTAAAGACAGGAAGAATAATTCTGGATCAGGTTACTTCTCATATTTACAGTCCACAGTCCACTAGTATGCTTTCATATTTTATTATTTGAGCCTGCAAAATAGAACTGTACATCTTTCATAGTTGGAAAAAAAGGTGCTGGGGGGGGTGTTCAATAGTGATTGCTTGCTGATTAAACACGAAGGACGGAACACTGAAGCTTTACAGAATCATAGTCATTTGCCCATATCCACAAAGTGTCTCAGAGTTGYAGTTCTGATCTAGGATCAGGTTCCCGCCTGTCCATATAATAAAAGGTCAAAGATCCTAGATCAGATCCTACTCTATGAGATGACTTTATGTCAATATAGGCCCTGGTGTCCAGACAGGCAGTGTCTGTTCCATCTGTGAGAACCTCAAACTGCACATACCCTCATTAGAATCCAGCTTGCAGACTGGAGGACAGAGGATCGAGGCAGGGTTGAGTTAAAAAAWAWATATATTTCACCTTTATTTAACTAGGCAAGTCAGTTAAGAACAAATTCTTATTTACAATGACGGCCTACCCAGCGAGTTAGCCCCCCAGTGCCCGGGGCAGCAGCCTTCAAAGGACCCATTTTCTCCCATAGTGCACTTCTGCCARCTCTAATTACCCAGCAACCCCCATTGAGCGGCCACTGCCGATCGCAGCCACAGGAAACCCTCATTTATGTTGTTCAAAGTGAAGGTCTGCACTGTGTCCGTTAGGACTTTACCAGTTTTTTCTCCTTCAAGGATATAGGTCAGTCTCTAGGGCTGGACTCACTAATCTCCACACAGCCTCACAGCTCGGCTGTAAAAAGGATACACCGCAAAGGGGTGGCTAGTGGTTACAGGGTGGACACTGAAGGTTAAAAAACGTTGACCTTTACAATGTTGACGTGTTTAGTCGAAAAGGATTCTGTGTTTTTCTCTGGCCTCTCATTCACTCTTTCTCACTCTCTCTCTCATTCTCTCCCTCTCTGTCTCTCACACTCTCTCTCACTCATATCTTTACCATTCTCTCACTCCGCTMCCCTCACAAAACCCCCCAAAACCATGGCAAAGTGTCCACAACATGTTCTCTTTCTCTGACTCCATGATYACTCACTCACCATACTGGCAGCGTGTTCCTTGGAAGCCTACAGGACACTGACAGATCTGGTCACCTCTCTCAGCACACCTGCCCCCATTGAAGCAGGTAGTAGCAGCACACACCCCTGTAGAACACAACGCACATCAGTCACTCCYGTAACACCTGCAAATGCTCATACACATCATGGCACGACAACACATGAACAATTAATTTAATATGTACGATAGCGCTAAATTTGTCCATATATAAATGTGTTAATACAAAAATAATATTCAGTGTTTGACTTTGAACTCACGGTGCAAACAGCCCCTCTCCTTGCCCCTCTGTGTCCACCCAGGGCAGCACCTGTACACCCTGTGCACATCCATACTGTACACCTGCCTGTAGGCTGTATAGTAGCCTGTTCTGCAGAAAGGAAATTACATWCAGGTGTAGGATCTTAATTTGATCAACCTGTTGCAGGAGAACTTTCCTTCAAWGCAGGAAATGTTAAACTTGTAGTGTATTTGAGGTTTTAAAAGGCTTCTGAAGTTTGTCATTTCCACTTTGACATTTCAGACTTGATTTTCCCTCAAACCCTACYAAAATGTGCATTCATTAWAATCCACACAACAATTCKCATTTCCTGTTGCTGCAGGATTATTTCCCTGCTGTAGCAAACTGGCTCAAATTAAGATCCTACATCTGTATGAGCCCAGTTATGAGAGGAGAGACTGAGTACAACTATGCAACAACAACAACAACAACAACAACAACAACAGGGTATTGGAGAAGACGTGCCACTCACCTCCTTTCGTAGCCAACACACCAGCGGTGGCCAGTGCAGCCTTGCTTCCAGACCTTCACCATCCGAGTGAAGGCCTGGACACAAGGCTGGCGTGCACCCAGCATGGACAACTCCTGCTCCGCACACACATTAGGCCTGCAGAGACACAGAGAGGATGGTTCAGTCTGTAACACTTTACATTAAGTAGCTTGTATACCTGTGTAGTAACACTATAATTACTCTGGGTACTAGGGCTACATTGTTATATACCATGTTGTTATCATCAATTTAATCATTGATTTACAATGGCATAAAAATGGAGATGAGCGGTTTAGATATCCTTCAAGTTATTAGTGATGGATACACAGGACAGGAGAGGGTCAGGGTTGAGGTCAATGAGAGAGAGTTTTTACTCTCCTCCCTCTGACACCAGAGTTTCTAACCCTTATCATGAACCACCCAGCAGCACCAGACCCTCCAGCGTCTTGACAGGTGCCCAGCGTGTTCACCCTAGATGAGGTGTGTGTGTGTCTCCCAGGGAGCACGCCGACACAGGGGAAACACTGACACAATCCAAGAGGAAGCAGATGCACACATTCCAACAGACACAGTAACATACATTACCTAGATCTTATGTCTATTCACAGCATCAGATAGACCTGGGAATTTAGCAATTGGATTGATTTCAGCAATAATTGGCCATTGTTAGGAGTATCTCATTGTTTAGCTCAAGGCACACTATATGGCTTGTGRGTTACCTGCTGTGGGCTCCATAATGTAAAGTAAAATCATTCTATCTGCATCTGTAGTCTGGGTTTTGGTCTGTTCTACTTTAGAATTCCCTAGACTCATGTTCTCAAATACTCTGCTAGACTTGGACAGTGTTCCAGATACCCAATAAACAACCAATAAAACTCCCCAGGCAATACCAGTTTCTTATCTCATCAGAGAAAATATGTCAGAATGTGTGTGCTTGTTTGTGTGTGTGCATGACTTTGTGCATGTCTTCCTGTCCGCCAATGAAAATGCCAAGGTATTCAGCAGCTGAATATCTACATACCATCCATCATAAATATATCAAGATGTTGTCAGAACAGGGATTTATAACACACTTTTGTACAAATGTGTATTTCTGCATCTGCACACACCATCTGGGTTCAATAGACAGCAGGCTAGGTTAATTAGATAAGGGAAGTTTTAGGCTCTTATAGTCATGAAAATATCCTTCTGAATGCGTGTCCTGCACACGCTCATTCTTTTCGCGAAGTCTCTTGAGAAATGCACATTCCTTTACATCCTCAGCATAATAATGATCATGCTTGCCGGGTAAAGTAATATGGTTTATTCTACGTGGGGTGACGCCTAGAGGACAAACGCATCCAGAGTACTGCTGTGCAGTCAAAAAAGACAAGAGTACACCGTACAGATATAACGTTCGTATCCAACAGTAGAAAACAGTGACAACAACGCCTAATAACCATGATACGAGGCTGTGGTTGATCCCTTTAACCAAAAGCATGTTGAAACATGCTGCAATAAAACATTTCCATTGAAGAGCCGCGAAAACCAAGTGGACTATTTATTAATTTGGTTATTTACAGACTCAAATGTTCATGTGTCTCAGACACAGACAGTGTAGTGTGCTCATGTATTAGATGATTCAACATACAATATTCGAGCAACTCTAAATTCACTCACATGTCAGGTTGTAACTCCAGAGATGATGCGATGCGCGCGGTGTCCAGTGCTATCATACACCACATTAAAACGTTCAAGAACATTATTCATTCACAGAGGGAAGACTACAAAGTAAAGAGTGATGCGGTGAAGGTAAATATCTCCTATAGTCCCATCAAATAATGATGTGCATCCTGTCTCCGACTGTGAACGCATCGAAACAGGACTACAATGCTTCCAGATTGTCCCGTGTCTAGAGAGTTTGAGAGAGGGTCTTCTTGTCCTCAGCTTGCATCCATCCCCCTTCGTCGTACGAGCTCTATTCACAAGAGTTCCGGAGTACCACCCACGAGCACTAGAGGGTCCCTATCATCACCAATGAGATCGATCTTTATTCAGCTCTCCCCTACCAAGAGCTTTTCAACTGTGRATTTTGATCTATGAAAAGTGCAGACTATTGAACTTTAACTTCATACACTAAATAGATTCTGATTGGTTTGATTATTGATCCATTTACGACCTTTATTTACGAGATCAAAAACATTTACCAACCCTAAGACTTTTTGACACCTTCCCGCTTTATTATGGTTTTTTTCTGGAACCTGTAGGACTATTTGATGGTGTTTTGTTGGAGTTCATTGAGGATTCAATTAGAAACCGTTGATTTGGAAACAGCGACCTCCACTGTTGTTGTCATTGAATCGTGCATTTACAAATTGCAATGTATTATAGGAGACTACCCTACAGCTCAAATGTGCGGTTCTCTCAGATGTTAATTCAGATGTTTTTTTGAATGTAGGCTCACAGTGCTGAGTGCAAAGTGSTTCATGAATGGCTTTATGTGTGTGTTTTTCTCTCCATCCTAGTCTTCTCAAACTTCTCCCTCTCTCTCCACTTCTTTCTCTCTTTTTTCTCTTTCCATCATTTACATTTACATTTAAGTCATTTAGCAGACGCTCTTATCCAGAGCGACTTCTTCTCCTTCAATCACTTCAACTCCACCTGTCACTTTCTGCATCTCCTTCTTTGCCTTCTCTTTGACATCTACTTTTATTTTGTCAATCTCATTCACTTAATTGTTTAATAATCTCTCCTGTTCTTGTAATATTCTACCTTCTCTTATTCACATCCACTTTCAACCTTTCCACTATCTTATTCTTCCTCTCCAACTTCTCTTTCTTCTTTTCCAACTCCCAACTTTCCAACTTTCTCCAATATGTCTAGCTTCTTGCTCTTTTTCTCCAGTTTCTCTTTCTGCTTATCCAACCCCTTGTCATTCATCACTACCTACTCCCTCTTCTTCACCACCTATCTCTGCATTGCCACCTTCTCCTTCCTTTCTACCCCTCCTTCTTCTTCTTCATTTCCTCCTTTGCACTCTCCACTCCTTGCCTTCTCCAACACATTCTCTTTTATTTCCACCTTCTCTCCATACTTATGGATCTTCTCCAGCGGTGTCTTCTATAATCTCCTGCATCCATACTCTCTTTAACTCTCTCTATCTCCCTCTCAATCTCTGCACATGTTTTTGCTCAAACCCTCAAATAATTGTAATAAAACTGCTGAATAAGTAGGCTAAATCATTTGTATCAGTTAATAATACGTCGGGCAACATTTTAGGAAAATCTATGCATTCTTATGATCAAACAATAAAAACGTTTGCTTAAATATGTTTTGACCCATGGTTAATAAGTACCCACCATGTGAGTGGAGAAATCCAGTGGTGTAAAGTACTTACGTAAAAATACTTTAAATAATTATTTAAGTAGTTTTTATGGTATCTACTTTTRTATTTATATTTTTGACTACTTACTTTGACTTCACTACATTCCTAAAAAAAATACTTTTTACTCCATACATTTTCCCTGYCACATTTTCGATGCTTAGCCGGACTGGAAAATAGTCAAATGCACGCACAACAGAACATCCATTGTCATCCCTACTCCCTCTGATCTGGCAGACTCGCTAAACACAAATGCTTCGTTTGTAAATTATGTCTGAGTGTTAGTGTGGCCCTGGCTATATTTACATTTAAAACGCAAGAAAATAGTGCCGTCTGGATTGATTAATATAAGGAATTTGAAATTATTTTGATAKTTAAGTATATTCGAGCTATTACATTTGCTTTTGATACTTAAATAAAAAACAAATACTTTTAGACTTTTACCCAAGTAGTATWTTACTGGATCACTTTTACTTTTACTTGAGTCATTTTCTATTAAGGTATCTTTACTGTTACTCAAATATGACAATTTGGTACTTTTTCCACTCCTGTAGAAATCATTATCACAGATGTAATAACAGATATTTTACAGTATGGAAAACAAMAATTTTCATGTGACGTAAACAACTTCCTGTTTGGGTCCACCATCCATGACATTCATTCAGGGCGGTAGTGTACGTTGTTGTCCCTTTCAGACTCCTGGAATCAACATCTAAAGATGCTACATCCTCTGTAATGCACCTTTGAATCTTCAGCTGGACCATATCCGTTTTTGCACGTATATTTAATTGCTGGGAGAAGAACAAACCAAAGGGTAAGGCCAGCTAGCTACTACTATCAGCTAGCAATGGTGTTTCGAAAAGCTAGCATGCTAGTGACGTGCTAGCTAACTGTCTGTCATACAGACATTTCAAAGTATCTGGTCAGGCCGCAGTCATGTAGTTAGCTTGCTACTCGCTGAATAATGCTTGGAATTGCATTTATGGGGCTTTATTTCGGTAAACATTACAGACAGTAAGCGCAKCAACAMAACTAACGTTAGATAGCTAACTTAGATAGCTTGCTAGCCAGTTCGAGACGTAGCGAGCTATTTTTGTTGATATTCCAGCCATCCAAGGTCTATTTTGGTTTCATTGGTGAAAATACTACTGTACATTTGGTATTAGTAAGTGGTCCTCYTCTGGAGAGTGGAAATGCATTCAGGCCGTTGATTCAGATGCTCCTTTTATTCTTATCACATGATGGCGTCACGAGAATTCGTTCTATTTTAATTCATAAAGAATACCATCGCCGTCAAGGTTTCCTGGGGTATAGTTAAAAATAAGCCTATATGTGGCTACATGGATAACCATTTATTTTAGGAGRTCTTCTCTTAATAGATAATACAATGCAAGCAAGTTTTACTTTATTGTTGTCAAAGGGAATCCCAAACTATATTGTGTAACCAGTTTGTTGGGTCAGCTGATATTGAAAGTGAAAATATTTTGTCTTTGTATATTTTCCAGCCAAATGAACGGAGCAGCATTCCCCTCTCCTACTGCAGAGATGGCGGAGATGAARCGCATCCACTACGAGCTGGAGTACACAGAGGGCATCAGCCAGCGCATGAGGATTCCAGAGATGCTCAAAATGGGCCCCTACGGTCATGACAACCCCGAGGCAGGCTCACGTGACCTGCACAACGTCATGATGCAGGTCCCAGAGAGGATCGTAATGTCCGGTAGCTACTATTGGTCCTCCATAGGGTCTCTGTAGTGTTGATACTCCTGGGCCATGTTCATTGGGCTCGAAACGGGATAAATTGTTTTCAAATGGATGGGGTTCTCACTGATACTAGTTTCATTTTCCATTGCAAACGATTTTAATCTTACTGAACATAACCCTGTATTGGCCTTTATGTGACACCCTGCCTGACTGCTTTTCTCAGGAGCTAGTGAGGACTCCCAGTTCCCCAGACCCAGAGATCTGGACCTGATCCAGTCCACRCCGCTAGAGAGCCTGTCCCTGAAGACCCCTCCWCGGGTCCTCACCCTCAATGAGCGGCCACTGGACTTCATGGAAATGGAGCYCAGTGCAGCCCCAGCCCAGCCAAGTGAGGAGGTAAGGTAGTGGGGGCGGGAGAGTCTAGAAATGGACAGAGATCGTACTGATGGGGTGATGCAATGGACCAGGCATGTGTGAACAAGCGGTATCAAACCCTGGTCATCCAAGCAGCTCAAGACTGTGCTAGCCCTCTGAGCTAAAGCCTAGACATTAGTTCTGTGAGCTTACACAAATGTTCAGATCTCTGGCAAAGCCATTTGTCTTGTGAGCATAGTTCATAGAACCACTTCCTCTACACTAACAATGGGAGTTTATTTGAAAGTCAGTATTTTACGGGAAGAGGATATCAGTATTTACATGTTCTCCACTCCTCATAGGTGCGTTCGCAAGGGCGGTTGCGGCGSGAACGTTCAGCCAGCGAGAACACCACTGTCCGTCACAATAGCCAGATTGCCAGAAACGATTCAACGTAAGTAGCCTATCAACTGTGGTCCATACCCCAGTAGTGCCATGCACAATCCACCACCACACCACACCCCTCTCCTCTTCCGCAAGCCTGTTCTTCTTCCTTCCATCTGTCCAGTGGTTTCCACTGTCTGCTGGCCTGTTTGTCCATCTCTCACTCTGTTCATTTGTTGTGTTAATGATCTGGCTTTCGTTGGGTGTTTCTAGCCTGTGGTGTTGCCCACTCTGTAGCCTGTTTGGTTGGTAGTTGTATCTGGGTCTGCACCCTGTGCTGTTGCAGTTCTGTGTCAGTGTGAGATTAGTGCAGCTCCCTCCTGTCCTGAGCATGGTACTAAAACTTACTCTTAATTCTCTTCACTATTAACCTATGAATTTACTATACTGTACCAGGGAGAGGCACATTACAGTAAACATGGCATAGAGCCATTTKATTTGTTAAAAGCTTATTTCACTATACAAAGTCCTTAGGGATCCTGTTTTGTTCAGAGCATCTTTGTGGGGGATGACTCATTGGGACCTTAATTAGGACCTTTCCATGCTTTTGTGTCCGTATCTCCCTTCCTGGTAGAGGGTTAGGTATAGTTCAGTGGTGCACTAGTATGATCTGTTTGACATCACCCCATCAGTACCATCTCTGTCACTCTTTGGTGGCTGTTATCTCTGCGCAGTGAGTAAAGTGCGGATGGTCTTTCTCCCCTCCCTCTCCTTCACTCTCTCTCCCCCTCWCCCCTCTCTCTCTCTGCTCTGTTTTCTCTGGCTTGGCCACTCATGTTGGTGGGGGCAGTGTGACCCCGTCCCTCCCAGCCCCTCTCCGCGCCTGTCCCCCTCTCGCCATGGCCGAGGACGAACAGAACCTGTACAGCGCTAGCGGCGTTCTCTCTTTCATCCAGTCCACCACGCGCCGGGCCTACCAGCAGGTCTTGGAGGTTRTGGARGAGAACCACCGCAGGTGACCCCATGACCCCTCCTCTTAAGGTCATCTCTAGGCTGACCTCTCCCACTCTGCTCACCGTGCAGAGATTAACCCCTCAATTCAATACAATACAATTGTATTAATCCTCTCTGAGGCAATGAAGTCCCTGCTGTTGTCTCTTTCGCATGGACAGGGTCATCAAATCAGTTCTCGGCTGTTGGACAATTGAACAAAAATTATAATCGTATAATTTGGACATTTGCTCAATGAACAAAATGATTTGTCTTGACCGTATTTTAATCATTTKTTTTGGGGCAATGGGTAGGGAACACCTGGTAATWTGTAACACTCAGTAACACTATTAATATGTCATGATGTATATTTATTTGTCATTGCAAATCAAGATTGACTTTGTCTGATGTGCTGTTATTGAGCTGTGGCCTCACTCAGTGCTTGACTGAATTGGTTGAGAGGAGAGTAGTGTGTAAAGCYAAGTCATATTTTCATTGGAAACAGAAGAGTTTTAAATTAGTGCTGTTCTTGCTCGATCCATGTGCTGTAAGGCCATTATCAAGCAATGTCAACAGCCAACCTATATAGTGATGTGTATTGTCTACTCTGAGGGGAAGTGTATTGGAGATGAATATATTGGTAGTCTTACAGAGGTCTGTTTTACACTGTATGATCAAAGTCATGAGACATTGGAACTATGAATTTCAAGAGTGAGTGTGAGAGACTTTGGGATTGCATGTGTGAGACACTGTACTTTGGCGTGCTGCTCTATCTCTATTGCTTCCTCTCTCTCTTCCCTGTTTCTGCCTTCTTCAGCAAGCCATCGCTGCGAGGGGGGTCTGCCTTGACCTCTAATCCTCTGCATGAATCCAGGTAACTCCACCTGGCACGTAGTTTGAGTTTGAGTTTATTTTATTTTTACAGGGACAGTGCACATTAATCAACGTTTCAGTAAAAGTGCCGGTTTTAGCCAGCCGGCTAATTTTCAACCGCAGTCCCTGGGCAGGTTATAAGTAGACTTCACCCCTCTCTCTTTCTCCCTCTCCGTTCTTTTTCCTCCTCTTTCCTTTCATCATATAGGCCATAGTTATTGTCAGAAGAGGATGAGTGTTGCTGTCAATAATATTTGAGAAGATAGTTGGGCAATGAATAATGCATGTCTATTGAACTGTTGTCAATGTATTGTCAATTTATTTATAATAGACAATAATTGATTGACAATCTGTCTTTTACATCATCATTGATCAACGATCGGAAAGATCATCATGCCTGATCCATGGATAGAAATGCTTAACCAGGATGTGTTTGGTCTATTTCTCTTCACCCAAGGCTTGCCCTGGCCACTCTAGACACTACTCTGGATGTCTCCATGGCTCCTGATGACATGGCTGTCGTAGATGCAGCAACACTTCGACGGCAGGTCTGCTCCTAATACATTTAGACTGTACTGTACTTAATGATATACTGGAAGGTATATCATTAAGCCCACATGTTTTGTTTTTGCTATATTGGTTGGTGGTGTTGATGTGATTTTCATTGGTGTGCCTATAGATCATTAAGCTAAACCGGAGGCTCCAGCTCATAGAAGAGGAGAACAAGGAGAGGGCCAAGCGTGAGATGATCATGTACTCCGTCACCGTAGCCTTCTGGCTTATCAACAGCTGGGTTTGGTTCCGCCGCTAGAACCCTTTCCTCYGATCCACTGTCGGAGAGTGGAGAACAAAGCCTCTCCTCTTCTATGTGTCAAATGTTAGCAAAATGTARTCTCTGCACTTAGTCCCATCACTGGATGGCCTTGCTATTGGGCAATGGGATGTTTGTTTCCATTTAATTTTATTGTAACCATGTACTTGTACATTTTTTTTTACAATGCTATATAATTGGATTTTTTTGGGGCTTAAGAAGCAAAGCTTGACTCGGCTGTAAACATTTCTTAATGATACTCAGTTGTAATCATTGCCCCCGAGGCATTTCCAACAGATAAGAGGTCTAKAGAAAAGGAAAAAATAAGCCACAGTGGAGACAAATCGAAATGGGCTACATATGTTAAATATTTATTTGGGACTGGAGTGATGTGAAAAGATGTAAAAATGTTGTGAAGTACTACTGTTAAATTGTAAGATAATACATAATGTTACATTTTCTCATGAGTTTAATTGATGTATAATACTGCAACGAAACAGTCACACTATTGCRATTACACCATTTGATTCATTATGTATGGCCCATATCCACCAAGCCATAGGCATGATATGCTTTTTCTCATATTTTATCTTCAGTTCCTACCTTTTTTTTTACCAAGAACTCGCTGGCTGGAGCACAATGTTTCCAAATTGGTTGTAGTTTTCAGTCATAATGTACCAGCATATTATGCTGAGATTCATACAATTTTATTTGAATAAATTACAAAATAGTAAATTCTGATGTTTAGATATATTAGTTGTTACCGGTATTAATTAGCAGTGTTGGGGAAGCTACTATGAAAATATAGTTTACGGAGCTACCAATTACTTCACACTGGAAGAAACTAAGATACGCTAAAGCTACCCTTAAGAAYAATATGGCTTCATTAACTAGTTACTTAGAAAAAGTAGTTCACAACCTCCAAACTACTTCATGAACAATTATCACATCTAAATGTCATAGACTACAAATTGCAAGGACATATCACTCTTGGGTCAGATGTTAAAGAATGTGTAATTTAGCCCTTTGAACACAATGTGATTTAGCCTATTAAACACCAAGCTACTGCTAAATATATTTAAATTACTAGTTGAACTAAATGTAGGTCACTACTCCGTAACACTTAATTAGTATGAAGTATATTGTTATTACAAAGTAAATTGGAACCACGTCTATGGTTGGAAGTTGGAACCCTCTTATGATCATTTTCTAAACTGGAACAAACTTAGCGCTTTAGGGTTGCTGTCCGGAACGTGTTTATTGTTACACACCGTCAGAAACTGTCATGGCATCCGGATACATTGTAAATCGTGGTGTGCTAACGTATGGAATTCACTATCATCATGTTTGTAGWAATGTACTCCTTACACAGACCCGAGAGAAGAAGCGATGGATGAAAGCATATACTCTTTTGATGGAAAGAAAGTTGAAGATAGAAGGGCTTCCACCACCTAAGCCACGGTAATGCTAGGTAAGATAGCTTGGTATCATAGGGATCAAGTCAAGGCCATTTGTGTTGGTTCTCATGGTTAACGTTAGCTGAAATTACTATATTATAGCCAATATAGAAGACCACTGTATCTTAGGTACATACTGATTACATGCACCGTGGTCTTAGTTATTAATTTCCCTATGTTCTGTCTCCTAGCTCTCAAAAGCCTAACTGGGACTACCATGCAGAGGTCCAGGCATTCAGCAGCCGCCTTAAAGAAAACTTCTCCCCAGAGCTGCTGAAGATAGCCTTCGTGAACCCCTGTTACATTCAGTCAGAGAAAGAGAGGAGGCAGGCACTCGGCGTGGACTCTGAAACGGCCGCTCTGGTCCTGGGGGACAACATTCAGCTGAACACACAGGGCTTGGAGTTCACCAAGAGCTTCCTGTCTGACTGGTGCAGGGCCAGCTTCCCTAGCCTGCCCAGCAAAGGAGTGGTCGCCATTGTCGGCCACCTGACCAGTCATCCAGTAGTTTGCCATGTGGCACGGAACCTCGCCATCGAGGACCTAACTATGAGCGCTCAATTCCCTGTCCCTGATGAAGTATTGCACAGTACGTTCCTCGCTGTAATCGGAGCACTCCAGGAGAGCAGTGGACCTGAGAGAGCAGGCCTTTTCCTTCGGGTAAGAGGAAGATCCTCACAACTTTCAACACACACCCAACTAACGGTTAAGATTAAACATTTCAAATGAACATTAGATTGCTTGTGTGTCTAAAGATGATCACACCTCCCATGCCCTCTTCTCTCCCACCAGGATTTCCTGGTCACCCAGTTGGTAGGTAAAGACCTGTTTGAAATGTGGTCGGTGGTGAACCCCATGGGGCTGCTGGTGGAGGAGCTGTCCAAGAGGAACGTGGCCCTCCCAGAGCCTCGCCTCACCAGGTCGGCCGGCGCCAGCACCGTGCTCCCACTCTACTTTGTAGGGCTGTACAGGTACGCCTCACTGGCCACTCCCATCAGTATGCCTCCTGATAAATCCAGGAGGTTTTCCTGATCACGAGACCTGACCAGGAATACGCTGTGACCCAGGACCTAAAGTCTTTTRCCCCCTGGTCGGGACAGATGATCAGGAAAAACTCTTGCCGTTACTTATGGAGTGTGTGGTAGTGTTCTGCCGGTAGTTTGTTTATTGATTATGCTACTGAGTGAGTGTGTGTGTTTGTGTCCTCAGTGATAAGAAGCTTTTTGCAGAGGCTCCAGGGGAGACCGTTCTGGCTGCAGAGGAGGAGGCGGCACGCGTGGCCCTGAGGAAAATCTATGGCTACACTGAGAACCGGAGACCCTGTGACTTCTCTGCAGCAGAGGAGCAGCTCGGGTTCCTACCCTCAATCCATCAGCAGCAGCTAAAGGACATGTCACCCCAAGCACTATAATGTCTTCCATCAGTTGATGACAGCTCATGACATGCCAGAGGGTCAAAGTCAAGCAGTTCCCTTAGCCTATTAGGACCAACCTCTCACAGACTCATAACCCCAGACCTAGGGATACCCTCCAAACTGTGGTCTGCTCAGCCCTGTATATTAGAGGACTGTCCTTTGGCAAAATAATGTTTTTTTGTGTAATATATTATTGATGTAAAAGCTAAATGTTTCATGTCCATAATAAATATGTATCACTGAGCACGTCTCTTGAAATAATGTTTATTATACCATCTTTGGTTTAACCTGTCTGCTTATTATTGGGTGTTATTCATTGATGTATGACTGTCCCACAACAGTTGACATTAGTCTGCTCTAAAAAAACATGGGTTAGCAATGTGCAAAATGTCTGGATTGATATCACAAGAGCAGAATCCACGACACTATAAATTGGAAGGTCATTTTTGGGCTAGTCAGGATCACCTGCTGTGATTGGTTGCCAGGACAATGTCCKTGACATCCATAGTGGGAGATGTGGCTCCCGCTTTTATCCACTGCAACCAATCGGKAGAACTTGGAGTGAGAACTCGACTTGAGTGTCTGGCCTGGTTTATTAAAGCTGTATTTTACCATGAAAAGTCTGACACCAGTATAGACACCTGTTTTGGCACTTTGCAAATGCACTTTTATTGTGCATTTATTTGCACAGGATGGGAACCAACTGGATAATTGCTCTTAGACCTCAACTGGGTAATCTGTCTTTTACTTCAAATTACTTTCACAGAAAGTATTTGGATTCTGTAATTCATTATTACAAATGGAATATTTTATCTGTAGTGATTGCAAGCAGAACATAGCATGGCTGAACAGTGATGTTACATGTGGGTGTGTAATATACACTCATTTCACTCTCCATCCGGCCSACTTCATGCCAACTGTGCTATCATCCCTCCCTGGTCCCTCGAAGCATCGGCAGCAGAACCTGTGGGCTTAGCTTCCTTCTTGTCTGTTCTTTTTAAAAGCAGTCATTTAGACTTAGGTGGAGAATGAAGGGCTCTATCTGCAGGCAAGAAGTGTAGGCCAGCCCTAATAGGCCTACATCCCAATATATTCATCACTAGGATCACAGAGCAGGGTAGAAGGGGTTGCATCCTCCTCATTCATGTTCATCTGTATTTTGTCTTAAAATTAACARCTGCACTTATTTATCTGCACTGATAAATTTGTATTGAGAGACTAATGTTTCTTGGCCCGGATTCAAAAAGCATCTCAAAGTAGGAATGCTGATCTAGGATAAGTTTTGACTTTTGAATCGTATAGACAAGAGGGGCAACCTCATCCTAGATCAGCACACCTATTCTGAGATGCGTTATGAATATATGCCCTGTACTCTTGACCTATTTTAAGCAAGTGTCCTCCAAGGTAAGCTGTCAAAGCAGATCTTCTCTCAGATGTAGGCTACTCAGTGGGACCTAGTCACCCTTGGAGTTCAAATCAAATTGTATTTGTCACGTGCCGAATACAAATGCTTACTTACAAGCCCTTAACCAACAACGCAGTTTTAAGAAAAAATATGTGTTAAGAAAGTAMTTACTAAAATAAACTGACTAACAAATAAATACATTTGAAAAATTACAAATAATTAAGGAGCAACYATAAAATAACAGTAGTGAGGCTACATACAGGGGGTACCGGTACAAAGTCAATGTGTGGGTAAACAGATTAGTCGAGGTAATATGTACATGTAGGTAGAGGTAAAGTGACTATGCATGAATAATAAACAGAGAGCAGCAGCAGCTTAAAAAATGGGGGTGGGAGGGGGGCAATGCAAATAGTCTGGGTAGCCATTTGATTAGCTGTTCAGGAGTCTTATGGCTTGGGGGTAGAAGCTGTAAAGAAGCCATTGGGACCTAGACTTGGTGCTCCGGTACCGATTGCCGTGTGGTAGCAGAGAGAACAATCTATGACTAGGGTTGCTGAAGTCTTTGGCAATTTTTAGGGCCTTTCTCTAACTGGTATAGAGGTCCTGGATGGCAGGAAGCTTGGCCACAGTGATGTATGTTCCAATAAACAGCACTTGTTTTTATACAGTAGGAGCCATGGATGTGAAGCAGTCACTCACATGGGCACAGCAGCCTTTTCTTTTACTTTCAATGCAGTAGTCCATCACACTATATGTACCTCAACATTGTGTGCTGTTTTTTTCTGAATGATAAGAAAAGCAATGAGAATAGCACATTCTCAAATAGTGRTCCACCACTAATAAATAAGCAATTTATGATTATTGAAATGTATAACACATAATCGCCTAAGGTGACATACAAATCTTCTACACATCTCTGACATCTTCAATTCTATTCTCTTCTAACTATTATATTCCTCTAATTCTTGTTCCAATGTAATGATACCCTAATAATAGATTTACATCTTAAGATGTATGAGATGAGGGGTGTTTCCTCTTTGTATGATGAAAAGGAATGTGCCTGGAATTAGGACATATGATGCAATGATAAGTGTCAAGCTGCTGGGTGGCGCTGGTTTGCCCATGGAAACCAAGCGCGGATAGTGCGTGACTCCTTGTTCAGCCGACAGCACAAGTAGCCGCTCTACTCCGTTCCTTTCAGACAGAGTCGGTACACGTTTAGCAGCAAAAGCTTTTCCCTTCACTTGTAATTCCCCATCCTTCCCTGGTTTTATTTTCTTCCCCTATTTGTCCCAGTCATGGCGGCGAGTGCGAAAAGAAAGCAGGAGGAGAAACACCTGAAGATGCTGAGAGAAATGACGAGTTTGCCTCCCAACAGAAAGTGCTTTGACTGCGATCAGCGCGGCCCAACCTATGCCAACATGACGGTGGGGTCTTTCGTCTGCACCTCCTGCTCTGGCATACTGTAGGTACACATGTGATTGAATGAGTGACCTTTTCATTCCGCGTTGACAGGCCGCAAACATGTCTGCTAACTAGCTACTTACTAACGTTAGCTAACTAACCGTTAGCTAGCTAACCGTTAGCTAGGCTAGCTATCCACCCCCTCCCCGTCTCTTTCCATTTAGAACTGCAATTGTCTTGTGAGTTGGGTGTCTGCTGTGCTAGCTATAGGTAACTAAATAGAGACAGATTTTCGCGATATATCTAGTACAATAATATGATAGTTACTAACTAACCAGATACAGATATCATCTATTTGGCTAGTAAGCTCGCTGGTGGCTAACTAGCTKGCCACATAACGGCAATTTACCGGTAGCTAGCTAACGTTAGCTGGCTCCAATCAGTTAACCAGTTTACAGTAGTAGTAGTAGTAACTAACTGGTAAGCCGCTAGAKGTGAAAGTGTCTAGGCAAGAAGTCTGACTATGATATGTGTGTTTTGTTATAGTTTAAGAAACGTGTCACCTGCTGCTGCAGTTTTTTCACATTGCAACCTGGACTCAGGGGTAGACGTAACATAGGGTGTGTTTGTAAATAAATTTGTAGTGCTCAAAGTGCGCTCTGGGCGTTCGTAAATTCTGAGTATTCAGAGCGGTCACTGGACGCTCTGGCGGAGGAGTAGGGTTGAACGGAGCGTTCTGACCTCACAACAGTAGTCAAGCACCCAAGCTAATTGGCTAGCTTGCTAGCTACTTCCAGACACAAATTAGAGAATACCCCCACTCTGACCATTTTACTCGCCCTAGCAGAGCTGGTTAGGCTGTTTTCATGTTATCCACAGCGTTGGTGACTGTATCTGTGCTGCTGGCAACAATTAATTATTCCTTTTGCTGACTTTTACTGACACCGGCCATATTCAACGGGTGTTGAGCATTGTAAATTCATCACTTATTCTGCGCTCTGGCAAACTGAGGGCCCTGAAATCAGAGTAGATTAGCCAGAATGATTTTACGAATGTGCCCATACTAAACGAAAATCCGGGACACTCAAAATAGATAGGGCTCTATTACTTTTTTTATTTTTTTTAAATGAGTTCAATTAAATTATAAATAAAGCTAGAATCCTTAATTTATGAGATTTGAGCACTCAACCTTTGGGTTGCTACACGTTCACTAGTATTATGCAAATCAAATTTTATTGGTCACATACACATAGTTAGCAGATGTTATTGCAAGTGTAGCGAAATGCTTATGCTTCTAGATCCGACAGTGCAGCAGTATCTAACAGGTAATATCTAACAATTCCACAACAAAACCTAATATCTAACAAATTCCACAACAAAACCTAATACACACAATCTAGTAAAGGAATGGGATAAGAATATATAAATATATGGATGAGCAGTGACAGAACGGCTAAGATGCAATAGATAGTATAGAATAGATACGGTATACAGTATATACATATGAGAAGTCATGCGAGATATGTAAACATTCTTAAAGTGGCATTATTAAAGTGACTAGTGTTCCATTTATTAAAGTGGCCAATAATATCAAGTCTGTAGGTAGGCAGCCGCCTCTCTGTGCTAGTGATGGCTGATTTAACAATCTGATGGCCTTGAGATAGAAGCTGTTTTTCAATCTCTCTGTCCTAGCTTTGATGCACCTGTACTGACCTCGCCTTRTGGATGGAAGTGGGGTGAACAGGCAGTGGCTCGGCTGGTTATTGTCCTTGATCTTTTTTGCCTTCTTATGACATCTGGTGTTGTAGGTGTCCTGGAGGGCAGGTAGTTTGCCCCCGATGATGCGTTGTGCAGACCTCACCACCCTCTGGAGAGCCCTGCAGTTGTGGGCGYTGCAGTTGCCATACCAGGCGGTGATACAGCCCGACAGGATGCGCTCGATTGTGCACCTGTAAAAGTTAGTGAGCGTTTTCGGTGACAAGCCACATTTTTTTTCAGCCTCCTGAGGTTAGGGTTACACTGTCTGTGTGCGTGGACCATTTCAGTTTGTCGGTGATATGTACACKGAGGAACTTAACTTTCCACCTTCTCCACTGCTGTCCCGTCGATGTAGAATCGGGCATCATATGAAGTCAAATGTAGCATCATTTGATGCAAAGTGCATCATATGGCTGTATTTTGAAAGTTATATTTCTTGAAAACTTGTTTGTTGACATGCAAAACAGTTTTGGACTATATCAACAATGGACTAATGAAACAAATACCAAATATATTTTTTGGGGTGGAGTTCTCCTTAAGTAACCTTATGTTTGTTACGGTTACATAAAACAGAACATGTACTAATTTGACCTTCACGGATTTTGGTTTACTATGGTACGTCTTGTCTATGAGACCAGCCTACACACTAGCTAGCTAACTTTGCTCCTCAGGTGGCTAGCTAACATTTGTTTAGTCTACCAACTAGCATTTTTTAGTCGACCACTCAGCTAGTTATCGAGCCAGGCAAAGTTGACCACAATAAAAAAAAAGTGTCATTTACCTAGCTAACTATACAGGTCGGCATTTGACTATTGATCATTCCCATTGAAACCTATTTTCCGGCTCACTATTTAGCTAACAGTATTAATGTGATCCAAGGTTGATGCTGTACCTCTGGCTTGTACTGTTGTGTAACCAAGCATCTGTATAGTTTGGGATTTGAGGATTAGTGGGACTGAAGCTGTGGTTTTCTCCTCCCTTCTACCACCGGAATAATGCAATGTCAAATATTGTTGAAGAAATGTGTGTCAAATATATATATATATATATATATATATTTATATTTATATATATATATATATATTTATATTTATATGTATGTGTGTGTTTAAAAAAATATATATAACACCATACAGGCAGGGGGAAAAAACAATAATTTTTGATGTGCCACAGCTATTTCATGTCAACCTGACCTTGTTTGTTCAGAATCTGACAAATGCCTGGTGGTTGCATGCATGGTAAAGAACGACCTGTTACATATCTCAAACAGAGGACATCACTGGTGTACTGTTCACCATTTTCTGGTTTGCAGCTAGGTTGAAGAACATCCGGTGTCTTCAACAGCAGCAAGCTTGTTTGTTTTTTTCATKATTGAAAGAATTCCTGCTAACATACAAATGAGATGAAAATGAACCCAGCGCTCCCTGCTTTGCTAGCCTATAATATTCTGCAGTAGATCTATATGATGTCATTATGCTAATATTTTCATAATCACTTGCAGAACATCTTTCCTCTCAGGTCTTTGGGGGGGGATTTCAGTTTTTTCTCTTGCTTACACAGTTAGGCTTAAAACCACCCATGTTGTGCTAGTCAGTACATTTGCAGTTTCTTCTCTAGCATCATAGTTTGTGTATGAGGTTTGCTGTAGCCTTCTGCTGAACTCAATTGCACCCAGTTTGCATAGGCTACACTGCAGAGCTAGATTAGCAACCTATACCTCTCTCGGTCTCTGTAGTGTCTTGACACAAGTTCCTGAGCACCAGCCTCACCCTTAGGACACAAGRCCACCACTGTTTGCCGTGCCCTCTGTGGAGACACTTGTGTAACCTTGTTCAGAAAGAAACACAACCACATTGGCCATTAATTCAATAAGATGTTCATTGTAATGTCCGCATTCATCAATGCTGCCCAGTGAGACGCCGGGCTTCACTTTCCTTCTTCAATGCCTCACTGAGGTCAACCTGTCATGGTCCATTAGCAGATAATGGTTAGCTTAATAATGGRAGAAAAGGGGAAGTGTGTGTCCCTCCCTTACTCTATTAAGACCTTAATAGCTCCATTAAGATGTAGGGGGAATTGAGACTGACTTATATGCTGACCACACCGCCTGSGTTGCATACGCAAGCATTGCAAAATAAATGMACACATACATGTTATTGAAACATTTAATCTAAACTGCTTGTGCGCGTCAACGAGTGTCTGCGTAGCCAGGCGCTAAAATAGAACTTGGTTCTATTTTTGATGCMTAATGCACTGCAAGTCCAGCCTTTCCCATCTCCTCATTGTTTTTTAGGAGAATAAATCCAAGTGGATGATTTGAAAGCTGAACTGAGGTCCACACTCCAGTCCAGTTGGTGGTAGTAATGCACCTTAAAGTTGGTTGCCAACCGCCATAGTCCAAAGAATACTACTTCCACTGATTCTGCTACTAATACTTCTACTGCTACTACTGATCTGCTACTACTGATTCTGCTACTACTAACTACTTACTACTGATTCTGCTACTACTACTACTACTACTTCTGCTACTTACTACTGCTACTACTGATTATGGTACTACTACTACTGATTCTGCTACTAATACTACTACTACTGATTATGCTACTACTGCTACTTACTTCTTCTACTACTACTCTGCTACTTACTACTGCTACTACTGATTCTGCTACTACTGACTGCTACTCTATTCTGCTACTGACTACTACTACTTGCTACTACTACTATTACTACTGATTCTGCTACTACTACTACTACTACTGCTACTACTGATTCTGCTACTACTACTACCTGCTACACTGATTCTGCTACTACTACTGCTACTACTGATTCTACTACTACTACTACTTACTACTGCTACTACTACTACTTACTACTGATTCTGATACTACTCTACTGCCTACTGATGATTCTGCTACTACTACTACTGCTACTACTGATTCTGCTACTACTGATTCTGCTGCTACTACTACTACTACTTCAAATCAAATCAAATTTTATTAGTCACTATACACATGGTTAGCAGATGTTAATGCGAGTGTAGCGAATGCTTGTGCTTCTAGTTCCGACAATGCAGTAATAACCAACAAGTAATCTAACTAAACATTCCACAACTACTACCTTATACACACACACAAGTGTAAAGGGATAAAGAGTATGTACATAAAGATATATGAAATGAGTGGTGGTACAGAACGGCATGGCAAGATGCAGTAGATGGTATAGAGTACGGTATATACATATGAGATGGGTAATGTAGGGTATGTAAACATTATATTAAGTGGCATTGTTTAAAGTGGCTAGTGGTACATTTTTACATAATTTCCATCAATTCCCATTTTTAAAGTGGCTGGAGTTGAGTCAGTATGTTGGCAGCGGCCGTAAATGTTAGTGGTGGCTGTTTAACAGTCTGATGGCCTTGAGATAGAAGCTGTTTTTCAGTTCTCTCGGTCCCTGCTTTGATGCACCTGTACTGACCTCGCCTTCTGGATGAATAGCGGGGTGAACAGGCAGTGGCTTGGGTGGTTGTTGTCCTTGATGATCTTTATGGCCTTCCTGTGACATCGGGTGGTGTAGGTGTCCTGGAGGGCAGGTAGTTTGCCCCCGGTGATGCGTTCTGCAGACCTCATACCCTCTGGAGAGCCTTACGGTTGTGGGCGGAGCAGTTGCCGTACAGGCGGTGATACAGCCGACAGGATGCTCTCGATTGTGCATCTGTAGAAGTTTGTGAGTGCTTTTGGTGACAAGCCCGAATTTCTTCAGCCTCCTGAGGTTGAAGAGGCGCTGCTGCGCCTTCTTCACAACGCTGTCTGTGTGGGTGGACCAATTCAGTTTGTCCGTGATGTGTACACCGAGGAACTTAAAACTTTCCCCTTCTCCACTACTGACCGTCGATGTGGATAGGGGGGTGCTCCTCTGCTGTTTCCTGAAGTCCACAATCATCTCCTTTGTTTTGTTGACGTTGAGTGTGAGGTTATTTTCCTGAACACACACTCCGAGGCCCTCACCTCTCCCTGTAGGCCGTCTCTGCGTTGTTGGTAATCAAGCCTACCACTGTGTGTCATCCGCAAACTTGATGATTGAGTTGGAGGCGTGCATGCCACGCAGTCGTGGTGAACAGGGAGTACAGGAGAGGCTCAGAACGCACCCTGTGGGCCCAGTGTTGAGGATCAGCGGGGGTGGAGATGTTGTTACCTACCTCACCACCTGGGGGCGGCCCGTCAGGAATCGCAGGACCCAGTTGCACAGGGCGGGGTCGAGACCCAGGGTCTCGAGTTGATGACAGTTTGGAGGGTATATGGTGTTAAATGCTGAGCTGTAATCGATGAACAGCATTCTCACATGGGTATTCCTCTTGTCCAGATGGGTTAGGGCAGTGTGCAGTGTGGTTGCGATTGCGTCGTCTGTGGACCTATTGGGTCGGTAAGCAAATTGGAGTGGGTCTAGGGTGTCGGTAGGGTGGAGGTGATATGGTCCTTGACTAGTCTCTCAAAGCACTTCATGATGACGGAAGTGAGTGCTACGGGGCGGTAGTCGTTTAGCTCAGTATCCTTAGCTTTCTTGGGAACAGGAACAATGGTGGCCTCTTGAAGCATGTGGGAACAGCAGACTGGGATAAGGATTGATTGAATATGTCCGTAAACACACCAGCCAGCTGGTCTGCGCATGCTCTGAGGACGCGCAAGGCCTGCAGCCTTGCGAGGGTATCACGTTTAAATGTTTTATCTTTTACTTACACTGCTGTTACTGATTCTGCTACTACTGATTCTGCTACTTACTACACTACTGATTCTGCTACTAACTACTACTTACTACTACAGTACTGATTCTGCTACTACTACTACTACTGATCTACTACTCTACTACTACTATACTACTACTACTACTGATTCTGCTTCTGCACTTACAACTACTACTGATTCTGTCTACTACTACTACTACTACAACTACTACTGATTCTGCTGCTACTACTACTAACTACTACTACTACAGGAGGAGAGATTACTAGAAACTAACTGGGTTCCCCTTTTATCTGTGGATTCATTGTCAGAGTAGAAAACATACAATTTTGTGTGACT
>NC_036862.1:17199594-17325677 GCF_002910315.2 Salvelinus sp. IW2-2015 | reverse complement strand
TGGTTAGCATGTCAGTGTGGTGCGATTGCGTCGTCTGTGGACCTATGGGTCGGTAAGCAAATTGAGTGGTCTAGGTGTCCGGTAGGGTGGAGGTGATATGGTCCTTGACTAGTCTCTCAAAGCACTTCATGATGACGGAAGTGAGTCTACGGGGCGGTAGTCGTTTAGCTCAGTACCTTAGCTTTCTGGAACAGGAACAATGGTGGCCCTCTTGAAGCATGTGGGAACAGCAGACTGGGATAAGGAGATTGATTGAATATGTCCGTAAACACACCAGCCAGCTGTCTGCGCATGCTCTGAGGACGCGCAAGGCCTGCAGCCTTGCGAGGGTTAACACGTTTAAATGTTTTACTTTTACTTACTACTGCTGTTACTGATTCTGCTACTTACTGATTTCTGCTACTTACTTACCACTACTGATTTGCTACTACTACTACTTACTACTACAGTACTGATTCTGCTACTACACTACTATGATTCTACTACTACTTACTACTACACTACTATACTACTACTTACTGATCGCTTCTGCTACTTACAACTACTACTGATTCTGCTACTACTACTACTACTACTACAACTACTACTGATTCTGCTGCTACTACTACTACTACTACTACTACAGGAGGAGAGATTACTAGAAACTAACTGGGTTCCCCTTTTATCTGTGGATTCATTGTCAGAGTAGAAAACCATAACAATTTTGTGTGACTCAAAATAGGTCAAAATTCTACAAAGATCCAGTAAAATAACAACCCAATCTTTATAACCCAGGACAAATTAGCTAAGCTAGCTAGCTAAATGTCCATGAGTGGTTCATATGTTTGGACCTGACCTTTCAACCTACGTATCCAGATTGCGTCTGTTGTGGATGTTCAAAATCAACGTGTGCCCGGTGTAGTCAGCATGTTAGCTGCTTCCCAGTCTGGTTTTAAGGTGCCCCTGTCTCCGTGTTGGGTTTGCTCCGTCAGAATTGTTCTTGCACCCCAATGTTGGACWGTAGCCCCTTTCTCTTATTACACACATTGGAAATGTTTTAGGTGTGTACTTGCATCATTAGGTCGAGTCTAAGTGGTACTATCTGGGTGGGCTGTGTTTATAATGTCTTTGTTCTGGCACCTAAGGTGTTTGTGCACTTCAACTGAGAACACTGTGTGAGAATCATTGTTTGCGGATGGACATAGTTTGGCCCTTCCCTCTCTCATCTCTCTAATGGTTCTGCAGGGATTACACTGAATTTCCCACTTGTGATCTGGTATTACATTTTGTGATGGGGGATAATTTAGTTATTTTCTAAGCTCAGACACACAGGCTCCTCTGAAGAGTTTCACACTGTCTCTCAGACTGTATAATGTGAAAAAGAKCCCAAGATGGTAGCCAAAACTGTAAAGTGTATGCTACCTAGTCTTATCTACCTACCAAACGTAGGCCTATAGGCTAGCCATATCAGGTAGGTTATTAATGTGTTGTCTAGCTAGTGGTCTATACCTTGTTCCAATGTAATAACAATAGATAGCTGGTCCTTCTTTAGAACTAGTGGGATTGGAGTTGGTTTCCCAGCAGAACAATGACCTCATCTAACCTATCCTCATTTCTGCTGATCAGGCTATCCATTTTACTTATGAGGTTGAACTGAGTCTTGTGCAAATCTTTCTTGGCAGGACTGAGCGACTGTCATGTTGCTGAGATAGAGAGATGTGTGGGAGGCAAGGGAAACGACTGTTTTGCTGTCTACCTCGTGGTACTCTATGTATGCAGGAAGCCTGGTGTGATTCTGGCCCATTGGCCCTGTTTCGCAACAGCAGCATGCAGGGTGGTTAAACAGGAAGTGGAAAAGTGCAGGAAGTTGCGAATTGACATCTTCTCTCACTTTGGTTCCCAGGAAGGGTAGAGGAGGTTAGTGCTGACTGAGAGACATCAAATTACTRTACGCGGGACAATTTCCCACACCCAGATTAGTATTTTTCCTCAAACACTTTCAGWCACTTTCAGTGGGGACTCTGCATGAGCATGCTTTTAAGTCCAGGAGTAGGTTTAATCTGGGTCTGGGAAACTAGCCCATTGTGTTCTTTGATACTCTTTTGTGTTGTATGGTTGGAGCTTCCTGACATATGCTAATGATAGTGTTACAAGCTACTGGTTTAGGCCTATAATTTAAGGATGTGCTTGTATTATTGATAGGATAGCTCTTAGTGCTGCTGGCATGTCTGTCCTTCCTTCACCCTGATGGATGGACCTCAGGAGAGGATGAAGAGAAGCTGAAGGAATGTGAGGGAAATGTGAGCAGTTCCATGCCCATCCTCCTTCTGAGCTCTGTCTCTTGTTAACCACAGGCACGTACTTTGTTGACCAGCCCCCCTTCCCTTCTACAGGAACCTACCTTAAAGACCCTCTGGGTCAAAGGTCAACTTCAACCTGTAACACAACACTATTTCAACGCTCATTCATAAGACTCTGATGCTTGATAGTGGCGGTCTTTCCTTCTGTTGATCCTAATGCCTTTTGATTTGGCTTGAGATTAATAGTTGYTTTTTGGTCTCTTCTCGTCATCAATATGAGTAGTTAACTAGGCCAGTTAGTTAGGTTAACTGATTTGAGTAGTTATTAACTCGTCCCCTCTCCCTCCCGCCTGTGGCATGTTTAATGGGTGGAGTTCAAATCTACTGTGTTAACACATTCCATATGAAGGTGGAGAGGCTTTTCCCAAGAGGAACACACTGTTTGTTGCAGAGGTTTCCTTATAGTGGGACGTTACTATAGTAACACGGGGCGGCAGGTAGCCTAGTGGTTAGGGCATTGGACTAGTAACCGAAAGGTTGCAAGATCGAATCCCCGAGCTGACAAGGTCAAAATCTGTCGTTCTGCACCTGAACAAGGCAGTTAACCCACTGTTCCTAGGCCTCATTGAAAATAAGAATTTGTTCTTAACTGACTTGCCTAGTTAAATAAAGTTAAAATACATTTAAAAAAATGACCATAGTTCAGGAACCATAGTTATTTTCTGACCATGTCAGCCAGGACCTGACCACGTGACCTGACCAGGAAAAGCTCTCAGACCTAGTTGAATTTTTGTTCTGGTTACTTCATGTGATTAGTAAAAACTCCTGAGACCAACCATAGTTTATGTTGACCTGAGTACTACAGAGGCATTGGCTGGTGAGGATGCTACATAGATGGCCTCTGCTGGGACCTGGGTTCAGCACTACCAGTCCCTTTCCCTCTTTATCTCTTTCTCTCATCCTGGAGGAGTCAGTGTGTTAATGACAGACACTCCCCTGCTGGGTGTTTCAGCTCTTTACACATACTGTGTGTGTTTGTCAGAGAGAGAGACACAAAATAGTGGGTATGCAAATCAAATGTTTCACTGTAACCACACACACACACTCGCAGAGTGATTAAAAAGTGTCAATTGTTCAATTGCGGTGGGATGCCATCCTATTTCAGAGCTGGAGGGGTTTGGAACTCTCTCCCAGTATCTGACCTACTTTCCTCCTCATGAGACTGAACTGATTACTCACGTGCCCCAAGCTCTACACACACACACACACACAGAGTGAGAGAGACACAGACACACACACACACACAGAGAGAGACACACACAGAGAGAGAGACACACACAACACAGAGACACACACACAGTGTGTGAGAGAGAGACACACACACAGAAAGAGAGAGTCACACACAAACACTCACTTCACCCTCATGGTTGGATAACTGGCCAGTCTGAGTAGAGCGAGAGAAGGTTGAAAAGTCACATGTTCCCCACACTAGTAGCCACAACTACACTGTCGGGTGTGCTGTACTTTGTGCCAGCATGAACACGGTCGGAATGATCTAACAGGCTGCATCTAATCCATGTATCTAATCCATGTATTGGTCTGGGTCACATTCATTAGTGCACTGCACACCGTAGAAAAACAGTTTGCAGCGGAAAACAAGCATTTCTCAAGTTCAGCTACTCCCTCCTCGTTTTTAACTTTCATTTGGTGTCTGGTGAATAAGACCTGGTCTGTGTGTGATATAGATTGACTGTAATCTCTGTGTGAGACCATGATGTGTCAGTCACTCTATTTGTGAAAAACAAACAAACCTCGAAGCCGAATAGTATATCTGAATACATCTTACCATTGATGTAGCTGCAATGCTAAATTATTACCTGGCTCTAGTCYAATGCTAGTCTAATACTAATTGTCGACAACTACCCGTTTCCTACTTTGTCATTGTCTGTCAATAGGTCAGTAATTGAACCCAATACATAGATCCCGTCCCAAATGACACCCTATTCCCAATCTAGTGTCACTACTTTTGACCAGGGCTCTCTGAATGCGGCTCCAGTCAGTCAGTTGATTGAGTGGTGTTGTATAGAACTGAAGATGGAAGGAGATGGATGGGTGATCCATAGCCATACACTGAGGCGCTCTACCATTTGGGTGGGACTCATCCTTKATTTCAACAAAGGTCMAAAGGCAAGAGCAGTGAATAATTGAAGATCAGCCTTAGTCTAGTTTTACACAGCATCGCTCTCTCCCTCCCAGTTCTCTACAGCTTGTAGATCTATCTTAGGTCTCCATGGAGACTGTTTAGGCGAGGTGTGTGTGTGTGTGAGGACCACCAATCGCAGATTATTTTTTACATTATCGTGGCATTCAAATTTTGTCCATTTTAGCAGTGAATGTGAACAGGCCTATTATTATTTTTAACATTTTGCATTGTGAAAAGTAATGTAAAATTGTATTATTATTATTATTATTATTAAAAAATACATAAAAACAAAACATCTTTAAAAACATTGCGGACCACCTGCAGTACCCCGGACCACAGGTTTAAATCCATTGGTCTAGAGCAAACGTTAATGAGATTGTCTTAACAAGTGCTGAGGCTCAGGTGACCTGAGTGACACGGGTTACAGTTTCAGCTGTTCCTCAGCAGACTTTTCTTCTCCTTTCTTGAAATGGCACGCACGCCCACACAGGCACACAGGAGCAGAGCCGTGCACAGGAAATGGAGGCAGGAAACCAGCCTCCCTGATGTCTCAGGCTCACTCACACCAAACCAAACACATACTTTAAAAGCCCACACACTTTCATCAAACACTCGCTCTCTCTCTCACACACACACACACACACACACACACACACACATTTTTATATATAAAAATATACACACACCTAGGCTAACGCTAACTCTCTTCAAGTGTAGCAGAGCTAGGTCACTTAACGAGCATTGCATAATAAGTAACCTTGCATGAGACTGAAAGACAAGTGTTGACTCTTAGATCGAGGCCTACCATTTAGGATTGAGCTCAGTGAACTAAGTTATGTCTTGTGTGTCGTGACGGCAACCCGGGGTTCAGTACCCGTGTTGTTAAGCTATACAAGGGTAGAATTTCTCTCTCACTCGTGCTCCATCGCTCTCTCTCGCTCCCCCCGTGTTGTTAAGCTATACAAGGGTAGAATTTCTCTCTCTCACTCATGCTCCATCGCTCTCTCTCTCGATCCCCCGTGTTGTTAAGCTATACAAGGGTAGAATTTCTCTCTCTCCCTCGTGCTCCATCGCTCTCTCTCTCGCTCTCCCGTGTTATTAAGCTATACAAGGGTAGAATTTCTCTCTCTCACTCGTGCTCCNTCGCTCTCTCTCGCTCCCCCCGTGTTGTTAAGCTATACAAGGGTAGAATTTCTCTCTCTCGCTCCCTCGTGCTCCATCGCTCTCTCGCTCCCTAACGCTCCCCCCGTGTTGTTGGGCTATACAAGGGAAGAATTGCTCTCTCTCTCCCCCTCCTCTCTCTCGCCCTCCTCTCTAGTGATGTCTCTGCTCTGTCCTTGTCCCAGATTCTGCAGTAATAAGCCCAGCAGAACRCAGCACGTTCKTAATTAATCATTATAGTCTGAATAGGAGTCAGTACAGGGATCTGGTCTTATGATCCTATCTAATGGGAGGGCTCTTCATGTGTGATGCTTTACAATTTAATTAACCCCCTTCCCTCTTTCTCTCCTCTTTCCCTCTCTCCGCTGTTCTCTCTCTCTCTCTCCCCTCCTATTCCTCTTCTCTCCCATCTTCCTCTTCTTTTATCTCTCCCCCCTTCCCCCTTCTCTTTTCTCCTCCCTCTCCTGTCCTCAGGCGAGGGCTGAACCCACCCCACAGAGTGAAGTCCATCTCCATGACGACCTTCACGCTACAGGAAATCGAGTTCCTCCAGAAACACGGCAATGAGGTAGGTTGGCATAGCGACCAGGCCCCACAGACCTCCCAGGACTGTTGTCYTCATGGCTGATGTCTGCCTGGGTCGTATTCACTAGGCACCAAAGGGAAGCAAACAGTTTTTTTTRTTTCTGTTGTCACTGTCCAGCTCTTCCAGTTCTTAGCACACTGATGGAGACTAGAATGCAGAAACCCATAGCTTTATAATGATAAAGAAGTGTTTTTCTAGCCTGGTCCCAGATCTGTTTATGCTCTCTTTCTGACTTCTATGCCCATTGTGATGGCCAGACACACAAACAGATCTGGGACCAGGCTAGTAGCCTATGTTTCTATTCAACTTCCATTGTCCTCCAAGCTAGGCCACCTTTCATAGCTCCACCTCTTAAATATATTCACATTAGTCTAAGGAGCGCTGGCTGGCTGACTCCTTGCCCTCAATGCCCTGAAACTTATTCTAACCCCAGATCATGGAATTCCTTACTTTGTGTTCCAGAATCCTATATGGTCGGCCTCATCTTTCCCCCTTTTGGTTTTGGGTGACATTCCACAGATATTTCCCCTAATCCTGTAAAGTGGGATTTGTGTGTTTGCTGAGAATAGCGTGGTGGCGTGCCGACTGGGTGGCCACGGCACAACAGACACAGAGCAGCTCTTTCAGGAGATGGTGCTCTGATGCTTTCTCATGCGTTCCATACGTTAGTCCTGACGCTCGCGCGCGCACACACACCCACACTTTAATCTGCTAAGGATTTCAAATTGGAGTAATGCGCTTCTGCTKGGTGATATGGGTGGTAGTGGTACAAAATTGAGCCTGTGCTTGTCCTTGTTGCTGTTCTGCAGGCTATGTGTGTTAGGTGCTTTATGTGAGAAGAATATTCTAGGCCTATTGGAAACACCGACACAAGCCTTGGAGGACGTTATCTTCAGCCTTGACTTTACTGTCTGCTGCTGTCTGTCCTATTTTTAAATAGTGTGTGCCTGTCTGTGTCTCTCTTTCTCTCGCTCTCGCTGTCTCCTTTCTCCCTCTGTCTATGTTTCATTATGTATTCTATTTGTCTGCTTCTAATTGTAAAATCCTAGGTGTCTGTGTGTACTGTAACGTCTCTTAGCACTTGGCAGGTTGGTTGTAGATCTCTCCATTTCCGGGCTCCCAAGAGTGTTCCTGAATGTGCTACATTCTGCTGCTGTCTTTGCCCGGAGGTGTTGAAGGGTTTTCTCTTTTTTTCATGTTTCTCTTTTTCCACTCTAAAGGTGATGAACCACATCTTCTGATTAGCCTGTGACTTTTATTCACCTTACATTTTTAACCAAACACGTTTTTCTGCTGTTTCTGTCCATCCCCTCTCTCGTCTGTTTTCTCTAGTCATGCAAACAGATATGGCTGGGGCTTTACGACGACAGAACGGCCTCCATACCGGACTTCAGAGAACCCCAGAAAGTCAAGGAGTTCCTTCAGGAGAAATACGAGAAGAAGAGATGGTGAGTGGCTGCTGTAGAGTAGAGTCCATAGGGCTCTGGCCAAAAGGAGTGCACTAAAAAGGGAATAGGGCGCCATTTGGGGCGCCTCGCTTCACTGCATGAGGAAGCCCTGGAGACTGGCAGCTCACTGCAGTTGGCCCTCGAGCAGCAAGGCACTTTGCATCAGTAACAACCCATGTGTATTTAGTGGATGATATCTAGGTTACTGTATGCGTTAGTTAAAACCGTCATACCAGTCGGCATTGCAGGACAAGAAAGCAAGAAAGAGGGTGACAGCAAAAGCAAGCCAGCCCGACGGTTGCTATGGTGATGGTGATTTCAGTAAACGAAGTGCAAATCAATATCCGGTAAAAAACAACGCTATGACAGATGGAAAAAGTTGAAATATTTGAACTCTTGCGGCAAGTCCGGTCTACCATGGCGGCTGACGGCATTTCCCGTTGTGCTCTCGTCGAAAACAATGACATCCGGTTAGCCGTCTACCTCGTACCATCTAAATGCAGCATAAATGTTCTCACAGGAGCAGCCAACAGTAAACAGACATTTTCTGTTTTAATGTTCAGGAGCTGTATGCACAAAGAGTAGGAGTGCTGATCTAGGATCAGGTCCCCCCTTGTCCATGTAATATGATTCATTATGATCCTAGATCAGCACTCTTACTCTGAGATGCTGGGTTATAGGAGTCCATTTGAATTGAACCCTGTGTTGCTGTGTAACCAATTGAACACCGTTGTTGTTATGGTTAGGTTTGTTCCCCCGGAGCAGGCCAAAGTGGTGGCTTCGGTCCATGCCTCAATCTCAGGCTCGTCAGCCAGCAGCACCAGCAGCACCCCCGAAGTCCGACCGCTCAAAACACTGCTGGGGGAGTCCGCCCCCACCCTGCACCTCAACAAGCACACACCCAGTCAGGTAAGACACACACATACTGGTTACTCAGCTGGCTGATAACAGGCCATACAACGTTTTCCATAACCAAATAAAAAAATAATAATAATAATCATCACATACACATATTTAGCAGATGTTATTGTGGGTGTAGCGAAATTCTTGTGTTCCTAGCTTCAACAGTGCAGTAATATCTAACCATTCACAACAATACACACACATCTAAAAGTAAAGGAATGGAATTAAGAAACATATAAATATTAGGAGTCCGGAGTGTGTGTGATGTATGGACAGTATGTGGATAGAATATTTAGTATATATGTAGAATACGTAGGATAGTATAGTGTGTGCATATATACAGCAATAGTGGAGTAGGATGGCATTATATATACAGTACCAGTCAAAATATTGGACACACCTACTCATTCCAGGGTTTTACATTTTTTTAAACTATTTTCTACATWMTAGAATAATAGTGAAGACATCAAAACTATGAAATAACACAATGGAATCATGTCGTAACCAAAACAGTGTTAAACAAATCAAAATATATTTGAGATTCTTCAATGTGGCCTCCCTTTGCATTGATGACAGCTTTGCACACTTGGCATTCTCTCAACCAGTTTCATGAGGTAGTTACCTGGAATGCATTTCAATTAACAGGTGTGCCTTGTTAAAAGTTAATTTGTGTAATTTCTTTACTTCTTAATGCGTTTGAGCCAATCAGTTGTGTTGTGACAAMGTAGGGGTGGTATACAGAAGATAGCCCTATTTGGTAAAAGACCAAGTCTATATTATGGCAAAAACAGCTCAAATAGCAAAGAGAAATGACAGTCCATTACTTTAAGACATGAAGGTCAGTCAATCCAAAAAATGTCAAGAACTTTAAACATTTCTTCAAGTGCAGTCGCAGAAACCATCAAGCACTATGATGAAACTGTCTCTCATGAAGACTGGCACAGGAAAGGAAGACCCAGAGTTACCTCTGCTGCAGAGGATAAGTTCATTAGAGTCACCAGCCTCAGAAATTGCAGCCCACAGAGTTCTAGTAGCAGACACATCTCAACATCAACTGTTCAGAGGAGACTACTTGAATCAGGCCTTCATGGTCAAATTGCTGCAAAGAAACCACTACTAAAGAACATCAATAAGAAGAAGAGACTTGCTTGTTCCAAGAAATACGAGCAATGGACATTAGACCGGTGGAAATCTGTCCTTTGGTCTGATGTGGTTCCAACCACAATGTCTTTGTGAGATTCAGAGTAGGTGAACAGATGTTCTCTGCCTGTGTGGTTTCCACCGTGAAGCATGGAGGAGGAGGTGTGTTGGTGTGGGGGTGCTTTGCTGGTGACACTGTCTGTGATTTATTTAGAGTTGAAGAAACACTTAACCAGCATGGCTACCACAGCATTCTGCAGCAATCGTCATCCCATCTGGTTTGCGCTTAGTGGGACTATCATTTGTTTTTCAACAGGACAATGACCCAACACACCTCCAGGCTGTGTAAGAGCTATTTAACCAAGCAGGAGAGTGATGGAGTGCTGCATCGGATGYCCTGGCCTCCACAATCACCCGACCTCAACCCAATTGAGATGGTTTGGGATGAGTTGGACCGCAGAGTGAAGGAAAAGCAGCCAACAGGTGCTCYGCATATGTGGGAACTCCTTCAAGACTGTTGGAAAAGCATTCCAGGTGAAGCTGGTTGAGAGAATGCCAAGAATGTGCAAAGCTGTCATCAAGGCAAAGGGTGGCTACTTTTTTCTACTTAAGAATCTAAAATATATTTTTTATTTGTTTAACACTTTTTTGGTACTACATGATTCCATATGTGTTATTTCATAGTTTTGATGTCTTCACTATTATTCTACAATGTAGAAAAAAGGAAAAATAAAGGAAAACCCTTGCATGAGTAGGTGTGTCCAAACRTTTGACTGGTAATGTATATGAAATGAGTAAAACAGTATGCAAACATTATTCAAGTGACCAGTGATTCCTTGTCTATGTACATAGGGCAGCAGCTTRTTAAGGTGCAGGGTRGAGTAACCAGGTGGTGGCTGGCTAGTGACAGTGACTAAGTTCAGGGCAGGTTTCTGGGTGGAGGCTGGCTAGTGATGGCTATCTATTTAAGTCTGATGGCCTTGAGATATAAGCTGTTTCTGGTCAGGTCATGTGTTCAGGAAACCCTTCTAGCTCTAGTAGTCTAAACATATCTCTTTGTGAGTTGCTTTCAACAAGATAACCAGTGTGAAGTGCAGATATCTCTGTGAGGTAACAGTCATGTTTAGCACAAAATGGAGTGAAACAGGGAAGTTCCATCTGAACTTCTGTCCAATAAGAAATGCGTGTTTTTGTGTTCTGTTTGCTATGTCATGCCCTAATGAACACAGCCCTGTTGTGTCTCTGCAGTCTCCGGTGGGGAGTCGTGCGGCCCAGGCCCTCCAGCTGAGCCAGCAGCAGCAGTTCCACGACAAGAAGTTTGACCTCCTCAGCGACCTGGGCGGAGACATTTTCGCCGCTCCGTCCCACTCGCAGACGGCAGCAGGCTTGGCAGCCAACTTTGCTAACTTTGCACATTTCAACAGCCACCCAGGTAAGCAGGAGGAGTGTCATGAGCTGCACCGGTCCCTGGAGCGGTCACAACAGCTTGAGTCAGAAAAACACCACGGTGGTTACATCTACTGCGTAGTGGATAGACTTAAATGGTCAATGATACTTATACTCAATGATACACTCATACTTATGGAATTATAAAAATAAATTTTCCAGAAAAATATTTGGGTGCTTTCTTCACCTGTCCAAAAGTGTTTTATGGTAGTGGAAGAAGGTTTAGAGACATTATCATTTCCTTAATTTCAAGAGTATTGGCCATCACTTTTTCTTACTACTTGACAGGACCCCTCCCCCTATTGTCCATCACACTGGTCTATGTGAAGCATCGGCAGACACTATAGAATTCTAACAGGGCTATGGGCCGTCAGTCTCCATGGTTATTAATGAGGCTAGTGTAAAGCTGTTAGCGTGTGTTTGCTCAGAGGATAATGTTTTCTCATCCTCAAAGAGCCATAAAGTTCTAACTTAATGTAGTGTGGGCAGAGAGGCAGCACCAAGTAAGCACACATGAGGCTTAAAGACACACACACACACTCACTCAAAAAAGGCACATTATAATTTGATACTTAAAATAGGATTTAAAAAAATATATTAAGTGGCCAATAACCTACACCCTTATCAAAAATAATATACCTAGCAATCCTTTCTTATCTTTCTACTACTTCGACAAAATAAATCAGAGATTCACAGGAAGCCCACCTATGCAGCCAACTCCCCCGGGTGGCTTTCATCTCTTTATCAGAAAGACTTGTGAAACTCCATCCTCGTAGAACTCCATCCTCACWTTCCTATAGATCTCCACCTTGCGTATAATCTCCATGTGCTTGTAGAACAGATGTTGTTTCTCCTGCTCAGGCTGGTGCTGGTTGTGGTAGCCGGGACTGGGACTTCCAGTACCACTCACAATACCAGATCTCTGACTAACTCAGAGGACCTGACCTAAAGTTGCAATAAAACCAATTCTATATATATATATCTACATGGAATTTGAGAAATACACAATAATAATATCACATACACAATAATAAGCCAAATCAAAACTTAAATTGACCAAATTATGGTAAGAATACAGTATTTGATGCTTACCATTGTTAATGTAATTTGAACTTCTTGCAGATAGATATTGATGTCTCTGTCATCCATGGTACGGACTGGTGAAAACGCTGGGTGTTGGAAGTTCATTAAAAAAAAGTATAATCCTAGATAGCAGAAGCAAGTCGCACATCTGAGTTCCAAGTCAACATTGGTGCCAGTCAACCAAACATCCTAAATTCTACTGAAGTTGCTCTTTAAAATTGTGATATCATTATATTCAAATGTAATTGTACTCTTATGAATAGAATCACCATGGCAAATAATAAAATGGGTTTCAAATCAACACTGTTACTTTTATCAATCAAAAGTTCTAAATTCAAACATTCTACCACAGAGATCCTATTAAATGACTAATTCAAACATTCTACAACAGAGATCCTATTAAATGACTAATTCAAACATTCTACCACAGAGATCCTATTAAATGACTAATTCTATGCATTCTACCAAATTTGCTTTGATTGATGTTGTATTTTTATAATTCAGAATTGCCATGACCATGAGAAAGCGTGAAATGAATACATGTGCTAGATTTAAAATGGGTTTTACATTGAACCCAGACAGCGGCACACACACACTAGAAGGGAACATGAGCTTAGGTTCAGGGCGGTGCCCTATAGGAGAAGGTGAACCTGTCATCACAGCCGTTTTTGGTTTGTCATTGTCATCTAGTGCCAGTCTGTCATTAGCTCCATCTAGTTTAGTTACATATCTCTCAATGTGTCATTTKTGTCGGATCATCCCAAATGGCACCATATACCCTATTTAGTGCACTACTTTAGACCAGGGTGCTCTGGTCAAAAGCAGTGCGCTATAGGAAGAGGGTGCCATTTGGGATGCACATGACGGGATGCAGCATGTGTCATGTGCATCCCATTAATCATCTCATTCATTGTGTCCTGTTTTGTTTGTCCTTTTTTTTACGTGTGTCTGACCCTCCTACAAACCTCCAGCTGCTCAGAACGCAAACACAGACTTTGCTAACTTTGATGCGTTTGGGAACGCGMGTCCATCGGGTGCTGTCCCCTCGGCACCCCAAGCCCCCTTCCAGACCTCACATACAGGTAGAGCATGCTCCATTCACCTGTCGTGACCTGTTCCTATCTCACACACACTTTCTCTCTCCGTTACACGCTCACATCAGTTCTCTCACTGCTACTCGTCATGCGTTTTGTGTCCGTTTTGTCTGTGTTTATGTTAGGACACAGTTCTCCATATGTGTTTGTTTGTCTATGTCACTCACTTCTCACCGTCCTGGTCCATGGCTCCACTCCGCTCCATTCATTTCTTCACTCTCATTGGCTCTGTATTTGCTAGCTGGCTGGCTGGCTGCTCAAGCCACATACGCTCACTCACTGGCTAGTTTCTCCACCCACAGTCAAGGGAATTACTTTTGAATGTACCACACTGCCCTCTGTTGGAGACTAATGCCTGCAGTCTGCAGATGACCTCTTGACTCCTACCCGGTGGTGAATGGGAATGCACTGCTCTTTGGGTGCATCTCAACACTCTAGTGGTGTCCTCTCCTTGTCTCCTTTCTTTCATCRGCACTGATTAGAAAGAATAAAACAAATGTACAGTTAGACCTCTCTCTCATGTCTGCTTTCATTTAGCCTATATGTTTTCCAGATCTGTGCAGATGATGAGAGGAAACCACTTTAGACTATGGAGATGCACCCCCCTTTCTCTCAAGGCTCCTCCTGCTCTCACTCACACTGACCACCACACTGCCTGGCCTCCGCTTTAACACTGACTCCATTCGCTCTGTTATGATTTCGTTTTGCTTTTGGGTGATGTTCACACACTTTCTTCCCCCTTTTGGTTTATATTTCTTTCTCTCCCCCCCCCCACCCTGTCTCTCTGGTACTCATTTCCCCTCCGCCCCCCTCCTGTTTTGGCTGCCAGCGTTCACGTCCCTCTCATCCAGCCGCAGTGTGGGTGAGTTTGCCACCGCTGGCACTGCTCTCCCTCACCCGGGTGCAGGAGCTCACAGTAAGTTCTCTCTCTCTCACTGGGTTCAGCCTCTAGCTAACACCTAACTGCCCTTTCTCCCCTCTGTCTGTCTGATAGGCTCTAAGGGTTTTCCCAAATCAATGTATATGGTTGTTCCTATTGATGTGTGTGTGCCTGTCTGTCTGTATGTGGATGCGTGTGTTGTATGCTCTTTGATGTTTGCTGACCTGTTCATATCCAGAAGTACAGGGTCATTGGTGCAAACTAACATGATGTCATGCAGTCTAAACTGCAGCCAGCTATTGAAAGAAAATATGGGCAATTATTACCTCGGCCTCTGGAATTCTTATCCTGCAGAAGATCATTTTAAGAATGATTTGAGATTATTAATCTAAAATCTAAAGATATTTCTCCACCTATGTATTGTACTAAGATCTTGTAACAGTGTAGGCAATTCGGTGATTCACTGTAGGTGTGTTAATTTGTCAGACAGGAGAGTAGGCAGGATTTCTTATTCCATAGCAACAGTCAGGTTCTACCCTCAAACCACTCCCAGTGAAGTGATGCTCCTACTCTTCCTTTACTTCAACTCTCTCACGCCGTTTTGTCAAACAGTGACCAACCTCAGTCTCTGTGCCTAACTAACCCTCAGGGTAAGATGATTAAGAAAGGCTACGATCATCCTACAAACACATTTGAAGTTACTGTGTGGCTCTTGGTACAGTCAGACTAAGGACCATGAGTGCTGTTGTGCTCATTTCAAGTCTGACACCGTTGACTCCATTAGATCTGACAGTTATACTACTCGACAGTATAATGCAGAGCCTTTCCATTGATTTCAGGTCAGATGAAGCACAGGGCTGTTGTAAATGAAAGATGACACTGCTGTGCTCTGTTGATGCTGCCTGSCTCCAGTAGCACACAGTGTTCAATCCAGCCCCCCAGATTTACACTGCACAGTCAGGAACACACACACACACCCAGGCCCCTCTTGTGTGACTCCTCTGTCATCTCTTTTTCTCTCGCAGGTAGCACWTCCTCGGGGGAGGCCTAGCTAACGATAGCAATTTAGCACATTTTTACCACTTCCCCAAATCCTGTAGTGCCGACTTTGGATGCTTCCGTTCCTCCTCCCAGAGCCAGAGTAACTCCTCCTCCGCAGGAACACCCAATGGGCCGGTAGACAGAGACACTACTAGCGTCCCCARCGATAGATACGCAGCTCTGGCTGACTTGGATACCATCTTTTTAGCTCTGACAAAAAACGGAGCAAGGTAAACCTCTCCCTGCTGCGAGCCAGCCTCCACTGTGTTTCGCAGACTTCAAGATTCGTTGAGTAGAGTGAGATTGCTATCGGGTTGGGGATGATGAGCTCATGCATGGTGTAGAATAGATCAAATCCGGGTCACAGCCTTTCAGAACCAGCAGGTACAGTGGGTCCTCATTTAAAAGTTGTGTAATAGTTTTAATGGTATGGCATTTTGGAGTGAATGACGTCATAGTATTTTACGGTCAACTATTAATGCTAGTTGGACCACCAGAGGGCATCTCTGAGGGTGTCTTTTTGAAGCTTGTTGGCGCTTGCTTACTTTTCCAAATAATTCTACAGAGGTCCATGCAGACCAGATGTTTTGATTGCTATACCCTATCCGAAAGAGCATATTCCAAGGTTTTTAATGAAGCTTTTGCCAAAAACAAAATGTTTTACAGATGGTTTCTCCTTCAAAATAAAACATTTTCCTAGAATACCCACAGCTCCATGCCTACTGATGACAATCAGCAAATACCCATTTGGGGAAAATATCCTTTCTGTTTTTATTCTGTTGTATTCCATCATTCATATTGTAAAGGGCTAGGGAATATAAGCATGTGATGTCTGCTGAATTAACAAGTTAATTTCATTGACATGGTGCCGCCATAGCCTCAGCTACTATAGCACAGATCAATAWCTATTAAAACACGCTATTCTGTTATTTAGAAATAAATTGTCTTAGTACCATGTTTTTTATGACCTCCCTAAACGAAATATGAATGGACTTCTTTGTGGTTGTAAATATTACATTGATTTATTAGACTGGCGGCTATTGGTAGTCAACTCATCGGGTCCCGGCTATTCTACTGTTAATATGCATATGGTGCAGCAGACCTTCATGGCGGATTGAGGATCAAATTCTCTGAAAGTTTTATGGTATTTATCTCAATGTAGGCCTACTGCTAGTGTGTAAAATACACATATTTAGGAAAAGTCAGGGACAGGTGGGTTCAAGGTTTTTATTGGAATGAAACTGTAGGCTTAACAGTCCTGTTTACTGTAGCTGTCTTAACGTATCTTACTTATTTGCCAATAAAGGCCTACTTCAATATATATCAATCAATCATCCATACATTTGTGCATGTCATCACACAGCATTCAAGTCATCCATGTCTTTAAATACAGTCAAGCTTTTTAGTTCTAAAATGAAATAACAAAGGGAGCCTGAATAAACCGCAACATGTCGGCGTAAGCGATTGAATTCACGAATGCTTTTGACTGTTTTTAATCTTGGCTGTACTAAAGACTTGTACCTTTTTTGTTAGAACAGACTATATGGGATTGTTAAAAATGTGTTTGTAAATGATTAATTACTGTATTTGTTGTGCTGTTTATACGGTTAGAAATTTAGCTTAATTAAATTGATAAATATTATGGTGTTTCTATTCCAAGAAAAAATTCAAATGCATTTTACATTAGCATATGTAGGTCTCAGGGTTTCCGTTAGGATAATGTGCCGCTGTACAAGGTGACCGGTCGGGAGTAGGCCTAGGCTACGAAGTGACTGCGAGTGAAGAGAAAAATAATCCTAACATTCCCACAGCCTAATTGTGGAAAATGATTGTTAACATTCAGGTTCTAACCAATATCCAAATGGAGATTCAGTGAAAATGAAACGGTGCTGAAATAGTTGACCACACGTGGGTAGGCTATTGCTTCAAATCCTATTATAACAATTGGATGACTTTGGGAGTTTCAGTAAGCAACAATGTGTTGCCTTCAATTGCATTAGCCTACTTTATTCCAATAATTTTGTCATTCAGTGATATTTATTCCCGAAGTAATTTGTTATGGATCCATCCAGATGTGGTTAGAAAACAGTTCATTTGTTGGGCTATGCAAAAGAGATGGGAGAAGTGACATGCCTCGCAAACATCCATTAATACATTTAAAGACCCTAAACTTGGCAAGAGTCTATTGTCCTGCTGATAGCCCATCAAGGGTGCATGGCTTCTTTTGTATTTAAATGATTGGAAGGCTGCTAAACCATTTACACCTGTGTATGTGACTAATAAGATTTGATTTGATTAGATTTGACCTGGCCCACAGCGTTAATGCCCTGTACAGTAAGTACGCAACTTCACTGCATTCTCCGCCTGATTCTCTACCAATACCACCAGATGTTTCTTTCTATTGTTATTTTTTCGGTAACATTCCACAAGTAAATGTAATAAATAAAACACATAAATTTAAATAGTTCAGGTCTTGAAAAGGTGTTTTTATTTATGTATTATGTATCTGTGCTTAGTAGCCGAGGCTATATGGCTGCGCCATCAACTTGTTAATTTAACAGACATCACTTGCATATATTTAGTAAACATATATTTTAAGAATGTTATGGAATATAACATAACATTTTAGTTTCTCTTAGAATAAATACCTTTAACAGTTTTAGTAAGTAATAGGCTACAGTCCAGTTAGAGCTTCTTCTGACGAAGTAAAAAATAAAACAAAAAATGCTATTTTGTTTGTGTGTGCAGAGGAAGAGCCATTCTCACACTATTGTTCTAAATTCAATCACCTTGTTCATTCAAAAAAAAAAAAAAAAAAAAATCTTGTTCATTTAAATTAAATTGTGATATTTTGTCACTCACGTTCAACAACTCCAAATTGCTTTTGCATGCACTCCAAAGGGATAACTTGAAATAACATGATATAGGTTAATTAAATAAATGAAAGGAAAATGTATTATTTATTAGCCTAGTGGATATAAGTAAACTCAGCAAAAAAATAAACGTCCTCTCACTGTCAACTGCGTTTATTTTCAGCAAACTTAACATGTGTAAATATTTGTATGAACGTAAGATTCAGCAACTGAGACATAAACTGAATAAGTTCCACAGACATGTGACTAACAGAAATTGAATAATGTGTCCCTGAACAAAGGAAAGGTGTCAAAATCAAAAATAACAGTCAGTATCTGGTGTGGCCACCAGCTGCGTTAAGTACTGCAGTGCATCTCCTCCTCATGGACTGCACCAGATTTGCCAGTTCTTGCTCTGAGATGTTATCCCACTCTTCCACCAAGGCACCTGCAAGTTCCCAGACATTTCTGGGGGGAATGGCCCTCACCCTCACCCTCCAATCCAACTGTTCCCAGACGTGCTCAATGGGATTGAGATCCGGGCTCTTTGCTGGCCATGGCAGAACACTGACATTCCTGTTTTGCAGGAAATCACGCACAAAACAAGCAGTATGGCTGGTGGCATTGTCTTGCTGGAGGGTCATGTCAGGATGAGCCTGCAGGAAGGGTACCGCATGAGGGAGGAGGATTTCTTCCCTGTAACGCACAGCGTTGATATTGCCTGCAATGACAACAAGCTCAGTCCAATGATGCTGTGATACACCGCCCCAGACCATGACGGACCCTCCACCTCCAAATCGATCCCGCTCCAGAGTACAGAACTCGGTGTAACGCTCAATCCTTCGATGATAAACGCGAATCCAACCATCACCCCTGGTGAAACAAAACCGCGCCTCATCAGTGAAGAGCACTTTTTGCCAGTCCTGTCTGGTCCAGCGACGGTGGGTTTGTGCCCATAGGCGACGTTGTTGCTGGTGATGTCTGGTGAGGACCTACCTTACAACAGGCCTACAAGCCTTCAGTGCAGCCTCTCTCAGCCTATTGCGAACAGTCTGAGCACTGATGGAGGGATTGTGCATTCCTGCTGGAACTCGGGCAGTTGTTGCCGTCCTGTACCTGTCCCGCAGGTGTGATGTTCGAATGTACTGATCCTGTGCAGGTGTTACACATGGTCTGCCACTGCGAGGACGATCAGCTGTCCGTRCTGTCTCCCTGTCTTAGGCGTCTCACAGTACGGACATTGCAATTTATTGCCTGGCCACATCTGCAGWCCTCATGCCTCCTTGCAGCATGCCTAAGGCACGTTCACGTGGATGAGCAGGGACCCTGGGCATCTTTTCTTTTGTTGTTTTTCAGAGTCAGTAGAAAGGTCTCTTTAGTGTCCTAAGTTTTCATAACTGTGACCTTAAATGCCTACCGTCTGTAAGCTGTTAGAGTCTTAACGACCGTTCCACAGGCGCATGTTCATAAAAAAATGTATGGTTCATTGAACAAGCATGGGAAACAGTGTTTAAACCCTTTACAATGAAGATTTGTGAAGTTATTTGGATTTTTACTAATTATCTTTGAAAGACGGGGTCATGAAAAAGGGACGTTTATTTTTTTCCTGAGTTTATTTTAGGCATATGTGAATTAGGCGTCATGTAAAATCATTGTCAAAAGCGCTAGAGAMACTGTTGCATGACAAACAGGTGCTGTTAGATTACAATATTATTTTTCTGCCCGTTTGGAACAGTACAACACTAAATAAATTATAAGTAATACCAGAGAGTCTGTTCTAAAGAACACAGTGGCCTCCATCATTCTTAAAGGGAAGAAGTTTGGAACCACCAAGACTCTTCCTAGAGCTGGCCTCCCGGCCAAACTGAGCAAATGGGGGAGAAGGGCCTTCTTCAGTGAGGTGACCAAGAACCCGATGGTCACTGACAGCGCTCCAGAGTTCCTCTGTGGAGATGGGAAAACCTTCCAGAAGGACAACCATCTCTGCAGCGCTCCACCAATCAGGCCTTTATGGTAGAGTGGCAAGACGGAAGGCACTCCTCAGTAAACAACACATGGCAGCCTGATTTGGAGTTTGCCAAAAGTTACTTAAAGGACTCTCAGACCATGAGAAACCAGATTATCTGGTCTGATAAAACCACGATTTGAACTCTTTGGCCTGAATGCCAAGCGGTACGTCTGGAGGAAAGCAGGCCCCGCTCATCACCTGGCCAATATCATCCCGACGGTGAAGCATGGTGGTGACAACATCATGCTGTGGGGATGTTTTTCAGCGGCAGGGACTCGGAGACTAGTCAGAGTCGAGGCAAAGATGAACAGAGCAAAGTACAGAGAGATCCTTTATGAAAACCTTCTTCGGGACAAGTCTCTGAATGTCCTTGAGTGGCCCAGCCAGAGCCTGTGCTTGAACCCGATTGCACATCTCTGGAGAGACCTGAAAATAGCTGTGCAGCGACGCTCCCCATCCAACCTGACAGAGCTTGAGAGGATCTGCAGGGAAGAATGGGAGAAACTCCCCAAATACAGGAGTGCCAAGCTTTGTAGCTTCATAACCAAGAAGACTCGCTTTAATTGCTGCTAAAGGTGCTTCAACAAAGTACTTAGTAAAGGGTCTGAATACTTATGTAAATGTGATKATGTTTTGTCATTATGCGGTATTGTGTATAGATTGAGGGGGAATAAAACAATTTAATCTATTTTAGAATAAGGCTGTAACAAAACAAATTGTGGAAAATTGTCAAAGGGTCTGAATACTTTCTGAATGCACTGTATATGTCAACCTGAGAAACCAGTAGTCATTTGACATTATTTCGTGACATGCAAGAGAAACCTTTGCAAGCTTAAGACATAACAATGTAAATCTGCGGCCGTATGTATCAAGCGTTTCGGAGTAGGAGTGCTGATCTAGGATCAGGTCTCCCCTGTCCATTTAATCCCATTCATTGTGTTCTAAAAGGCAAGACTGATCCTAAATCGCAACTCCTACTCTTGAGACACCTGATACATACTGCCCCAGGTGCTCATAAAAACRRYCTGTTAGAATCGGGCTTTCTGGGGTTCCAACACTTTTGCGCCCCATCTGTTCAGTCATACCATCTCACTGGCTYGTCCTAATGCCAGCTCACCTGTCACCTGAATTGCTATGGTTACCTCTGTGTGAAAAACCTTTTCTTAGCACTGGGMTATCTTGTTTTGGAAAACAATAATTTTCCTAGTTGACTACACTTTGCACAAAAACAGAAGTGAAGTGAGAGTGATATGGCGTGGGAATACCTCTCGTAAAACCTGCAGCCTTACGAGGAAGTCTGAGTAAAAGCATGAGTAGGTGTTTTTKGAGCCTTCATTTTAGTGGACCCCAGCAGAACAGAATCCCAAAGGTATAGAGTCAGGCTAAGGGAGAGTGGGAATCGTCACACATCGTTTCCTCTGTGTGGAAAAACCTTTCTTAGTACAGGGGTATCTTAGAGCTTTGATATCTATTCTGACCTGCACCTTGAGGACTATGGTCCAGTCGCTTCCAGCATTCCATTTCTGACTTCTAGATCACATACGTTCGTTCATACAAATAACAGCAACAATAACTAGATCACAGCTTGTTGTGAAMATGGTGACGTTGCTTGAGTGTGGAGCTGTCTGGATTGTGGCCCTCGAGGAGCAGGTCTCCTTTGTGTTGGCATGATGTGTTGCTCTCGCTGCCGTGAGTGGGAGACGAATGGAGTTACTAGTAAGTACCCTCCTGGCCTCCCTGTGTTGTGAACCAGCCTGTATGTTTTTTCAGGAGGTAGTGTCCCTAGCGGGGTTCCAGGCTCTCTCCCCCCGGTGACGTCGGCAGGACTGCGTCACCCCCAGAGCCATCTGACGGGTACGTCGGCGGCAGACCGCTATGCCSCGCTGGCCGAGCTGGACAACGTGTTCGGCTCGTCAGCCCCCGCCACCAGCGTCTACAACACCATCAGCACTTCTAAAGGGTACGAGAACACACCATCAGATGAATTCACCCTCTTCCCATTACCCTCTAGTCTATGCCTTGAGTTCCTTCTGTCTGTCTGTCTGTCTTTCTTATATTCACATCTTTGTAAATATATAAGGCGACTTTCTTGGTACCATCAAGTAGATCTATTTTTCAAAATGATACTCAYTCCTCTCACCTCTCTCTAGTTGGATCCCAAATCGCACCCTATTCTCTAAAAGTGCACTGCTTTTAGCACCACTGCTAGGGACCATGTAGGTAATAGGCTGTCATTTGGGACGCAGCCTCTGTCACGGTGAGTCCATGGGGTCACTCTAACGCCAGTGTTGTGTTGTGTCCCAGGGGGATGTTTGGCACTGTGACAGGAGTCTCGTCAGCCCAAGCACAACAATGTATGTCCAGCATGCCCCAGGGTTTTGGAGGTGAGTGACATCACTCCATGTGTGTTTTTTTCATCCCTACCCTTTCCCCTTCAGTGTGCACTACACTAGTTCACTCACCCCTTGGGTTTCAAAATATTGGAAAGATGTAAGCGTGGACTATAGGGAGTTTTATTCATATTTAACTCACTACCTTGCGTCCATTACTTTTCGATCTGAGGGGTAGTGAACTATCGTGGAAATTCACCACTAAGGACTTCAAGTCAAAGTAAATGAAGCTATCTTTATTGCTTACACTTGTAAAACCATTGCAGTAGAAAGGTTTACCTTAAGACCTTCGCTTCATACAGTTAGACACATGCTTCATTACACAATTTCATTTATGTAAGTTCTCCAATGTTATTACACGCACACAAGGACAAATAGTCCCAACATAGCCCATTTTGCAAGGTTCACAGACTATGATCCAAACATAGTTGACAGCCAAGCTGTCACCTCCCACTCGCTATCTTCATTGCCAGAGTAGCTTCTAGCGGTTTCTGATAATGACATTTCAGCTGGAGCTTTTGACTTTCTCTTCTTCCTTCGGGTTCCTAAGACAGCAAAAGACTTSAAAAGAAAAAGGAAGCACAAKATATGACAAGTATTAGTAATGCGTTAACCTGTCTAGGACTAGCGGAACCCCTCGCCAACAGCCAATGAAATTGCAGGGCGCCAAATTCAATCAACAGAAATCTCATAATTCAAATTTGTCAAACATACAAGTATTAGACACCATTTTAAAGATACAATTCTCGTTAATCCAACCACAGTGTCCGATTTAAAAAATTAAAAAATTAAAAAATGCTTTACAGCGAAAACACAACATATGATTACGTTAGATCACCGCCAAGTCCAAAAAACACAGCCATTTTCCCAGCTAAAGATAGTAGTCACAAAAAGCAGAAAGAGATAAAATGAATCACTAACCTTTGATGATCTTCATCAGATGACACTCATAGGACATCATGTTACACAATACATTTATGTTTTGTTCGATAATGTGCATATTTATATCCAAAAATCTTAGTTTACATTGGCGCCATGTTCAGAAATGCCTCCAAAATATCTGGAGAAATTGCAGAGAGCCACATCAAATAACAGAAATACTCATCATAAACTTTGATGAAAGATACATGTTTTACATATAATTAAAGATACACTTGTTCTTAATGCAACCGCTGTGTCAGATTTCAAAAAAACTTTACAGAGAAAGCACACCATGCAATAATCTGAGACGGCGCTCAGATATAAATAACATTTCTCCGCCATGTTGGAGTCAACAGAAATACGAAATTACATCATAAATATTCCCTTACCTTTGATGATCTTCATCAGAATGCACTCCCAGGAATCCTAGTTCCACAATAAATTGTTGTTTTGTTCGATAATGTAAATTATTTATGTCCAAGTAGCTACTTTTGCTAGTGCGTTTAGTACACATTTCCAAACGCTCATGCAAGTCCCGCATAACGTCGGACGAAAACGTTATATCACAGGTCGAATAAACTTGTCAGACTAAGTAGAGAATCAATCTTCAGGATGTTGTTATCATATATATCCAATAACGTTCCAACCGGAGCATTCCTTCGTGTCTGTAGAAGTAATGGAACGCATGGCGATATCATGTGGAACGCGCATGACCAGGAACTGGCAATCTGCCAGACCACTGACTCATTCCCCTCTCATCCGGCCCCACAACACAGTATAAACTTCATTCTACAGACRGTTGACATCTAGTGGAAGGCGTAGGAAGTGCAAACAAATCCATATCTTCCTGGGATTTGAATAGGCGYTGAGTTGAACATCAACCAGCCTCAGAATTTCCACTTCCTGTTTGGAAGTTTGCCTGCCATATGAGTTCTGTTATACTCACAGACATAATTCAAACAGGTTTAGAAACTTCAGAGTGTTTTCTATCCAATAGTAATAATACTATGCATATATTAGCATCTGGGACAGAGTAGGATGCAGTTCAATTTGGGCACGCTATTCATCCAAAGTGAAAATGCTGCCCCCTATCCCTAAAAACTTTTAAACAAGCCTTAAAAAGTTGATTGCAATTTCAGTTTAATCCACCTGAAAAGAAAGAACAAGTAATACAACAAATATTGTGGTTAAACTCAAATATACTAATTCATTTAAAAAAAACGTGTTTTTCAAAGAAATGTTTAAAAAATATATAATTTTAGTGAATGATATCATAAATAGGACTGGTAGAGTTATGTCACACATGCAGCTAACACAGACATGTGGAAATGCCTGCTCTACCCAAAATTACAACCAACTAATTGCAGCATTACCACAAAAATGGAAGAGGCAAMTAGAAGGGGYAAAAAATAAGGAACTTGTATGTCGGCCCTGCATTGAAGAATATAAATGGTTAAAGAAAAGTGTGATAAATATAAACATATACCAATTTCATTTAAGGACCAAAATACTGACAGCTGTGCCATATAAATTGCAAAATGGTTGGGGAGAGATTTTCGATGTGTCAAATCAAATTTATTTATATAGCCCTTCTTACATCAGCTGATATATCAAAGTGCTGTACAGAAACCCAGCCTAAAACCCCAACCAGCAAGCAATGCAGGTGTAGAAGCATGGTGGCTAGGAAAAACTCCCTAGAAATGCCAAAACCTAGGAAGAAACCTAGAGAGGAACCGGGCTATGAGGGGTGGCCAGTCCTCTTCTGGCTGGTGGCCGGGTTGAGATTATAACAGAACATGGCCAAGATGTTCAAATGTTCATAAATGACCAGCATGGTCAAATAATATTAATCACAGTAGTTGTCGAGGGTGCAACAAGTCAGCATCTCAGGAGTAAATGTCAGTTGGCTTTTCATAGCCAATCATTGAGAGTATCTCTACCGCTCCTGCTGTCTCTAGAGAGATGAAAACAGCAGGTCTGGGACAGGTAGCACGTCCGGTGAACAGGTCAGGGTTCCATAGCCACAGGCAGAACAGTTGAAACTGGAGCAGCAGCACGGCCAGGTGGACTGGGGACAGCAAGGAGTCATCATGCCAGGTAGTCCTGAGGCATGATCCTAGGGCTCAGGTCCTCTGAGAGAAAGAAAGAAAGAGAGATTAGAGAGAGCATACTTAAATTCACACAGGACACTGGATAAGACAGGAGAAATACTCCAGATATAACAGACTGTCCCTAGCCCCCCAACACATAAACTACTGCAGCATAAATACTGGAGGCTAAGACAGGAGGGGTCAGGAGACACTGTGGCCCCATCCGATGATACCCCAGACAGGGCCAAACAGGCAGGATATAACCCCACCCACTTTGCCAAAGCACAGCCCCCACACCAGTAGAGGGATATCTTCAACCACCAACTTACCATCCTGAGACAAGGCCGAGTATACCCACAAAGATCTCCGCCACGGCACAACCCAAGGGGGGCGCCAACCCAGACAGGAAGACCACGTCAGCGACTCAACCCACTCAAGTGCACACCCCTCCTAGGGACGGCATGGAAGAGCACCAGTAAGCCAGTGACTCAGCCCTGTAATAGGGTTAGAGGCAGAGAATCCCAGTGAGAGATGGGAACTGGCCAGGGAGAGACGGCAAGGGCGGTTCGTTGCTCCAGAGCCTTTCCGTTCACCTTCACACTCCTGGGCCAGACTACACTCAATCATATGACCCACTGAAGAGATGAGTCTTCAGTAAAGACTTAAAGTTGAGACCGAGTCTGCGTCACACATGGGTAGGCAGACCATTCCATAAAAATTGAGCTCTATAGGAGAAAGCCCTGCCTCCAGCTGTTTGCTTAGAAATTCTAGGGACAATTAGGAGGCCTGCGTCTTGTGACCGTAGCGTACGTGTAGGTATGTACGGCAGGACAAATTCGGAAAGATAGGTAGGAGCAAGCCCATGTAATGCTTTGTAGGTTAGCAGTAAAACCTTGAAATCAGCCCTTGCCTTAACAGGAAGCCACATTTTTTMGGTTCTAGTCAGGATTCTAGCAGCKGTATTTAGCATTAACTGAKGTTTTAGTGCTTTATCCGGTTAGCCGTAAAGTAGAGCATTGCAGTAGTCTAACCTAGAAGTAACAAAAGCATGGATACATTTTTCTGCATCATTTTTGGACAGAAATTTTCTGATTTTTGCAGTGTTACGTAGATGGAAAAAAGCTGTCCTTGAAACAGTCTTGACATGTTCGTACCCATTCCATGGCACATGATTTATGGCACATGGTTTATGAATTGATAAGCAAAACAACGGCGGATTCAAAACTTTGAATTTTTCAATTTAAATTACTATACAAAATTCTTGCAACCAATATAATGTTATATATAAAGGGGTACAATCTTCCCAGCTCTGCAGATTTTGCTGTGAGGAGGCAGAGTCATTAGATCATTTATTTTGGTATTGTCCATATGTAGCTCGTTTTTGGTCACAGGTCCAGGAATGGTTGAGGAATTGCAACATTTGCGTAGAACTAACGCTGCAGATAGTAATACAGGGTGATTTGAAAAGTCATAGTCAATCGATCAGTAATATAATAATTATTTTAYCAAAAAAATATATTTTTAATTTGCAATCTATAGAAGCTATGAGAATAGAAAGGTTCAATACTTTTGTGAAGCATCACAGCACAGTTGAAAAATATATGGCAAATAGAAATCCAAAATGGATGGTGTTAAGAGATGGATGGGAGTGGTTGAATGGAGCTGAAGGGTGGGACTATAACAAGATAACCAAGTTAAAACATACGGGATCTGTAAAATGTATATAGGTTCAGAAATGTTGTGAAATAGCACAGTTACAAATAYAAATCAAACTGGATGGACATCCAGAAATAGAGGAAGGACTAAAAACAAACAAAATATAACTATTGTAAAATAGATTGTGTCTGTAAATTGTGTATGAGATATATAAACTAAATGTATAAACTGAAGGTTGAAGCCTACATGTTATCGTTTATTAGTTTACTCCAATTGGGGCAAGGGTGGTAGGGTCTGTGGGGAATAATAAAGGCATATTCTTAAAAAACGAGGTATAACTATATAGGTATGTATATATGTATGCATACGTGTATGTATATGGATATATATATTTACCAAAAAAAGATATGGGGGATTGGAAATGAAGACAATTACATTGATGGAAGCAACAATCTTTCCGCAATATTAAGCTGATCCACCCCTTAAATAAAACAACAACAAAAACATATTCGGTAATAGTAATCTCCCCTTTCATATCTTCACACACACACCACACTTCACTATTTTCTCATTTACTTAATTCACACATCACACAGAACTTGCTTAGGTATTCACTCAGAATCCATATATAACGTTATCAATCGAAGTCCACACAGAACTTCGTTCAGTTCACACACAACTTTCTTAGGTATTCATATCCATACCACCAGCAACGATCAGCACGGCAAAGTCAGCCTGTGGGGTACCAGTGATCATGTTCTTGAATCTCAGTGTCCGGGGGCATCAATGAGCCCTTGCCCATCTCAGCTGGTTCCTTCTCAAACTTTTCAATGGTTCTCCTGTCAATGCCTCTGCACCTGTAGATCAGATGGCCGGTGGTGGTGGTGGACAGAATCCATATATAACGATATCAATCCAAGTCCACACAGAACTTTGTGCAGTTCACACAGAACTTGCTTAGGCATCCACACAGAATCCCTATATAACGTTCAATTCACAGAACTTACTTAGGTATTCATTCAGACACACGCAAACACAGACTAGAGACGCTATTTCCCYCTTCTTGTTGTTTACATATTCAAACAAAGTTCACACACAACTTCCTTAGGTATTCACACAGAATGCCTATGTAACGTTATAAACGAGGTTCACCGAACCTTTTCCTAGTTCTCTATTAGAACTTGGATCCCTTCTTAAACAAATGTATTACTTAATTTAAATGATACTTATTGAAATCAGTTGAGTTGTCCTAGGTTTCGTGGATGTTGTTTCCTCCCGGACGCATCCCACAGTGGAGGTCTGGTCCGGGTGGGTCCTCGTCCTCTTTTAGTGAGACAGGAATATCCCTTTACGCCGTTCAAAGAATGTGCCACCGGTGTTCCCTCGCAGACACTCACTGATGGATCACATCGAGAAGGTCAAACATCCTGTTTCGTGGCGCCAGAATTGTTATGGAAATTCACCACTGAGGACTCAAAGTAAATGAATCAATCTTTATTCTCACAGCTGGAGAGGTTCACAAACTCAATCCAAGCTTGATGAAAACTCTGAAGGGGAGGTTCCCTTTCAGTCCTTTTATACTGCTACACAAACAAGTCATAAGCATGGTTGGTTCCTGTATGTGACTGATGTATACAACACAAGGCTTTTGACCTTGAAACTGAGACATTGTATCACTTCAGGTTATTACAAAAGCAGCCTTGTGCTAAACATACGATCATATACACACAAGAKAATTTCCATCGCAGACCGATTCCACACTTCGGGGAGAAGGGGGTAGATTAGAATTGGACCGTAAATTTCTACAGAGCTGAAGTAGACACTTAGCTACTCAGAGATGAACTGATATGAGTTTGATGTCTCCTTTCCTTCTGCCAGGTCCGTCAACAAACCCCTTTGCTGCTGCAGCGGTTGCCCCGGCGATAGCSACCACCAACCCCTTCCAGAGCAACGGGAGAGCAGCGGCTATGGCAGCAGCAGGTGGGGACACGCCACGGATGTTTTGCATACCCAATGTACTTGAAACTAAAGCCATAGGCTTTGTCCGAAATCATTCTTACCTACTACTTACTAAAATTCTATACTATGTACTAACCGTACTACATACTGTTTAGAACATACTGTTTAGTAAAAATGTATGCAGTAAGCAACATATATCAGCATACTAGGCACACGCATACCTAGAAGGCGTCATGTAATGCGCAATTGGGTTGTTCCCCYCCATTCGTACATCARGTCAGATCATCTGATTATCAGCTGTTGTCAAATACATGTGGGAGTCTGAAAAGACAATTATCTTCCTCAATAGCATGCAGCGAATTCGTACTTGATGAAAAGCCAAAATGAGTATGACATCCTGGCATTTTAAGCTTTCTACGTTTTAGAAATATCACATACTCTAAAACGTTCTATTTTGCGCATACCCAATCAACATACTATTTAGAARGCAAGTACGGGCWTTCGGACACGGCCACTGAGTTAGAGGGTGCACTTAACCCAAAACCTGTCATGGGCAGGCCCATTYCAAAGATAGTTGATGAGCTCTGAAGTACATCTCTATGACTAAAGCTGATKTAACTGTCGTGGTTAGCGGCCATTTTGAGGTAGTGCGGAAGAAAAACATGTTTCACAGATGGCAACTATATTCCAAAGTCATGCTAAAATATCACAAATTAACTGAGGCAGGTGATCATGTAAAATATTATCTTTGTAGCAACATTCAAAGAATAGCCTAGCAGTCAACCGAAATCTCACAAGTCCATATTCTTAGATGACTTTTTACGGAGGATGATTGACCACCTGAAACCCTGTAAGAGGACTCATGGTCACAGTGGTCATGGTCATCAGAGGGCATAATGAGCTTATGAACCAGATGCCTTCACTTAATGTAATTGTATTAATCTTAAAGTAAGTATTTTGCCTGGGGCTCGGAGTGCTACAAGACGGCAGCATTATTCACTAACAATTGTTTGTAGCTAAATGGGGATATAGTCCAAGTAGTAACAGTTGGTGACTGAGTGTTTCTATTATAAGCGTGAAGGTGTGTGCGTATGTATGTCTACGTGCAAATTATGATGGCTCTGTCTGATTGCTCTCGTGATGCTCGACAGACCTGTTGGGAGCTCTGCATGGGCAGGGTTACCCTCCAGCTCACTTTGGTAGGTTCCCTCCTCCTCTTCCAGCTCACTCCTTTTCTCCCTCCTTTCTGCCRCCCTGTGTCTTGGCTGTGGCAGTGCTTCCTAGAGCTCCCCTGAGCATCCTGTGACTGTCTCGCCGACTGCATGTGTTGTGTCCCCTGACCTCTGATTCCAGTGCTACTTCTACTGTATATGTGAGTGTGGGGGTCCTGATGCCTCAACTACCCTCACCAATCTCCCCCCCCCCCACTAGCGCTCCCAGACTGTAGTGATGTGACATCGCTGATTACCCCTTCTTGCCCCCTGCCGGCCAAGAGAAATAGCCTAACTAACAGTCGTAGCTTTTCAGCCTATAGCTGTTGGCGGTGRGTATGTCCTCCAGCTGAGCTCTGAGGTTATAAACTGGTGTCAAACTGCCAGYTAACCATTTAAGAGTATCCTTGAACTGCACAACCATCTTGACTGTAAGKTTTTTATAGTTTTTCACCCTKCTGGATTCTGTACACTGCCTTTGCTAAGAGTGCTTATACCCTGAGTGCCGTAGTACTGTAACTGTGTGCTAGATGCTGTCTACTTTAATGCTGGTTATGGATAGAGCTAGTCTCTGAGACTCGTTCTAGTCACAAAGTAGTTTTTCTGCTGTTGCTYTGTTTGTTTCTCTGTGTTTAATTGTACACTGCTCAGTAAAGGTGTTTTTCGTTCAGGTTGTGTGCAAATGTTAACCTGGTGTCAGGTGTGATTATAGCTAGACTAGGTGGCTAGGTGGGTGCTTCAGATGTTTTGTGGTCTGCGTTAGCACTTAGCAGTAATTGTGTAGCGTGAGCTCTGTGTAACTGATGTGATATTTTGTAGATTGTGAGTGTCCTCTCCTCTCCCGCCTATCTTGCAGCCACGTTTGGCACAGGGTCCATGAGCATGCCAGCCGGATTCAGGAACGCTGCTACCTACAACCTCCCCACCAGCTTCAGTGGGACCTTCCAACAGCCCTTCCCAGGCCAGGGCCCCTTCCCCCAGCCTCCGGCCTATCCCCAGCAACCCAACGGTGTGTGTGGGTGTTTGCATGGGTGTATGTGTGCTTTGCATGAATTTGTGTAGTGTACCCCTTTTCATTTATACCTTGTATTCACCTCTTTCTCTGGTCCACCAGGAGGGGGGTTTTCAGCCTATGGACAGGCCAAGGCTGTGGTGACCCCCTTTGGGCAGGCGATGGCTGCACCCGGGGTCTCTAGTAACCCCTTCTTGGTGAGTGGGACCATTGGTTGAAAACCAAGTGTRCACAGTCTCCATTTGATAAAACTTGTGTTAGTTTCGCTAGTGGTGATTTAATGGCTCCCTTTCTCCCTCTCTCTGTCTTTGTCGTCCTTCCAGGCGGGCGCCCCTTCAGGACACTACCCCTCAGGAAYCTCTTCAACGAATCCTTTCTTATAGCACTGCTCCACCTGAACTCCACCACTAGGGTGTTGTCAACTGGCGTGCACCGCTCTCACCTCTTGCACTGTTTTGTTTCACAAGACGCTTTAAAAAAGACAAACCCAATGTTTCTAAAACTGGTATTTTGTATTAAGTGACGTAACWGACACCGTCCATGGCAACAAAAAGCAAAACAGGTTAAAGGTGTGTAGAGGGAAGGGGGCGTGGTGTTAGGGGTGGCAGGAAGCKTAGCTGTTAAGAGCYTTGGGCCAGTAACCGAAAGGTCGCTGGTTTGAATCCCTGAACTGACTAGGTTAAAAATATGTCTGTGCCCTTGAGCAAGGCACTTAACCCTAATAGCTCCTCCTGTAAGTTGCTCTGGATAAGAGGGTCTGCTAAATGACTCACATGTAWATGTCTTAAAGGGGCTGAGTTTCCTCTCGTCCTCCATCTAACCTGTGATCTGGCCCGACCTCAGCTGAGCCAAAAGTATATTCAAACTGGCTGATACTAAGTTATTGCAAAATATTCCCATTCCATTACGCTGCAATTCTGTAAATATTTTTTTCTTKGAGGAAATTAGCTCTGTGCATATCAGTATTTGTATCTTTAACACGAGTTTAAGGCAGAACTGTTACTTGGAAAATCTTAGAGGACTACTGTGAGTTACTGTATTTGTAAAGAAGAACCAAAAGCGGTTTGTACAGCGTGGTATCGGTAGGACTATTTTTACAGAGAATAAGAGGTGAACATGCGTTTCATCATTTGTTACAGAAGAGGGGGAGGAGTCTCTCTCCTCTTCTGTGATTGGCCTCGAGGGCAGAGACTCCACCTGGAAGGGGATGGGCTCTCACRTGTCCTGCTGTCCAAGTGGTTTACCACAATATAGACTGAATACCACTGATGTTGGGTGTTAAAGACATTTAAGTTAATGTGTATATATATTAAAATGAATTTTAACTAAAAAMAATGACCAAACCATGTCTTTGTATTGCTGCACTGTARATCTCCATTTTCATATATTGAAATATTTTTGATATACTGTATATAAAAAGATTTCTATCACGATGAAGATGTTGCAGTCTGAATACTGTGGAGCTGTTACTCTTGCTCAGGAGTATAGACTGTGTAAAGAATATCAAACAATCAGACCTGACTGTCATCAGTGTCTTTAATTCAGCAGGGCACAATGTACCACAAAATGGTGCAACCGAAAACAAAAATGTGCTTTCTTTTTGGACARATTCAGGTAGAAACTCCCCGTTTCAAAACGTTTTCTCCCATTCCGTGCCTACCGAACATGGCCCAGTGGTCAGTTTCTTCAGCTCAGAGTCTTTGTTCAGGGCCAGTGTCACTCACTGTCTTTCAGACTTGGAGGCTCCTCTGCAGTGGTGGAGTCTCTGTTGCTTTGCCGCCCTGTCATAATCATGTACACACCCCTCAGAAAGATAATGACAGCGATGTCTGAGAAGTAGCTTCCATAAATGGTGAACTGCAAGAAAGAGTGGAAAAGCATTAAGATTATTCCTTACTCTTCAGTCGTAGGGCTAGCAAGCAGGTCTTATTATTGTCCTGTGACACTTGAACTGTTAACTCACCTGTGGGATGATGCCCACCTGCTGTGATGATAGTCTGAAGCACCAAAGCCCCAAAGTTGTTTGCTCCGAAGATCAGTGCATATCGCTCCGTGGAGATCTCCGTAGCAAGTTGGAACCTGGAAGGAAAGGGGACACATGTTTTTCCCTCTACCAAATATTAAAGGGTAATTTTGTAACATTTCAGATCCAAAAAGGGGTCCACYTCCCAGGCCATTTAGTTTTGTTTTTAGATCCAGCTATATCCCACAATCTAAAATTAATAGAATAAATAGATCAACACCATGGGGCCGATTCAGACCCAAGTTATACGCACGCAATTGGAACTTAATTCCATTTTTATCCCCTTTCCTCTACTCCACATGTTTCAGCCAGCTATCAGGGTTCAGGTTGGAGATCACAGAAATGTAGGTTTGGTAGAGGGGTGTCTACAGATATGCTGTATTCTGACCTTGGTTTAATTTCCTCATAATTCCACCACCTTTATGCGTGATGAAACAATGAATAATGTCGAGCAACCTGTCTGTTCTAAGTGGAGCAACATCTAGGCCTACTTWATTTTTTCCAATAGAAATAGCACCATTCTCCGTGCACTGTAACTTACAAATTGATAAGCGCTAGGTAAATTATTAAGTTGTGTGGATAAGGGGATTGTAAATATATTTTACCCTATGATTGCTGGGGACAAAATTAATGTAAAACCAGTCATATGGCAGAAAACTGAAGCACATCAATTTTCCCACAGTGAGATTTATGAAATGCTGGCCTTATAACCTTCAGGGATGAATTGTGGAGACCCAAACTATAGGCTTCTGTAGCCATGCACAAATGACAGCATAGTGCCAAACCTACCGAGTTTATTTATGATTTCTACAATGTTTTAATTATATGCCTGGACTTTTCAGTTTTTTTCTCCCAATTCTTATGGTGTTAAATATTAGCCACTATCAGTAGCCATCGTCAGTTATACCAATACATTTTGAACTCACTTTAATGTTAGTTTCTTTACATTTTGTGTCATTCCATRACATCATTAGTTTACCTTTCATCTGTCACATTCGTGTGACTYTTCCTGAGGATCGCTAGCACTAGTGGATCATATTAGGCTAACGTATTACCAGCAATAATTTGGGACTATAGCCTATTTGATTCATTATGGAACGCAGACCATACTTAACAGTTTAAACCTGGAGTCTGGCGCATGGTTCACGATGACTGGACTGTTGTCATCACAGTCCCATGATTAGTGAGGATTATTAAGGTGGATTTATAAGAACATGGTTCTACTTCTATTGTACCCTTTTCTCACCTTCCAATATTTCATGAATTAAACAATTGAATATGGCAACTTTCAGGATGAATCAAACCACTATTTTTGATTCACCAATACATTTAGTGCGTAGAGGCACTGTAACCTGTTTTTTTTCCCTGTTTTTTTTCATAAATACTTCCCTAACCCTAAATAATCATCAGAGTATTTTTAAGTCTACCATTTGGTGCTGAAAAGGAGATGAATATGAGTGTGTTTACAAGGCTTTCTTTCATTGATCCCTAATATTCTGAACCGTGCATCAAAGCTGGGACCGGGAGCCTGAAAAACAGCTTCTATCTCAAGGCCATCAGACTGGTAAACAGCAATCACTAACTAAGAGAGGCTGCTGACTACATAGACTCAAATCATTGGCCACTTTAAGAAATGGATCACTACTCACTTTAAACAATGCCACTTTAATGTTTACATATCTTACATTACTCATATGTATATATTGTATCTTATACCATCTATTGCATCTTGCCTATGCCGCTCGGCCTTCGCTCATCCATATATTTATATGTACATATTCTTATTCCATCCCTTTAGATTTGTGTGTATTAGGTAGTTGTTGGGGAATTGTTAGATTACTTGTTAGATATTACTGCGCTGTCGGAACTAGAAGCACAAGCATTTCGCTACACTCGCATTAACATCTGCTAACCATGTGRATGTGACCAATAAAATTTGATTTCTCTCCATATGTTCTAGTGACTCTGTGGAGTGAATTCAAATTAAAGGTACACCAAATTTAAAGGGATGGCTATAGATAAATGTACTGAAAACCRTATTCAATGAAAACTCCATGTGAAAATGTTGGCCAGCAAGTAGGAGGGTTTTCAGTGGTTGAGTTAAATGTATTCAGTGTGTGCAAGGGAACCACGCCTGCAAAGCCCGTTATTCACCTGCATAAGGTAAGTCTGAAAAGTAACTATTAGTTTGAATCGGACCCCATGTCATTTCCAGATTTGCAGTGCTTATTTTTTCCATTAATTTGGGCATGAGGCGTGTAGTAGCTACAGTGCATTCGGAAAGTATTCAGACCCCTTGACTTTTTCCAAATGTTATGTTACAGCTATTCTAAAATATATATATTTTTTAAATTCCTCATCAATCTACACACAATACCCCATAATGATGAAGCAAAAACTGGTTTTTAGAATTTTTTGCAAATGTATAAAAAKAAAAAAAAACTATCAGATTTACATAAGTATTCAGACCCTTTACTCAGTACTTTGTTGAAGCACCTTTGGCAGCGATTACAGCCTCTAGTCTTCTTGGGTACAACGCTACAAGCTTGGCACACCTGTATGCATTTGGGGAGTTTTTCCCATTCTTCTCTGCAGACCCTCAAGCTCTATCAGGTTGGATGGGGAGCGTCGTTGCACAGCTATATTCAAGTCTCTCCAGAGATGTTTGATCGGATTCATGTCCGGGCTCTGGCTCGGCCACTGAAGGACATTCAGAGACTTGTCCCGAGGCTGCTCCTGCGTTGTCTTGGCTGTGTGCTTAGGATCATTGTCCTGTTGGAAGGTGAACCTTCGCCTCAGTCTGAGGTCCTGAGCGCTCTGGAGCAGGTTTTCATCAAGGATCTCTCTCTACTTTGCTCCGTTCATCTTTGCCTCTCCTGACTAGTCTTCTAGTCCCTGCCGCTGAAAAACAACCCAACAGCATGATGCTGCCACCCCCATGCTTCACCATAGGGATGGTGCCAGGTTTTCTCCAGACGTGACGCTTGGCATTCAGGCCAAAGAGTTCAGACTTGGTTTCATCGGACCAGAGAATCTTGTTTCTCATGGTTAGAGTCCTTTAGGTGCCTTTTGGAAAACTTCAAGCGGACTGTCATGTGCGTTTTACTGAAGAGTGCCTTCCGTCTTGCCACTCTACCATAAAGGCCTGATTGGTGGAGTGCTAAAGAGATGGTTGTCCTTCTCGAAGGTTCTCCCATCTCAACAGAGGAACTCTGGAGCTCTGTCAGAGTGACCATCGGGTTCTTGGCCACCTCCCTGACCAAGGCCCTTCTCAGTTTGGCCGAGTGGCCAGCTCTAGGAAGAGTCTTGGTGGTTCCAAACTTCTTCCATTTAAGAAGGATGGAGACCACTGTGTTCTTGGGGACCTTCATTGCTGCAGAAATGTTTTGGTACCCTTCCCCAGATCTGTGCCTCGACACAATGCTGTCTCGGCGTTCTACGGACAATTCCTTTGATCTCATGGCTTGGTTTTTGCTCTGACATGCACTGTCAACTGTGGGACCTTTATATAGACAGGTGTGTGCCTTTCCAAATCATGTCCAATCAATTGAATTTACCAAAGGTGGACGTTAGCGTCCCACATATCCCAGAGAAGTTAAACGGCAAGTGGAGGCTGCATCTCCACGTGAGGAGTGGCCCGTGATGCCCGAAGGCAAGGAACACCCTTCAGTCGGATAGGCTATCTCAATGCAATCGCAAAGCCAGTGAGACAAACACTACTTAGAAAGTGGCCTGCCAAGCGCAGCCGCGCCATAGCACACATACAGCTGAAACGATGACCGAATTCCACATAACGTGTGAACTCAACACAGACGATGGAACCGTGCCTCTCTGGCCCCTTCATGTGGAGGAAGGGATAAAGCCCATAGCTCCAGGATCCGCAACCTGCCTTTAATAGTGAGATAGTCAGGTCATGTCGACAGAGCGCACAGATCACTGACGCATTTGGAAGAGTTCGAAGCCAGTAGCAATGCTGTCTTCATTGACTTCAATGGAATCTGGGCCAATGGCTCGAATGGCGGCTTACAATAGAGCTCTGTTACCCAACCCTAGCCCAACGGCCCCGACATCATACATTGAGTTAGTGCTGTGTTAGGCCTGATTTTTCATCAATAAGAAGGGTGTGGGCAGAGCTCGAGTATCACTAAATTGATCACAAATGCTTTGAAGCTGAGCCATTTACGCATTCTCTGCTGCGCAGAACAGCAATATCTGACTAAGATCATAACATGGAGTCAGACGTGCTTCAACCTCATCAAATAGAAGACGGGAGAAATTATTTCACAGAAAATAATGTTCCTTGAGTTTTGTCGGAATTTAGAGTGACAAAGTAACTATCCGCTAACTGCTTTCTAATGTCTCTTCGTTGAGCTGCCCAAGCAGAGCCGTTGCTATGGATACTCAGACTCAGAGCCACCATGAGTAGAGRGCATGCAGAGCGAGCTGCGTGCAGGGAGCGAGTGACTGGTAGAAAGGAGCAGCTAATGGATTTACTAACAGTTATTACTAATGGTTATTTCAGATTTTGGGCAGGACCGGGCCTTAAATTTGGCAGAAGCTATTGGGGCCAGTGTAGGGTAGGGCCTGAACATTGCGGGCATGTGTAGGGCTTAAAATCTTGCTTACAAAGCTTCTCAAGCACCAAGGCCAAATCCCACTGTGGAGCCGGGGCTCGGGCCACAGGCATGAGCCGCCATGTCCCTAACAAAATATTTTTTGCCAACGAGGGGTTGGCTAAAAACAGACACCCCGCCAAATCTCTTATAAAAGGCAAAAAAACTTTACGGTGGACAGCGAACGTTGTCTGTCAAAGAGAAATTGCAGAAAAAGAGAACTCTCTCCATCCGGCAACACATAGGGTTGATCGTTTTACTGTCGCACCAGCATGTGAATAACTTTGGGGTGCAGACGCCACTCGTCGTCCCAAGGACCCTCTTGGGACTGAGACCTGCTCCTTCGTTGAGGTGGCCTGGAATGTGTAGTGATGTCAACAGGCGTAGGTGCTTGTGAGCCCACAACCACAGCGCCTCTGCCAGGAGGTGAAGCGGAGGAGACCAAACTCCTCCCTGGTGGTTGATGTAGGCCAGCGCAGTTCGATTGTCTGGCCAGACCAATACGTTGCAGTACCAGCTCCAGGAGGTTGATGTGACACTCCAATGGAGGCCACACATCTCCCAACGCCAGAGTCTGAGATGTCCTGCTCCATCCAGCCAGAGACGCGTCTGTATAGACTGGGATGTGCGAGGACACTCTGCCCATCGGCACGCCAATAGTTCAGAAGGTCAGATCCACTCTCAGAGAGTGGAGAACTACTAACAGCTGARAACGATGACGCACAGGTTCTAGTTGTAGCTGGGTGAACCACCCCTGTAGCCTGCGCATATGCAGGACCCCAGTGGGACCACAGTGTGGGCAGACGGCCTGAGCCCTAGAAGGGACAGTACCGAGTGCGCCGTCACCGTGTGTCGGATGATACCGACTGAGGGCCAACAGAATCACAGATTTTCGAGGATCCGAAATCCATGCCATCATGTTCGCAGTGTAAAACTGGAGACCCAGATAAACAATCCGCTGTTCACAGCGAAACCCAGGTGTGTGAAATTCATCACAAGCCAGGCCGTGTGTGCTATTGCCAGCTCTACTGATGAGGCGAGAACCAACAGGTCGACCAAGTAGGTCAGAATCCTAACTCCTTGGCGACGTAGAGGCTCTATAGCCACCTCCATTGATTTGGGAAAGGTACGAGGTGCTAGGTCATACCTAAAGGCACCCTTGTGTACTCATACGCTACTTCCCTGGAAGGCAAAGAGTTGAAACCTCCTGTGACACGGAAGCACTGGCACATGGAAGGGTGCTTCCTTCAGGTCGATGCTCATGCTGAAGTTTTTTGTGTCCATGTAACGGCTTTCTTCCTGGGATGAAGGAGAGGACCAAAACGCAGCGCGGCTAGTGTTCAACATGATTTAATAAAGATAATAACATGAACACTACAAGCAACAAAACAATAAATGTMYAAACCGAAAACAGTCCTATCTGGTGCAGAACACAAAGACAGGAAACAATCACCCACAAACCAACAGTGCAAACAGGCTACCTTAATATGGTTCCCAATCAGAGACAATGACATACACCTGCCTCTGATTGAGAACCATATTAGGCCAAACAACAAACCCAACATAGAAACACAAAACATAGAATGCCCACCCAGCTCACGTCCTGACCAACTAAACAAAGACTAAACAAAGGAAATAAGGTCAGGAACGTGACAGTCCATGTGAGAAAAGTCTGTTTGGCTACGCTCTTGTTCAGGACACGTAAATCCAAAATCAAATGCATGAGAAAGTAGGGCGATAAAAGCCCTTTTTTCCTCTGCTCTGGAGGAACRACTGTAATCGCCTCCTTTGCCAGGAGTTCTGCAATCTCTTTGTTCAGAGCTGCAACCTTCTCTGGAGATGCCTTCACCGTTTCCATGATCACTGCAAAGGGTGGAGGGGTACGCCTCAACTTCCAACTAGCCAGGTGGGCAGAGTACTCCCAATAATGCTTTGAAAGCGGGACAGCGCGAAGCTGAGGAGTATTCAGTAGAATTGTCTGTATTCCCCTATGGTCCTGACCGCTGCTGAATGCCGACTGTATAACAGTAYCACAGCCCAAGGAGCGCCTCCCCGAAAGGGGATCGGAGGCATCGACATGACGGTTACGTCCATAACCCCAGTGTCAGATCTCGCTGGGCCTACAGAACAAAAATCGCTGGCCCCCAGCCCCGACATAATCGGAGGCTCATGAGAACGCCGCTCAGTTGTGTGGCACAGCACAAACACTGTCCTACTCAACAGCCGCACCCCTGTATGGGGCTGTGACACCTCTGGAAAGAAAGAGTGGAAGAACCTGAGAGTTGGTCTGACTGGCATGGAAGATAGGCTCTTTTGTGACAATGTCATAGCTTGTTGAAGCCCAGTGYCGTGTGAGGTGGAGGGTGGCACCAGACAGATAGACGTTTTCCTCGTTGCTATCTGAGCCAGAGCTGAGCTGAGGAGTTTAGAGAAGTGTGTAGCTCGGGACCAGGTAGGCCGCCACAGCTTTCTCAAGTCGTAAGATGCCATTGACAATGGCTTTCTGCCGCCCCGCCACTCTAGTTAATGGCAAGTTGGCCTGGGTAGGGAGTCTCTCCATCAGTGGTTTAGTTTCAGGAACCCTCTGCATAGTTGTCCAGCGAAGGCATGGCCAGCGTAAAAAGAGCCTGTGTCTTTGCTCTCTCCATGGACCCTCCTGCATCATGTGCATATGGTATCTCGAGATGCTTTGCGGCCCCCTCAATGAGCCACAGGAATTCAGAGCGCAGAGGCAGGAGGAACAGATGAATGCATGGAGAGACCCTCAGCGTCATTTATCTCCTCAAACACTGCGGTCCCGTCACCACACTCAAATTCACCATAAGCACTCTCAACTTCCCCCCAAGCACACATGACATAGGTCATGGGGGTCTGCAGTAGCCGACAACGTTGAGTGTATTCTACATCAACAGCAGTGCTTCTCTTCAAGGCAATCTTCAGTCTCGCTGAAGAAAAAGGGAGGCTGATGGATAGGGGGTGCTCCAATATATAGGGCCAGCTGGTCTCCCATTGGCTTTAGCGCATGCATCARTTTGTTATCAGGCTGCACCGCCTAGGCAGCAGGGTAAACCAATAGGAGTGAAGCCTGTGGGGCAGCGCTCCACGATATAGAACCATCTGATTACATGTGAAGTTGCATGTGATTGTATCCATTGCTAGGTAAACAAGGTTTCTGATGACGAACTGCGCAAAATGATCCAACTGTGACCCACGTCCAGGGAAAGACCACGCAGGGAAAACCAACCCCCTAATTCAATTGGCTCCTGGATGCTTCTCTTGGACCGACCAGGGAAAACCAGCCCCTCTTTCTATTGGCTCTTGGATGCTTCTCTTTCTATTGGCCCCTGGCTACTTCCTCATTCTACGGGTCTGCAGAGTCAAATTTCACTTAGCAGCAGAACTACTACAAGAGCTTGGTTTTGAAGCCTGAGCGGGTGAGTCGGGGTCGCATTTCACTGTTTTACACAAAACATAATTGTACACTTTCATTTAWTAAAACTGATGATGAGTGTACTGTTGCTTGAATGTGTTGCATGCATGTGCTTGCTGRGACTGTCACCCCTTGACATTAGCTACACTATAGTAGCTATTTCCCACCCTGTTGCGGGACTGCAGTGCTTGGCAAACGGGAGCGAAATATACTGTGTCCAGGTGGTTTTGCCGTTCATGCTCACCCCATTGAGTAGACTGTATCATGGTGACATCTAGATGACTACCAATTAGTTATTTCTTGTGTAAACTGCTATCCCACATGAAATATAATACAGGGAAGGGCAAAAAATGGGCCACGTTACTAGCTACAGCTGGCTACACTGTGATACAGCTGTCCAGTGGGAAGCACATCAGATCCGCAGGCACCTCGATACAACATCAGTGCGCTGGTTGCTACGTTGGCAAGCGTTACCGCCGGCGACACCGTGATACAGCTGCCCAGTGGAACGCACCTCAGGTCGACAGGCATCTCAATACAACACCGGTGCACTGGTCGACATGTTATTTACCGCTGGCTACACCTCCATTAAACACTGGTGCAGTGGTCGTTATGTTAACTAACGTGCCTCCCTGGGTGGTCCATCCCTGGGCGATTCTGGCCTGGCACAGGACACGGGTCGCAGTCAGACCCAACTCGAACTGAGCACACAATGTATCATAACAGATCTATAGTGTTGTTCGCTACTCACCAAATAGGTTTGACACAGCTTCCACGCCTCCATTGTAGACTGTGAAGTTCTGGGATGGCTCTATGTGCTGCCACAGCACCTGTACATAGTTGATTGTCTGGTTATAACCACAGGTGGCCAGTGCCCACAACACTGACCAGTACAGCAGCTCCCTGGAAGATATCACCTGAGGAAGTCTCTCCACAGCTGGYTAAGAACCTGGCCGCAGCTCTTAGCTCTCAGTCCCCTCACCTGCACACATGTCCCCTCTTCCTAGGGCCTCTGGTAGCGTCCTCTGGTAGCGTCCATTTCTTGGGCGTCCATTTCTTCTGCATTTCCAGTTGTATGCCTCTCCTGACTCCATTGGAAGAACATGCTTCTCTGTGGCATAGGCACCAGGGCGATGGAGTCACCAGGGCGATGGAGATCAACACCAGGGTAAGTACCAGGATGTTGTACGCAAGTATAAATACCATGGGACCACGCAGCCGTCATACCGCTCAGAAGAGACGCGTTCTGTCTCCTAGAGATGAACGTTCTTTGGTGCAAAGTGCAAATCAATCCAGAACAACAGCAAAGGACTTGTGAAGATGCTGGAGGAAACAAAAAGTATCAATATCCATAGTAAAACAAGTCCTATATCGAAATAACCTGAAAAGGCTCTCAGCAAGGAAGAAGCCACTGCTCCAAAACCGCCATTAAAAAGCCAGAGTACGGTTTGCAACTGCACATTGGACAAAGATTGTACTTTTTGGAGAAATGTCCTCTGGTCTGATGAAACAAAAATATAACTGTTTGGCCAAATGACCATCGTTATGCTTGGAGAAAAAAGAGGGAGGCTTGCAAGCCGAAGAACACCATCCCAACCGTGAAGCACGGGGTGGCAGCATCATGTTGTGGGGGTGCTTTGCTGCAGGAGGGACTGGTGCACTTCACAAAATAGATGGCATCATGAGGATCGAAAATGATGTGGATATGTTGAAGCAACATCTCAAGACATCAGTCAGGAAGGTAAAGCTTGGTTTCAAATGGTCTTCCAAATGGACAATGACCCCAAGCATACTTCCAAAGTAGTTCAAAATGGCTTAAGGACAACAAAGTCAAGGTATTGGAGTGCCATCACAAAGCCCGACCTCAATCCCATAGAACAATTGCGGCAGAACTGAAAAAGTGTGTGCGAGCAAGGAGGCATAAAACCTGACTCAGTTACACCACTCTGTCAGGAGAATGGGCCAAAAATTCACCCAACTTATTGTGCGACGCTTGTGGAAGGCTACCCGAAACGTTTGACCCAAGTTAAACAATTTAAAGGCAATGCTACCAAATACTAATTGAGTGTATGTACACTTCTGACCCACTGGGAATGTGATGAAAGAAATAAAAGCTGAAATAAATCATTCTCTCTACTATTATTCTGACATTTCACATTCTTAAAATAAAGTGGTGATCCTAACTGACCTAAGACTGGACATTTTTACTCAGATTAAATGTCAGGAATTGTGAAAAACTGAGTTAAATGTATTGGCTAAGGTGTATGTTAACTTCTGACTTCAACTGTATCTCATCTACAATTAAACAAGTTTCTTGGAACTACCAGGCCTTTACGATTCAACCAAAAGTGGCTGAAGTGAAATGTTACAATTGACCTAGGAGTTTGATTATATGCGATAGGCTGTGGTTAACCTTTCTAGCCCAGGGGTTCCGCTAGCGGAACACCCACAACATTCCGCTGAAAAGGCAGCGCGCGCGAAATTCAAAAATATTTTTTAGAAATATGTAACTTTCACACATTAACAAGTCCAATACAGCAAATGAAAGATAAACATCTTGTTAATCTACCCATCATGTCCGATTTTTAAAATGCGAAAATACAACTATATTTTATGTTAGATCACCACCAAATCCAAAAAACACACAGCCGTTTTTCCCAGCCAAAGATAGAGTCACAAAAGCAGAAATAGAGATAAAATGAATCACTAACCTTTATAATCTTCATCAGATAACACTCATAGGACATCATATGTTACACATACATTATGTTTTGTTCGATAATGTGCATATTTATATCCACAAATCTTGGTTTACATTGGCGCCATGTTCAGAAATGCCTCCAAAATATCCGGAGTAATTACAGAGAGCCACGTCAAATAACAGAAATACTCATCATAAAGAAGAAAGATACATGTTTACATATACAGTGGGGAGAAACAAGTATTTGATACACTGCCGATTTTGCAGGGTTTCCTACTTTACAAAGCATGTAGAGGTCTGTCATTTTTATCATAGGTACACTTCAACTGTGAGAGACGGAATCTAAAACAAAAATCCAGAAAATCACATTGTATGATTTTTAAGTAATTAATTTGCATTTTATTGCATGACATAAGTATTTGATCACCTACCAACCAGTAAGAATTCCGGCTCTCACAGACCTGTTAGTTTTTCTTTAAGAAGCCCTCCTGTTCTCCACTCATATGATACGCATGTATTTAACTGCACCTGTTTGAACTCGTTACCTGTATAAAAGACACCTGTCCACACACACTCAATCAAACAGACTCCAACCTCTCCACAATGATGCCAAGACCAGAGAGTGTGTAAGGACATCGGGATAAATTGTAGACCTGTACAAGGCTGGGATGGGCTACAGGACAATAGCCAAGCAGCTTGGTGAGAAGGCAACAACTGTTGGCACAATTATATAGAAAATGGAAGAAGTTCAAAATGACGGTCAATCACCCTCGTCTGGGGCTCCATGCAAGATCTCACCTCGCTGGGGCATCAATGATCATGAGGAATGTGAGGGATCAGCCCAGAACTACACGGCAGGACCTGGTCAATGACCTGAAGAGAGCTGGACCACAGTCTCAAAGAAAACCATTAGTAACACACTACGCCGTCATGGATTAAAATCCTGCAGCGCACGCAAGGTCCCCTGCTCAAGCCAGCGCATGTCCAGGCCCGTCTGAAGTTTGCCAATGACCATCGGATGACCAGAGGAGGAATGGGAGAAGGTCATGTGGTCTGATGAGACAAAATAGAGCTTTTTGCTCTAAACCCACTCGCCTCGTTTGGAGGAATAGAAGGATGAGTACAACCCCAAGAAACACCATCCCAACCGTGAAGCATGGAGGTGGAAACATCATTCTTTGGGGATGCTTTTCTGCAAAGGGGACAGGGACTGCACCGTATTGAGGAGGATGGATGGGGCCATGTATCGCGAGATCTTGACCAACAACCCTCCTTCCCTCAGTAAGAGCATTGAAGATGGGTCGTGGCTGGGTCTCTCAGCATGACAACGACCTGAAACACACGACCAGGGCAACTAAGGAGTGGCTCCGTAAAGAAGCATCTCAAGGTCCTGGAGTGGCCTAGCCAGTCTCCAGACCTGAACCCAATAGAAAATCTTTGGAGGACCGAACAGTCCGTATTGCCCAGGACAGCCCCGAAACCTGAAGGATCTGTGAGAAGGTTCTGTATGGAGGAGTGGGCCAAAATCCTGCTCTGCAGTGTGTGCAAAAATTACAGACCTCTACATGCTTGAAGTAGGAGAAACCTGCAAAATTGTCAGTGTATCAAATACTTGTTCTCCCCACTGTAATTAAAGATACACTTGTTCTTAATGCAACCGCTGTGTCAGATTTAAAAAAAAAACTTCCTGTTCCACAATAAAAGTGTTGTTTTGTTCGATAATGTCCATTACTAGTGTCCAATTAGCTACTTTTGCTAGCACGTTTAGTTCACATGTCCAAACGCTGGCGCCGGTCCAGGCGAACTTGGACGAAAACTTAAAAAAGTTATATTCCAGGTCGAATAAACTGGTCAAATTAAGTAGAGAATCAATCTTCAGGATGTTATCATATATATCCAATAACGTTCCAACCGGAGCATTCGTTTTTGTCTACAGAGTAATGGAACACATGGCCATGTCATGACTAGCGCGCATGACCAGGAACTAGCATTCTGCCAGACCACTGACTCAAATAGCTGCCATCCGGCCCCACATCACACTAGAGGCTTCATTCCACGTTCTACTGACTGTTGACATCTAGTGGAAGGTGTAGGAAGTGCGAACAGATCCATATCTTACTGGGATGTGAATAGACGATGAGTTTAACATCAACCAGCCCCAGAATTTCCACTTCCTGTTTGGAAGTTTGCCTGCCATATGAGTTCTGTTATACTCACAGACATAATTCAAACAGTTTTAGAAACTTCAGAGTGTTTTCTATCCAATAGTAATAATAATATGCATATATTAGCATCTGGGACAGAGTAGGAGGCAGTTCACTATGGGCACGCGATTCATCCAAAGTGAAAATGCTACCCCCTATCCCTAAACAGTTTTAAGACGGATTGAAGTGGATTTAGAAAGTGACGTCAATAAGGGATCATAGCGTTCACCTGGATTCACCTGGTRAGTCTGTCATGGAAAGAGCAGGTATTTACAATGTGTTGTACACTCAGTGATGCTGTTATAATACCCAAACATTTGTATTAAAAAAATATTTGTTAAACCAGGATGTGATGTAAACTGAGTGTACAAAACATTAAGAACACCTTCCTAATATTGAGTTGTACTCCCCTTTGCCCTCAGAACAGCCTCAGTTAGTCAGGGCATGGATAAGGTGTCAAATGGATAAGGTGTCAAATGGATAAGGTGTCAAAAATGATTCCCATAGTTGTGTCATGTTGACTGGATGTCCTTTGGGTGTGGACTATTCTTGATACACACAGGAAACTGTTGAGTGTGAAAACCCAGCAGCATTGCAGTTCTTGACACAAACRGATGCGCTTGGTAGACTACCATCCTGTTCAAATCACTTAAATATTTTGTCTTGCTCATTCACCCACTGAATGGCACACACACAATCCATGTCTCAATTGTCTCAAGGCTTAAAAATCCTTCTTTAACCCGTCTCTTCTCCTTCATCTATACTGATTGAAGTGGGTTTAGAAAGTTATATCAGTAAAGGATCAAAGCTTTCACCTGGTCAGTCTGTCATGGAAATAGGTGTTGATAATGTTTTGCATACTCAGTGTATGACAGGATTGGATGTTTATTTTTTTAATGATTTTAGTCATTTAGCAGACACTCTTATCCTTAGCGACTTACAGGAGCAATTACGGCTAAGTGCCTTGCTTAAAAGCACATCAGCAGGTTATTCACCAAATCGGCCCGGGGATTCAAACCGCTCTTAACTGCTAGGCTACCTGCTACTCTATGCATGCAATGCCAATGTTGTTTGACTTGTTTGTGTATCAGCTCATTTGCTTGACCTAATCTCACTGCAACACTTCGTCCATGTTGCTTGACAGGCYTTTTCAAAGAACCTTTAGTCAGGGTGAGCTTCGCGACCTTATCAAACTTCCTGGTAGTTTGACACAACGGTGGATAACAGTTACCAGAATAACTTATTTACTTGACACTCATACCTTATTGACCTTTAAAAACATTCAGTGGAACTCACAGGGAGGGGTTGGGGCATGTCTTTCAAACTTCCAAAATATCATTTTTTATTTTACTTTGTATTAGAACATTGAAATGTACAAAAGTAAGGCTACAATTTATATGATGACATTAAAGTGATAGTTCAGCTTTGGACATATTTAGATATTTGTTTCCTTACCTTGAAAGCAGTCTACTGGAAAAGTCTGAGTGACTGCAATCCACACTCACTGACTGCAAGACCCCGCCCCCCCACACACACACACAGTTACCCTGCACCCCACCTCCCAATGGACATGTCTCATTGTTAATAAATAAATATGCCTAAATATGTATATATTATTCTTTTTTTATTACTGTTTCATTCACTTCTCACTTCCCCCTCCCCTAATAGCCCCCATACCCGACAGACTTCATTCACCCTGCCCCCAACACCCAACGGTCATTTATAACTGCTACTGTTGTAAATGTGTATATATTATTATTATGTCTCATTCTCTTTTTATTTATGTTATTTTTACCTGCACTGTTGGAGCCCGGAGAACAAGATTTTCACTGTACCCTATAATTACATCTGTGTCCCTATACAAGTGACTAATAAGCTCATCCAATCTAAACCTTTCACAACAGTCTGACTATGAACATCTGTATGAAAACCAAATCAAAAAAACATTAAAAAACAACTGATGATGCAATATGAAAAGAAATTGGTGGAGGAGATTAATCATAAACGTAAATTGAGAAACTTTTGTTTGATTAAGAGCGAATTCATGTGTGACAGAAGGTTATGTACACCCTACAGCCGGAGATCACTATGTGCACAGGTAAGAACATGGATATTGCGCCTGTGTGTGTAAACAGGCTGGTATTGTGGTGAAATAGTATAGGAGAGACTTTGTAACTACTGTGACCTCAAAGAGGTAGAGAATGAAATTCACTCAATACTCTATTGCCCTTTAAAACATGATTTACGTGTCTTTCTATTCCAGAAAGCCCACCAGGTATACCCTGGCATTATGTGGCTGAGCYACGATGAAAATGTTATATAAACCTAGAATTGAATTACATATTTAGTTATAGGCGTATATCAAGTCCATGTACGTATGGATTGTGCATAGGCTTATACAGCTTTCACATTTTAATTATTTCTTGGGGCCCGAATGTGTTTAAATRGTTTTTTTCAGTTTCATTCACCTGTATTTATACATCTGTATTTATTTKTTTTTGTTTTTGCTCRTTAAAGGTAGTTGTTTTTGCCTAGACAACCTTGTAATCATGTTGATTCTTTGTATGCGGTGCACACTGCACAGCACACCAGAGGACTCTTTGTAAGAATCATTGTCATTTTCTTTTAAAGTGTCAATTGATCCTGTAACGGATGGGTCGCCAACTGACAATTTGACACTYAAATAAAACATMAAWTCAATCATTCAGGTMTTTCACTGTTCATGTGTRTGATTGTTTKATTTAGGTAGTTGCAAGTGTTTGTGTGTTCTTGGCTTTTGAGTGGTTTCAAATAGGATCACACCACCAGCATGGTTATAGTTTGTGGGCTGGTATAGGGATGTGTGTGTAAGTTGTCTAGGTAGTTGTGTCAGCTGACTAAAGATGTCAGATGTTCTCTCTATAGATGAAGAAGAAGAAGAGGGGAAGGGGGGGGGTGGCTGGAACTCAATATTAGGAAGATGATCTTAATGTTTTGTAGACACCAGAAACTGTTGAGCGTGAAAACCCAGCAGCGTTGCAGTTCTTGACACAAAAGGTGCGCCTGGCACCTACATGTACTATCATACCCCGTTCAAAGACACTTAATTATTTTGTTTTGCCCATTCACCCTTCGAATGGCACACATACACAATACATGTTTAAATTGTCTCAAGGTTTAAAAAACCTTCTTTAAGCATCTACATTGTTTGAAGTGGGTTTAACAAGTGACATTAATAAGGGGTCATAGTGTTCACCTGGATTCACCAGGTGTTCTTAATGTTTTGTACACTCTGTGTATGTTTGGCAGAAGGATTAGGATATATTTCCCAATAGGATGTGGAATCAGTATCAACATGTTTTTTTGTACATTGTCCTTGTGGCTTGGTGAGCTACATGTATAAAAGTGTTCCTCTTTCTCAAGCTGAACAGAACCTACAGACTACCACCTGTGATTCCTCTGACAGGAAAAGATTACCATGGAGAAGTTGGCCATCCTTCTGCTTCTGAGTGCTGCCATTGCACTGGGCGACGCAAACCTGGCCCAGCTCCTTGGTTTAGAACCCTTACTGAAGACTAAGGTGGAACAGACTCCTCCTGCCGAGGCTCACGTGGCAGTAGTGCAGGAGGGGATAAAGGAAAGTTCATGTCCCTCAGACTGGTACACATATGGATCACACTGTTTCAAGTTTGTCAGCATTCAGCAATCATTCGTAGATTCGGAGCAAAACTGTTTGGCACTTGGTGGAAACCTAGCATCTGTGCATAGCCTTTTAGAGTACCAGTTTATGCAAGCACTGACAAAGGATACCAATGGCCACCTACATAGCACCTGGCTTGGAGGTTTTGATGCAATCAAGGAGGGCACATGGATGTGGTCAGATGGGTCCAGATTTGATTACACTAACTGGGACACCGATGAYCCCAATAACGCTGGAGAAGGAGAGGACTGTCTGCATATGAACGCTGKAAGTGCGAAGCTCTGGTWTGACGTGCCCTGTGAGTGGAAGTTTGCATRTCTCTGTTCCAGAAGAATGTAGGCTAGGAAATGCCACAGCTACTTSKCCTCCACCTCCAGGGGTSAACAGTCTACACTTCAATAATCAAACCAAGATCTGCCACTCACTGCAGCTCACCAACATGACAAATAAAACCTGTATTCACAAAAAAAGCTAGCCACCTATCTAATAATTAGCTAACGAGCCATATCTAACAGTTAAAAATAATGACAGAGGAATTTACAAGAAACAGCAAACAGAAAACATGTAGCTATCGAAGAAACAGTCTTTGAAGCTCAATGCAGACTTTTATACTAAGTCATTATCTGCTGTTAGCTAGCTACTGTTAGCTACTGTTAGCTAGCTACTGTTTAGGTAGGCTAACATTTATGTTTAACTAACATTAGCTAAGCTTGTGATGAAACTGTGTGATGTTGCTAATTCTGATTTTGAAATTAAAGATACATACATACAGAATTGTTTTAGTTWTTTTTTTTTGCTAATGCTTGACAAGTTGTCATGCCGCATTAATAAGTCAATGGTATATGTGCGATTTGTACCAACTGTACAATGAGTCTCACAAAGACACTTAGCTAATTAACATTAATGTAACACTGTCTTCCATAGTAAAAAAGAAGGGTCATTGAAATGTTTGTTATTGATGTTATGATTTTGAAACTGATATTTGGATGAAAATAAATTACATTAACAAACTTCCATTTGATCTTTTAGGAATTTCATATTGACCAAAAACCCTTATTTGACCAGCATTTAATATACAGTGCTGTGAAAAAGTATTTGCACTCTCTCTAATTTTCTAAATTTTTGCATATTTTTGATACTGAACGTCATCAGATCTTCAACCAAAACATAATATTAGATAAAGAGAACCTGAGTGAACAAATAAACAACAGATAAACAACAGTTGCATACTTATTTTATTTCGGGGCCCCGTTTTGACTTGGTGGGAGATATATCGGCGTGCCCTTGGGCGGGGCTCTTGACTCTGGTTGCTCCTATGGGTCGCTCTGGACAGGAGACGGTTAGATGACAGAATGTAATGTAAATATTGAGCTGCTTCACTACAGGTAGATAGTATGTTTTAATAATAAATACAAATAATAGTAAAAACCACCACACTACCAGCACCATGCTTGACCGTTGGTTTAAGGTTCTTACTGTGAAATGGAATGTTTGGTTTTTTGCCAGGCATTATGGGACCCATGCTGTGCAAAAAGTTATACTTTTGACTCATCTGTCCATAGAACATTCTTRCAAGAMTCTTGATGATCATCCAGGTGCTTTTTAGCAAATTTGTGTCAACGTTTTGGACGAGATGGGTCCCATTTATGTCTGGCGAAAACRAAACACTGCATTCCACAGTAAGAAACTTATACCAACGGTCAAGCATGYTGGATGTCGTGTGATGGGTTGGGGATGCTTTGCTGCCTCAGGACCTGGACGACTTCCCTTAATAGACGGAACCATGAATTCTGCTCTGTATCGGAGTATTCTACAGCTGATGCACAGCTGGTTCATGCAGCAAGACAATGATCCAAAACACACAATCATGAAAAAGCAACGAATTTGAAGTTTTGGAATGGCCTAGTCAAAGTTCAGACCTAATCCCAATTGAGATGCTATGGCAGGACTTGAAACGAGCAGTTCATGCTTGAAATGTCGCTGAGAAATGTCGCTGAGTTAAAACAGTTCTGCATGCAAGAGTGGGCCAAAATTCCCCCACAGCGACGTGAGACTGATCAACAAATATAGGAAGCATTTGGTTCCAGTCATTGCAGCTAAAGGTGGAACAACCAGTTATTGAGTGTAAGGGGGAAATTGCCTTTTCACACAGGGGAATTGGGTGTTACATAACTTTGTTAATTAAATAAATAAAATAAGTATATATTTTTTCGTTATTTGTAAATTCACGTTCCCTTTATCAAATATTAGGTTTTGGTTAAAGATCTGTTAACATTCAGTATAACAAATATGTAAAAATAGAGACAATCAGAAAGGGGGCAAATACTTTTTCAAGGCACTGTAGGTTATTTATATTAGCATACAAAAGTATGAATTTGACCTTATTTAAAAAAATGTTAAGGTATTCTTTTAGTTGTACTGCTAAAATTGTTGTAAAGAAGCGACATTTTATATCATTATGTGAATGTGTCTAAATACCATGTAAGGTTTTAAGTACTGCGTTACAACTAACTCCCCACTAGCCTGTAATGATCTAAATCTTGTGAGAAAATACAACAATAATTATTGTCATCAACTATACAAACGGAGAGAGGCGGCAATGATATTATTTTAGGGTCTAATTTTTGACAATAAAACAAAAGATAATTGATGGATTTAAATGAACTTCTTAGGCTTGTAGAGACACTAACCAAGCATTAACACAGTGGATAACATTCAATTATCATACTGTTACAACTGACCCTGTGTTACTTTGTTCCCTGGTGTCCTCATAGATATAGTGCTGTTCAAAATCTCAAGAGTGCGGGAATGGCATTTTATTGACATTTCAGTACTGTAGTAGCTTACCTGTTCCACTGTCAGGTTTTTGTCTGAACCTGTCAGGTATGAGAAAAGGTTCTAAGGGTTTCACAGTACTGAAGAACCCATAGATGCACAACAGAGTGGTGGGATAGCCCCATCCTGTCCTCCACCGCTTTACAGCCTTCATTCTCACAGATTCACAGAGATTGTCACCACACAACTTCAAAACTTCAAAGCTTTACCTGTCCAGATGAGTCAGATTTAGCTGTGTTACCTGTCCAGGGTTATCGGCTCCCTACTACAATACTATAGTAGTAGCGTACTAACCTCAGGTTGTTTGTGTAATCGCTGAGCTCCGTCTGTCAATCAACAACTTTCTCAAAGGGCACTACTTCTGGTCTACTGACACACCCTCCACCTCCAAATTGATCCTGCTCCAGAGTACAGGCCTCGGTGTAACGCTCAATCCCTCGATGATAAACGCGAATCCGACCATCACCCCTGGTGAGACAAAACCGCGACTCGTCAGTGAAGAGCACTTTTTGCCAGTCCTGTCTGGTCGAGTGACGGTGGGTTTGTGCTCATAGACAACGTTGTTGCCGGTGATGTCTGGTGAAGACCTGCCTTAAAACAGGCCTACAAGCCCTCAGTCCAGCCTCTGTCAGCCTGTTGCGGACCGTCTTAGCACTGATGGAGGGATTGTGCGTTCCTGGTGTAACTCGGGCAGTTGTCTGCAGTCATCTGCAGTCCTCATGCCTCCTTGCAGCATGCCTAAGGCACGTTCACACAGATGAGCAGGGACCCTGGGCATCTTTCTTTTGTTGTTTTTCAGAGTCAGTAGAAAGGCCTCTTTAGTGTCCTAAGTTTTCATAACTGRGACCTTAATTGCCTACTGTCTGTAAGCTGTTAGTGTCTTAATGACCGTTCCACAGGTGCATGTTCATTAATTGTTTATGGTTCATTGAACAAGCATGGGAAAGTGTTTAAACCCTTTACAACCCTTTTCTGTGAAGTTATTTGCACATTTGTGGCCTGCTGGAGGTCATTTTGCAGGGCTCTGGCAGTGCTCCTCCTTGCACAAAGGCGGAGGTAGCGGTCCTGCTGCTGGGTTGTTGCCCTCCTACGGCCTCCTCCACGTCTCCTGAATGTACTGGCCTGTCTCCTGGTAGCGCTTCCATGCTCTGGACACTACGCTGACAGACACAGCAAACCTTCTTGCCACAGCTCGCATTGATGTGCCATCCTGGATGAGCTGCACTACCTGAGCCACTTGTGTGGGTTGTAGACTCKGTCTCATGCTACCACTAGAGTGAAAGCACCGCCAGCATTCAAAAGTGACCAAAACATCAGCCAGGAAGCATAGGAACTGAGAAGTGGTCTGTGGTCACCACCTGCAGAACCACTCCTTTATTGGGGGTGTCTTGCTAATTGCCTATAATTTCCACCTTTTGTCTATATCCATTTGCATAACAGCATGTGAAATTTATTGTCAATCAGTGTTGCTTCCTAAGTGGACAGTTTGATTTCACAGAAGTGTGATTGACTTGGAGTTACATTGTGTTGTTTAAGTGTTCCCTTTATTTTTTTGAGCAGTGTATAAATATATATGATGGGATATATAGAAATTATGGACAAAATATGGATATACTATGTAAGATTTCTGTAGAATACTTAGGATAGAATAGTATATTTACAGCAATAGTTAATAGGGTAGGCCTTGACTAGAATACAGTATATACATAAAAAACGGTATTAAAGTAACCATTATTAAAGTAACCAATGTCCCATGGCTATGTACATAGGGCAGCAGCCTCTAAGGTGCAGGGTTGTGTACCGGGTGGTAGCCGGCTAGTGACAGTGACTAAAGTTCAGGGCAGGTACCGAGCGGAGGCAGACTGGTGGTGGCTATTTAACAGTCTGATGGCCTTGAGATAGAAGCTGTTCTTCAGTCTCTTGGTCCCAGCTTTGATCCTCCACCGACCTCGCCTTCTGGATGGTAGCGGGTGGAAAAGCTGTGGCTCGGGTGGCTGAGGTCCTTCATAATCTTCTTGGCCTTCCTGTGACACCCAGTGCTGTAGATTTCCTGGAGGGCAGGAAGTGTTTCCCWGGTGATCTGTTGGGCAGACAGCACTACCCTCTGGAGAGTCCTGCGGTAGCGGACAGTGCAGTTGCCGCACCAGGCGGTGATACAGCCCGAAAGGATGTACTTTACTTTACTGACTTTATTGTTTTGTAATACATTTTGTTGCAATGTCATGTGCATGTTTAAAGTGGTGTTTAAATACAAAACGAATTGACAATACAACTTTCATAACAGTTACATACCAATAAAAAGAGACTAGCCTGCTGGCCTTACTGGGTCGATAGGAACATTAGCCCGAGCTATTTAGGATGGATATCACAAATTATTGTCTAGTTCTGTTTTTCCTGCCGAGGGGTGCCCTATTCCTGCACCCAGAGGGGAYTAGTTCAAAGTCCGGGTACAGGGGGTGGCTTGGGTCTAAAATGATTTTGTGCAGAGGGCCCTGACCTTAAATATCMTATCCAGGCCTGTATGTTTGACTCCAAGTACCTTGCTTGCTGTGGTGATAATCCTTCTCAGCATATTTCTCTGGCTGACAGTGGCATTGCCAAACCAACAAACAATACAAAAAGTTTAAATAATCTCAATAAAAGATTCAGTATAGTACAGTCAACATTAAAAGATCCCAGCTTTTTGAGAAAGTACAGTCTCTGACTCTTTTTGTAGATCAGGTCTGCACATTTACTCTACTGGAGCTTATTGTCCAAGAGGACACCCAGATATTTGTATTCCTCTACAATCTCTATGTTCTGACCTCTGATAGATGTTGTAGAGGTAGGTGTTGTATGCTTCCTGAAGTCTATGCACATCTCTTTGGTCTTGTTGGTATTGAGGACCAAGTGTGATTTGTTACACCACTATACASTCATTTAGGACCGGGCCATGGTGTTCCTCGTCAGCATGCAACAGGCTGATCAAGGCAGTGTCATCAGCGAACTTAACGAGGTGTCTGTCAGGATGGGAACTAGTACAACTATTGGTGTACAAGATGTACAGAAGMGGGGACAAAACACATTCCTGAGGAGAGCCTGTGTTTGTGGTGCGTATGTCCGACACGTAGGGACCTATTTTGACCCACTGTGACCTCTGGCTCAGGAAGTGCAACAGCCACAAAACCAGCCCCCCATCTAAGGAGTAGTCCCTAATGAATCTCTGTGCCAGAATGTAAGGCTGGATTGTGTTGAAGGCAGAAGAAAAGTCATGGGATTTGGCACCCTCTAGATCTCTATAGACCATGTCGAAGAGAGTAAGAATGGCATCATCAACTCCTCTGCTGGGCTGATAGGCAAACTGAAACGGGTCGAGGAGCTTCTGGGTGGCGCTGTACACAATGCTGTATCTGTAGAATTTTATGAATGTCTTCTGTGCCAAGCCACATTTCTTCAGCCTCCTGAGGTTGAAAAGGCYCTGTTGAGCCTTCTTCACCACACTGTCTGTGTGGGTGGACCATATCAGATTGTCAGTGATGTGTACACCGAGGAACATGAAGCTTTTCACCTTCTCCACTGCTAATGTTGAATCAACATGGAAAACTTATTGGATTTGCAAAAAGGGCATTTCATAGTTTTTTTTACCCAACTTTTAACCTAAGCTTGGTGACATTTGTTGTTGATTTAAGTTTGAATTCACATTTAGTTGACAACTCAACCAAATGTAAATCAAAACTAGAGGTTGAACGTCTATGCCCAGTCAGTGTCAACTTTTATTTTGATTATAAATACAAGTATACAGAGCAACATGACGTTAGAATTTAAAGTAAAAGTTTGGTGAGACACCTTGRCCTCATCAGTTTTGACCAGATTATTGTCTGTGGCCAGAACCGGTCAGATAATAACACTTCTACTTTGGGTTCTTCTTTTTYGTCCACTGCATGTTCAAGCTTGCAGGGTGTACACAGGGTTGGGCTTGGAGGCTCCTCTGCAGTGGTGGAATCTCTGTTGCTTTACCGCCCTGTGTACACACCCCTCAGAAAGAAAATGACAGCGATGGCTGAGAAGTAGCTTCCATAAATGGTGAACTGCAAGAAAGAGTGGAAAAGCATTAAGATTYTTCTTCAGTTACACAGTTCAGATAAAAAATAAAATACTTTTTGAATGAACCAGATACTTAATATTGTTGTATTCCTTTTTTTGGTCAAAGATCCAGGACAGTTCATAACATCCAAGGCAAAAGTCCAAGGTACCTATTCCTAACTTTGGATTATGACACTGGGGTTGTGGTGGAAAAGTTGGGATCTAATGGTTTGTAGGGACTTGCCTCCTTTGACACTTGAACCTTAATCTRACCTGTGGGATGATGCCCAGGCTGAGCCCCATGCCATCCACCACAATGGATGTGATGATAGTCTGAAGTACCAAAGACCCAAAGATTGTTTGCTCCAAAGATCAGTGCTTATCTCTCCGTAGAGAGGTCAGTAGCAATTTGGAACATGGGAGGAAATGGTCACGTTTGTTCTTGCTTAATGATCATTCWAGMTTGGCACCTACATTTTTCTAATGGCAGTAACTCACAAACTCACATGGCAAATATGATAAGGCCCCCAGGCCAGAGAAAGAGCCCAGGAACAACTCTCCCCACTGGGKCCAGTCCACTTTAAGTACATATTAGTAGTATGACTGCAGATTGACTGTTGATGATAWTGGTTTATTAATMCCAGACAAACATCTACAAATACCCAATTGTCATGTGTACTCCAACAGTTGGTGCTTCAATACTCACCAAACCGGTAGGACACAGCTTCCACCCCTCCGTTGTAGATTGTGACTTTCTGGGATGGCTGTATGTGCTCCCACAACACCTGTACATAGTTGATTGCCTCATTGTAGCCACAGGTAGCTAGTACCCACCACACTGACCAGTACAGCAGTGCCCTGGTGGAGTAGCACTGGAGAAAGTCTTTCCAACAGCAGCAGGAAAACTTGGCTGCAGCTCCTAGCCCTCACTGGCCCCTCAGTGGACACATCACCTGCACACCTGTCCCCTCCTTCTGGGGTCTGTGGTGGTTCACTTTGACTCTGATGGAAGAACATGGGCAGGAAGAGGGAAGTCACCAGGTCAATGGAGATCATCACCAGATTAAGTACCAAGATGTTATTGTTGTAAGACATGAGGCTGAAACAGACCAGCAGCTGTCCCAGCACAGAGCCCACCTTGTAGCCTAGCAGCTGTACACTACGGCAGTAGGATGTAGCCTTGCTGTAGTGTTTCATGTCCACTATGCTGTAGATGTATGAGAAGTAGGCCACCTCACAGGCCGACTTCACGCCATAGAAGAACTGCATCGCCTTAAAGGCTGCCACCACCTGCACCAATAGCATCATRGCCCAGGTTATGAAGAGGTTGATGCACTGAAACACCARGACGGGCTTGTAGCGCAGCCAATCGGTGAGCAGGAAGACTGGCACCATCACAGCCAGGTAGGAGTAGGTCCACACAGGGTAGATCTCGTTGGTCACCTCAGTTASAGTGCAACACTGCTGTCTGTTTGGGAGGTTGCAACATTCAGATGGAAAATTAATTGATTGATTGTAGCGACCTTAACCCAACCTTAACCCAACATCTAGTGAGCGATGCCGCGACCTCATCAAAAGGTTCAGATCTCTTGCCGTAAAGGCTAAGGTGTTGGGTTGACAGCCACAAGTTCACAAGTTCAAACTACTTCCTGACCTGTTGCTGCCATCAAAAACATGTGGAAAAGTGTGAGCATTGTCACGCCCTGACCTTAGAGATCCTTTTTATGTCTCTATTTTGGTTGGTCAGGGCGTGAGTTTGGGTGGGCATTCTATGTCTGGTGTTCTTTGTTGTCCTTGTTTTGTATTTCTACGTGTTTGGCCTGGTATGGTTCCCAATCAGAGGTAGCTGTCTATCGTTGTCTCTGATTGAGAACCATACGTAGGTAGCCTGTTCCCACCTGTGTTTGTGTGTGGTTATTTTCTGTTTAGTGTTTGTTGCACCTTTCAGAACTGTTCGTTGGTCGTTTTGTTGTTTTTGTTCGCGTATTCATCATTATTAAAAGTATTATGGATACGTACCACGCTGCACTTTGGTCCTCCTCTCCTTCTCCCGACGACGTTCGTTACAAGCATTTTCTCCCTTGATTTTCCTTTTCTTTATCAAGCTGGTAGGTAATAAAGTGGTCAATAACATGGTTATATTACTGATGAAGTTGTAAAGGCACGAATACACAATGAAGGAAATCGTTACACCCCTCTAAAGATAGTATAAGAGCATGAATACAATGCATTGAAATGTTTGTCCTGAAGCCTACTGTACCTGTTCCACCATCAGGTTTTTGTTTGGACCAGTCAGGTAAGGGTAGATGAAGGGTACAAGAGGTTTCACTGTATCGAAGAACCCATAGATGCACAGCAGAGTGGTGGGATAGCCCRATCCTGCCCTCCACCGCTTCACAGCCTCCATCCTCACAGATCCACAAACAGCGATAGCCACTATTATCACCCACACACATTTTTATACTTTATACAAAAAGCAGGTTTAACYCTTTACCTGATCAGGTTAGTCTGCTCTCACACACTACCCTTAATCCAGCCTGAATCTAGTCCCCATACGGAAGTCACCTTGGTTTGTTTGTGTAATCACTGAGCTCAGTCTGTCAATCAACAACCTGCTCAATAAATGTATGCAATAACTAAAACATTAGATAGRGCAAATTTAACATGGCCATGCCTATCAATTGAAAACCCCTTATCTTTTGGATGACTTAAAGAGAAGTTGGACAAAACAATGCTTACGCAACATTTTGTTTTATTTTTATTATAAATACAAGTATGTAACACCATGCCATTACATTTTAGGGTGAACCCCTGAAGACGCCTTGCCCCCCTCAGTCTCTGATAGACTACTGTCTGTGGTCAGAACAGAACCGGTCTGAGGAGGGCATCTCCACTTCGGGTTCTTCTTTCTGCTCCTGGTCCATTGCCTGTTTAGGGCYGCAGTGGTGTGCACAGGCTGTGTACATCCCTCGGATCAGGAAAAGCACAGATATTGCGGCATAGTAGCTGCCATAGATGATGAACTGGGGAAAGGGAAATTAAACTTTGGTTTTATTAGAGGGGTTAAGAACAGTAGCAATGCAGTAATAATTTGCCACCAGGTGTCAATCTCTTGCCACTTTTGATAACTTGTGCAGTGATCAGTTAAAGGAATGGACAATGGCCTGTCTAGCTCTGGATTGTGCAACCATACCTGTGTGATAATGTCTAACCCCAGTGCACTTTCATCAACAACGATGGCTGTGAGAATGGTCTGCAGCAAGAGGGCGACAAAAGTGTTGACTCCGAACGTTAGAGCATAGCATGCCATGGAAAGGTTGGATGCAATCTGGAATCTGTAATGACCAAACAGATAACACTATGTACTGAATATTTTCATTGTGCATTTCTGATGAATGTCTATGGGATGCATGGAAGGTATATGAAATAAATATAGCTGAGTTCATTGATGTATGGCCTACAGAGTGTTCACTTACGTAGTGATGGTGATCAGCAGCATGTAGGAGGCCTTGAAGATGACGTAGCCAGCATAGCTTGCCCAAATGTTGCTGGTCAGCCCAATCAGAAACACGGCCCCTGCCCCGACCGCAGAGAACACCCCCAGTGACAGCTCCCCCCAGACATCCCAGGTCACCTTTACATGACCCACACAGAAGGCTGCGGCTGCACCTATAGGACAGGGATGGGACAACAGTGGATMATTTCCTTTTTAGATCCTGAGTAAATACTTTAAAACTGTTTAAATACTTGTAAACTGCATCCTTCCTCCCTTCCTTGAAGAAATCACTGATCCAACGCTGTTGGCTGGATTAAAGCATAGGATTCAATACATGGCTTTCATCWATCAATCAATCAATCAATCAATCAATCAAATGCATTTACAAAGCCCTTTTTACATCAGCAATTGTCACAAAGTGCTTATACAGAAACCCAGCCTAAAACCCCCAAAGACCAAGCAATACAGATGTAGAAGCATGGTGGCTGGGACAAACTCCCAAGAAAGGCCGGAACCTAGGAAGAAACCTAGAGAGGAACCAGGCTCTAGGGGTGGCCACTCGTCTTCTGTGCCGGGTGGAGATTATAAGAGAATGATCCAGTCATATCAGATCAGTCATTACCCCAAGCAAGGACGGATGCTTTCGAATTGGAACAGGACCCTCATTGTATTCCTAGGGGGGGAAGTGTTCCTACCATAATGTATCAGGACAGTATAACGCCTCTATCCCTGAACACATAGGATAGAGGACAGGGCTTTCCCTTTAATTAAAGGGATACTTCAGGATTTTGACAATGAGGCCCTTGATCTACTGCCAGAGTCCGATTGACTTGTTCCGATAAGTCACTATCTCTCAAACCCGAGCTATCAGCAATAATCAGAYAAATCGTTACCCAAGTTATCACCTTAATTGAAGCAATTACTCTTCTCTGCATTTCTTCTCTGAATTTTATTAGTATATTTTTATTAAGTAATAAAATAAATATTAGCAATGCAACATTTTATCTGAATATAAAATTCACCAACCTGGTTAAACCCCAAAGCACAGCTACTCCACTGAACACACACACACAACACACACACACACACACACAACACACAAACACACACACACACACACACACACACACACACACACACACACACACACACACACACACAGTTCTGAGATTGTCTTACCTACTACTGCGCAGATGGCCTCGACCCCTCCATTGTAGACAGAGGAGGTGCTGGATGGCTCTATGTGGTCCCACATCAGCTGGATGTAGTTGAACACCTGGCCGTAGCCGGCCGTGGCTAGAGCCCACCACAGAGACCAGTAGACCAGCTTCCTAGAGGAGTAGGACTCTCTGAAACTGCTCCAGAGCAGCCTGCCAGCATAGACCACATTATGCAGGCTGCACCAGCCAGTACTACCCCCGGCACCTTGGGTCCTACCCGACCCAGCACCATCCTCCACGGCCTCCTCTGCATCCTGGGCCTCCTCCACTGCACTCGCCTCCTCCTCCACCTGGCCCTTGGCGCTCAGGCACAGGGCAGCCTTCTCCCCCCTGAAGAACATCCCCTGCTGGGGCATGGGTAGCCAGATGGAGATGAGGAACGCAATGCTGAGAATCCCCAGGGAGATAGCATTGAGGTGGAAGTAGTCCAGCCCTGCCAGGGAGACCAGCATCTGGCCTATGGTGGCCCCTAGGGTGGAGCCTGTCAGCATGGCACTGCGGAGGTAGCCGGTGGCCCGCTGGTACCTCTCCGGAGGGATCACACTGTAGATGTAGGAGAAGTAGGCCACCTCCGTGGAGGTCACCACGGCATAGTTGAACTGCAGGAAGGTCATGGCGGTCAGGCCGGGGGCGAAGCAGAGCAGGACATAGTTGGTGACCAGGAAGAGGCCCTGGACCACGATCACCGGCTTGTACCTCAGGAAGTCTGTCAGCAGGAAGACGGGGAAGAGGACGGCCAGGTAGGAGTACGTCCAGATGGGGAACAGGTAGTTGGTCACCTTAGGAGGCACAGGGAGAGGAGTGATTAATTTATCACTAGATCTATTCAATATGCACAGGGATACTGAATAGTCCTACCGGTCGTCTATATGAAGCAAAAACACTACATAGCCCACTGTATACAGTAACCTGAGGATACACTGTATATACAAAAGTATGTGGACAGCTACATGTGGACACCCAAATTAGTGACTTTCAACGTGGCACTATCATAGGATGTCACCTTTCCAACAAGTCAGTTCGTCAAATTTCATCCCTGCTAGAGCTGCCCCGGTCACCTGTAAGTGCTGTTATTGTGAAATGTTTCGGAGCAGCAACGGCTCAGCCGCGAGGTGGTAGGCCACACAAGCACACAGAATGGGACCGCCGGGTGCTGAAGTGTGTAGCGCGTAAAAATCATCTGTCCTCGGTTGCAACACTTACTACTGAGTTCCGAACTGCCTCTAGAAGCAACGTCAGGTTTCCATGGCAGAGCAGCCGCACACAAGCCTAAGATCACCGTGCGCAATGCCAAGCATCGGCTGGAGTGGTGTAAAGCATTGGACTCTGAAGCAGTGGAAACGCATTCTCTGGAGTGATGAATCACGCTTCACCATCTGGCAGTCCGACGGACACATTTAGGTTTGGAGGTTACCAGGAAAACGCTACCTGCCTGAATGCATAGTGCCAACTGTAAAGTTTGGTGGAGGAAGAATAATGGTCTGGGGCTGTTTTTCATGGTTTTGGCAAGGCCCCTTAGTTCCAGCGAAGGGAAATCTTAACTCTACAGCATACAATGACATTCTAGACGATTCTGTGCTTCCAACTTTGTGGCAACAGTTTGAGGAAGGCCCTTTCCTGTTTCGGCATGGCAATACCACCGTGCACAAAGCGAGGTCCATACAGAAATGATTTGTCGAGATTGGTGTGGAAGAACTTGACTGGCCTGCACAGAGCCCTGACCTCAACCCCATCAAACACCTTTGGGATGAATTGGAATCCCGTTTGCGAGCCAGGCCTAATCGCCCAACATCAGTGCTCAACATCAGTGCCCAACCTCACTAATGCTCTTGTGGCTGAATGGAAGCAAGTCCCTGCAGCAATGTTCCAACATCTAGAGGAATGCTTTCCTAGAKGAGTGGAGGCTGTTATAGCAGCAAAGGGGGGACCAACTCCATATTAATACCCATGATTTTGGAATGAGATGGTTGACGAGTAGGTGTCCACATACTTTTGGTAATGTAGTGTATTTCATTCTATCGTGTGCATCATTTACTTTCTTATCACAAACTTGTTAACAACTCCATTCAAAACTGTTCATGTGTAGCATGCTGCTGGTTACTTTACCACTTCCTCTGAGATGTTCTTGTATGGTCCAATAAGGTAGGGTGTTAGGAAGGGCTCAGCTGGTCTGCAGTTGGCGAAGAACCCATAGAGCGACAAAACGGCTGTGGGAAACACCCAGCCAGTGGACTTCAGCTTGGCCCAGGAACCCATCCTGGTAGGCTACCCCTTATGTCCCCCTCACACGTACTACCTCTGGGTCTGAGTCCTGTGTACCACTGGGATCTGTTGGCAGTAGGCAGCAGTAGATCACTTGGCCAAGTCCTTGTCGGGGAAATGTATGAATTTTGTCTGTCTATGAACTAATTGTTTATAACTGAGAATGCAAGTTTATATGAGGGAGACTTTGAGCTATTGGGAAATAGTCCCACTGATGGTAAAATGAAAGCTTARGTCAGCCTCAGTTGTTGACACTGAGTTTACCACGTTTTTCTGGTCTCTATTATTGACTTTATGTACATGTTTTGTGCACAGTTATGGAACAAGTTCTGTCTTTTTTTAACAGGTTAGTTGTGGGTGAGTTGTGTGTTTCAGTCCATCTGCACATGCAACCTGGCCGAGCTCCAGCTAGTCTGTCGCCATAACAACGCTTTGTTTACAAGGGATTTCTGCTGGAGGAGCGAAATTAAACTCAAACGATTCTTTCTCAGATATTATCCACCAGGTAATGAATATGTTGTTGATGATGCTAAAATACTTGATAATTAGATACTAATGAATGTTTGGACAAGTAGGTAGCRAATTATTTGTACCATTTTGTGCAACTACACAGACACTATAACAGTAGTGCTGTTCTGACCTAGAGCTAACTGGCTAGCCCAGAGCCATAACCTTAGGTCTCTGTGCTAGCCAGACCAGTTAACTGTAACAGCAATTTAATGCATGGCGCACAAGTTGAAGTTACAAGAAGGCCTAAAGCAACTTGTATCTCACAATTGGTCTGGTTTCGAATATTGAATTGATGCCTTTGGTTCACAGGTATCATCCTGGAATATGAGAAAGGAGGAGCTCTGAAGACTAAATTCATTGATTTGTTGGAATTGTCTCCAGTGTGAGTAGACAATAGTACAATTCATYTTTATGAATGAGATGCTGTGTTAGTGATCATGATATGTACAGTGCTGCCAACTTTTGAAGAAACCTTGGAGTGAGATTTGCTATGTGAATTTCATTTCCCTCTGGTACAACTCCTAGAGGGGGGACTGCAATTCTACGTATTTTGACATAGCTTGACATAGCTATGACCAAATAAATAAATAAAAAACACTGGCCAGCTGTATTCAGTATGCTTTGAACATTACTTGAACACTCAAAATTTGACGACTTTGGGGGATGACATTTTTTAGGTGGTTTGACACTTCATCCTTTCAGACAGCAATGAAATGAGATAGGGAGACAGGCAAATGATAGAAACAGTGGGAAGGTTGGAAGCACGGATTGATCCCTGTTCTCAGGTAGAAAGTTGTATGCAACACTTGCCGGGGAGTGTTACCACTAGGGCTGTTACGGTGATCGTATTACCGCCACACCGGCAGTCACGGGTCATGACGGCAGCCAAATTCCATGTGACCGTTTAGTCATGGTGATAGGCTTCTCCAATCTCTGATGCTTCTGATGGTCATTAGTATCCCACCAAACTTGCTAACTGCCTGGTATTCAGCACTCTATTGTCCCTCTAATCACTATGACTTCAATGCAAATGTTATCGAAAATCTAATCACACTTCATGAGAGCCCATGAGCTCATGTTGCGCAYCATTTCTATAGGCTATGCAYTTGAGTGAGAAAAAGTTTCTCAACTTTCCTAATATTAAGCACTTTAATTAAGCACTATTGCTTCTCTTTACAACAYGAGTATAGCCTGCCTGGCATGAAAATTAACCTGGAAAAAGTTTCCTCCATTCACAGGAGGTTGGTGGCACCTTAATTTGGGAGGACGGGCTCGTGGTAATGGCTGGAGCGATATGAGGGGAATGGTATCACATACATCAAACACATGGTTTGATGGCCTTCCATTTGCTCCATTTCAGTCATTATTATGAGCTGTCCTCCCCTCAGCAGCCTCCACTGCCTACATTCGCTATTTAAGTGCATAGATGACYTTTTTTTCCCCCTACCCCTGTTATGAGACAGGTGCATGACAATGGTCCATTCTAAATCAAAACAAATGTCACACTTATATTATTTAGTATATGCAGGGTTGGGTAGGTTACTTTCTAAATGTAATCCGCTACAGTAGCTAGTTACCTGTCCAAAATTGTAATCAGTAACGTAACTTTTGGATTACCCAAACTCAGTACCGTAATCTGATTACATTCTGTTACTTTTAGATTACTTTCCCCTTAAGAGGTATTAGAAGAAGACAAAAATGTATGTTACCAATTGAACAACATCTATTGCTGGATAAATCAATGTTAAAGTTTACATAGCTGGCCATATATGGATGTTACATTTTACTTTATGGGTTGGTTATGTAGGCTTCTTCTAACCCATCGCTTTCTACTACATATAATAATACGATAAAATTATATCTGTACATTAAAAACCAAAGTCTATCGGAATTCCAGTCATTCCAATAAATGTTACACCCCTTGATCTTCAAGAATAGGACTTGGAAATATGGACGTATAGATTAGCCAAATTGTTTTACCTGAGCATGGCCCCAAAACTAAGGACTTATTAGCCAGCCCAACTGTCTGGTTTATGATTTTGTTGTCATGGAGGACTGATTGGGCTCGTTGATTCGAGTTGAAAAATAAATTATGCGCTCATGGAATGGCATTCTTTGCCAAGAGTGTGCAAAGCTTTCATCAAGGCAAAGGGTGGCGACTTTGAAGAATCTAAAATCTAAAATATATTTGATTTGTTGGTTACTACATGATTTCTTATGTGTTATTTCATAGTTTTGATGTCTTCACTATTATTATTATACAATGTATAAAATAGTAAAAATAAAGAAAAACCCTTGAATGAGTAGGTGTGTCCAAACTTTTGACTGGCACTGTATATATAATGTATAGGTCCAAAAATAGATGTGGCAACTACAGATTGTCCCTTTAAGTCTATCAAAAGTGTGTAATTTTGAGCATGTGTCCATTAGACCTATGGATTTATTTATTTTATCASAATTAATTAGATTGAGCAATAAAAGCCCCACTTTTATTCCACAGGCTGGGATCKGCAKTKTGRAGCTGTTGCAAYAGCGCATTTTTCACWTGCTGTCAACTGGTTTCAAAAACAATGATTGAATTCAACCATTGTTGGGTTCAAATACACATTTAGATTTGTGAACAGCCATTCACAACAACCACAATCCTTAAGGAGCAAATAGCTAAATGAGAAAGCAGCAGTGTGATTCACATCAACGCGCTAACGTTATGTAGATATCAATAATAAGTGATATCTGTATCGCCGTAGWCTACACCACTACTGTCATTCTTACCTCCAAGCGTTTATTCAAGTTGGATAATCGTTGGATGCCGACAGTGTTGGGGTTCGTTTCCTCGTTCCTTGTCAATCATCGACTCATTAGTGAAATTAGCATTATGACAATATCTTTAATTAAATAATTCAAAAACCTTTATTAATGCAATTGCAGACAGAAGTTGACAACAGTAACATAACGCATGTTTCCGAGTAAGTTCTGCAAAATATAAAAGGTCCCAAGTTATTTTATTAAACCTGAAGTCCAGCCCTTGTGATGTCACTGCATATGTCATTACCTTCTACTCATCAGACCAAGCCCATGCATACACTGCTATATAAACTTGCAAGAGAGATACAATAGTTCCGGTGTTTTCTAAGGCCTAGGCAATAAATGTCCACTCCCCAAAGTGGATTTATTGTGGAATGTCTGACTAGTCTCTTATCTCCTACACTCCCCTGCAGAGTTATGTCTCAGTCACACATTTCTCAGAGGGGTCTCTTTATAAGAGGCAGAGAGACTAGAAAACAACTGTGGAACAATACTAAACCTCTAAAATTAATATATATATTGTTAATCTGTAGTCTAGGACCCTATAAAAGTAAGGAGGGCGGGGTCTTATAACCCCTCCCCTTCTATTAATACAACATAAGCATAATCAATTATTATAATACATCAAACATTTGGTACAGCCCCTATCATGACCRCTAGGTGAACCCCTGACAACAGCAGTCGCACCATTGGTAGACAGCTTGGYCTGTAGCCTACAAAAGCCTATTCCTGCTCTTTTCCCGCGATCCATCAAACACATTTGGTGTGTCATCATAGTGGTCTCMGACTTTTGGTCAGACTCGCTCAGGTGAAACAAACTTACATTTGCGCCTTTTTTCAATGCTGATTTGAATGTCATTGAGAAAACAGAGAAGTGTCAAATATTTTTTTCCGCAAACATCCTTTATGAATTTAGAAGTAATCCTCGAAGTAATCATCTAGTTTTTCAAAAGTATCGGTAATCTGATTAAAATATTTTTGCTGGTAACATAACGGATTACAGTTACCGTTTTTTGTAATCCCTTACATGTAACATGTAATCCGTTACTCCCCAACCCTGAGTATATGTAAAGACAAGATTAAATAAAGAATAGTCTGATGGGTGACAATATTAGCCTATCACTTGTGAATTATATATTATCACTTGTGAATGACGCCCAGCTTGTGTGCAGTAAGGCAAAAAACAGCGCATGCCTTTTTTTGCAACTTTTTAAATCATAGTTGCACACCTCATGTAGCTAAGACCATAGGCCTATATGTTTTTATAAGGTTTGTATCACAACTAAAGTGGCCAAATTACTTCTTAAAATTAAGCACATTAATCCGCTTTACAACGGGTGTAGAGCCTAACTGGCATACATAAGGAGTGAGTGAGTTTCATGTTTGGGGAAGGTCATTTTCACCATAAAAATGCACCTTTATAATAAAAGCATTATATTGCATTTGCTYTCACTTTTGAGAATGGTGTTTTCCAGCTAATTGATTGCATTTTGAAAAATATGTGTTTATAGCCTACTGTCGTGTGCGAATTGCTCAGCTTATAATGTGATGAAATAGCCAAATTGTCACACCCTGATCTGTTTCACCTGTCCTTATGATTGTCTCCACCCCCCTCCAGGTGTCGCCCATCTTCCCCATTATCCSCTGTGTATTTATACCTGTGTTCTCTGTTTGTCCGTTGCCAGTTCGTCTTGTTTGTCAAGTCAACCAGCGTTTTTATTCTCAGCTCCTGCTTGTCCCAGTTTCTCTTTTTCTCACCCTCCTGGTTTTGATCTTTCCCTGTCCTGACTCTGAGCCCGCCTGCCTGACCACTCTGCCTATCCCCTGAGCCTGCCTGCCATCCGGTACCGTTGCCCCACCTCTGGTTTATTGACCCCTGCCTGCCTTGACCAGTGTGCCCTCATCTTCGAGCTTCAGTCCTCCTCCTTCCCCTCGGATCGCTCCAAGATAGCCTACCTCATCACGCTGATGTCCGGGAGGGCCCTCACCTGGGCTACTGCCGTGTGGGAACAACAGCCTAGTCTGGAGGTGTTCGAGAAGTGAGGAAGGTTTTTGATGCCCTGTTCTCTGGGTGAGAGGCCGCCCGTAAGCTAATCCAGCTCCGGAAGGACTCCCGCAGTGTAGCTGATTATGCGGTGGATTTCTGCACGTTAGCAGCAGAGAGTGCTTGGAATCAAGAGGCACTGTTCAATATGTTCCTGCATGGCGTCTCGGAGGAGGTCAAGGAGGATCTTTTAGCCCGGGAGTTACCTACAGAGCATGATTCCCTTATCCATTTGACCATTCGCATCTACGGGCGATTACGGGAACGACGGAGGGAGAGGAAATTGGACTTCGCTCGTACGCCAAGAGAACCCAAGGCTTCCCGACCTGCTCCGAGGACTGCCGAAGACGGTCGAGTCACCGCCTCCTGAGCCTATGCCACTAGGCACAGCTGGACTGTCGCCAGCAGAATGGCAATACAGGATTGACACAAAGAGTTGTCTGTATTGCGGGACTCTTGGTCTTTAAAAAAAACAGGCTCACCGGTAGGAGCGAGTACTCTGGTGGGCCATATGGAGAACGTTCCTGCTTCCCTTGCTCACACCACTTTTCATGCCATTCTGCTGTGGGGAGATCCGTCCAAATTTCTCCGGGTTCTCATAGACTCTGGGGCCAACTAGAGCTTTTTGCACGCTACCCTGGCGTCCGAGCTGAACATCCCCACTCAGCCCTTCTCCATTCCCATGGACATTATAGACTGAGTCACCCACAACACCACCCCCATCAACCTACGTGTGTCAGGGAACCACATCGAGGCTATCCAGTTCCTGCTCATCAAGTCCCCTCTGATTCCCGTGGTATTGGGATTCTCCTGGCTCCAGTGACACAATCCCCTCATTAACTGGTCTACTGGTGCCATCATGGGCTGGAACCCACGCCCATTGCCTAAAGTCAGCACAACCTGCCACGGGACGTCTTCCTTGGGGCTCGGAGTACCAGGACCTCCGGGAGGTGTTCAGCAAGGCCCGTGCCACTTRGCTCCCGCCGCACCGACCTTATGACTGCAGGATTGACCTTCTCCCTAGCACGACTCCGCCCCGGGGTCYACTGTACTCTCTGTCAGGACCAGAGACCAAGGCGATGGAGACCTACATTGGGGACTCCCTTGCTGCAGGATTCATCCTTCTTCTCCCGCCCACGCAGGGTTCTTCTTTGTGGAGAAGAAGGACAAGCCCCTGCGCCCGTGGATCGACTACCAGGGTCTCAATGACATAACGATTAAGAACCGCTACTCACTACCACTCATCTCCTCGGCCTTCGAGCCGCTCCAGGGGGCCATCGTGTTTTCCAAGCTGGATCTACGGAACGCCTACCACCTGGTGCAGAACCGGGAAGGAGACGAGTGGAAGACCGCCTTCAACACGGCCAGTGGTCACTACGAGTATCTGGTCATGCCATTTGGCCTTACCAACGCCCCTGCTGTGTTCAAGGCTCTGGTCAATTATGTTCTACCTAGATTACATCCTCATCTTCTCCCGTTCCACCCAAGAACATGTGCTTCACGACAGGTTCTCCAACGCCTCCTGGAGAACCAGCTGTTTAAAAAACATTTTATTCGTATTTTTATTGAATATCCAAAACATACAATATACTTGTAGTGAAGACGCTCAACAACTACACCACACCAGTCATCCAACAGACTCCCATTCAGAGCGACACACAGAAGCATCCAGGGTCAACGCCCTGCTCAAGGGCACGTCGACAGATCTCTCACAAGGCCCCAAAAAATGGGGACTTGAACCCTCCATGATCCCCCCCACAGTTCCCCATAGCTGTCCCTCAACCATCCGAGACCCCTCCCACTGTCACCCTCCCCAAGAAAAAAATAAATAAAATTCATTCCATTCCCCACCCCCATGCACCAACAACCAAGAAAATGAATCATGAGTTAAAAGAAAACAAAAAAAACAAAAAAACAAAGGACATCAAGGACAACTAAAATCATAACAGCAAGGCCAACTGTATATGTTTGAGTTAGTGGTTCAACGGATCTGATTATTTTAGGATCAGCAAAAAACAAAAAGGGAGACAAATATAATTTTGCTTTATTACTTAAAGAACACTTAAAAACAAGGAACTGTTCAATGTTTAATAATATCTAAAAATATTCAATACTCAATTGTTAAATTAAAGTGCAATATGAGGGCTGATACCTTCTTCCTTTGAACAATAGTGAATGAAAAATAGCCTGTTCCTTTAAAAAAAAGAAGCAAAGCAGACCTGAGCTTATAACTTCAAATTCCATTTTAAAAAGATGAGGTTGTCTCATTGTCTGGGGAGAGGGTAGACCTTTTGGGGTCAACATTTGTCCCTGCCGTGGGAAACACCCTCTCGCTCGGAACTGAAGTGCCAGGCACAGCCGGTAGCTTCTTTCCATTATGGCAATGTGAGGGTATTTACACTCATTGCTTTTCCCCATGCAGTGGATCACCTCCACTGGAATGCCGCTTGCTGCCTTGTAGGATTGCCACCTCCCTCTTTGATGTGTTGGCAAACGTCTTGTCTGTTGTCCTTGCTCGCAAAGGTCTCCCCGAAAAGCTCCTTCGTGCCAAATTATTTTGTGGAGGAGATGCCTCTGAGTCTGCTCTTGTCAGCTCTGTGGCTTGACCTTGCAATAAAAAATGACTTGATCTATTAACTAATAATTATTTATTTCCATATTCATTGACATAGATTGTGGCAATAACATTTAATAAAAGCCATTATTATTATTCCAAATCAAAAATGGATGATTATAATAGCAATAGCATAGACTAAGATTAGACTGCAGAATATTTATTATGTAAGTAATTCACTCTTATTTTTTWWTTTTTTACCTCTTCAGTGGCCACAATCTCAGTGGTGAGATCACTGTATGTCTTCCGCGTATGGCAGGGTCTATGTGAGACAGGGACTTGAACCTGTGCAGTAGATRTATGAAGGTAGTCCTGTACATTAGGGGGGTATCTGGGMTTCAGGTCCTCTCTAATGGCAGCCTTGACATCMCTAGTGATGGTMCTGTCTTCCTCACTTGGTGCCATGGATTGTAGAATCCTTGTTTTCAGAGGTAGGATRATGGACACAGACGGTGCTGTTTCAGRGCTCAYRKGGGTTGTAACCGTTTTGAGGMGTTTGAGCACCTGGAGGACCTCCTCTGCCACTTTCARGTCATCATCAGACAAGGTGAKYATGTCTRAATGTTTTTCCAGGGTCTTGTCTGTCAGTGCAGAGTATACAGCTGCCTGCTGCTCAAGATWGCGCTCCAACATGTCATAAGTAGAGTTCCATCTTGTTGTGACATGYTGTATGAGCTTGTGGGTCGATAGCTGTGGTATTTCTTGCTTGGTCTTAACCTGAGRGGCTGTTGTGCTTCGGTGGAAAAAGYAAACCACCTTCCTGATCCTCCCATCTGGTTCACTGAGATTCCCCTTTGAAATGCTAGATGCACATGATCACATGTGCAAAGCAAGCTATCTGTGGCCCCAGTCCAGCTTCTATCGCTGCATTTACTTGGTTCTTGGCATTATCTGTGGTGGTTGGGATACTGCTATTAGGCCTCTCTAGCTTCCACTCTGCTACTGCTCCTAGCAGTATTTGCGGCAGATTTGTGCCTGTGTGACTCTTATAGAGGGGTCGTGTCTGTAGCACCGGACTTCACATCTCCCACATRTCTGTYGTGTAGTGAGCAGTCACAGTCARGTYGCTTTCCGTTGCCCTGGAGGTCCACCCGAATGTGGTGAGGGCAACAGAGGATGCCTTGGATAATTCGTCGACAATTTTGATATTTTCCTGTTCATAAAGATCTGTCACGATCTTCATACGGAAGTGGGTGCGCCAGGGGATTTCATAGCGTGGCTCAAGCACTTTCACCATATTTTTAAACCCTTTGTTTTCCACAACAGAGTACGGCCTCATGTCTGCAGTGATAAACATCCCAATAGATTTGGTGATGGCTTTAGTCCAGTCTGATTCTGCAGCAAAGGGCTTAAATGTCGCGGTGATAAGTTGTTGTCTCTTGGCTGAGATGGCTCCTGTCACTGACACACCAGGGTGATGACGCTTTAAATGTGTGGCCATGCTCAATGTATTCCATGATCATACGGCTTTCTTGTGGCACAATGCCTACACACCATAATGGTGTTGTCCACCACCCTTCTTCTGTCATCACATTTGACAGGGAAGCCAAAATGCTCCAATACATGAGACTTAAATGAAGCAGGAGGCTTTTCCAGTTCTTCAGCTCCTCCGCCAGCCATGGCTGTCACTGCTCTTTTTTCTTCTTTGCTTTTTACAACGTGAGCATCCAGGATTGATTTGTTGGGATTCAACATGCCCCGTTCACGTGAACAGTACACASAACTGCTTTWWAAAAAATCAAATCAACCTTCAGGCTTCAGAGTAAAACACAGCYRKSGTCTTGTCTTTATCTTTTCACTGCAACTCTGCATCGAGATTTAGGGAAGTATTACTTTAAAAAGTAACTGCGGCATTAAAACTGTATTTCACACTATGATTGTTAAACTTTGCAATTGATCCGCGGTTCACATGTGTGCCGAACCGTGGGGGGTGATCCGTACGGATCACGGATCAACTAAGGTTTGTTACACCACTAGTTTGAGTGCATGTCTGGCACTATTTACATATTGTGTGTTCGTGTATGTGTGTATTTGAATGAGAGTGTGTGTATATGCATGTGTACAAACACCTCAGCCTCAGGCAAACCGGCATTAGCAGTAAAAAACACCTGCCTCAGTGTCATTCAAACTTACATTTTATTATGTTTATTGGGACTTTGTTTTTATACTTTCTATACTTTATCTTTGACCATCATTCTATCTCCCGCCCAGCAACTCTACTCCCACTTGTCTCCAATTCCACATCCCAACCTTCAGCTTCCCTCAGGCCATCCCACCTATCTCTGCTGGCCAACCTTTTGGATTTCTACGCAACATATGTCTTCAACTATGCTGTGATTTTTAACATACAATTTCAATCTATCTAATCGAATAGAATTCCCAGATACGAATTGAAGATAAATATTTTTACTAAGAGTATTAGTATATTAGTAATTGACTGACCCGGTCTCTCCAGATCTCCTAACAGTACTATTTCTAGGGTCAATTTTAGATCAATGTCATGCATTTTCAGCCATTCCTGAATCTGAGTCCGAAATAAATGGTGTATTGATTAGTATCCTCACAGCAAACAGTTTCGATGATTTATGCCCCAAATATTCAAAAACAAATTTGGTGGCAAGAATTCTATATATAATTTAGCTGAAAAGCACGAAGTCCTGAATCTTGCGTTGTTTATATATCAACTCATACACCCTGTACCATGAAATCGTACAAATCAAAAATCTCTTCCCCAACTATTTACCAATCTGAATGGCACAGTGGTCAACATACTGGTCCTGAATGAAACTGGTATACTTGCCTATTTATGCTATTTTTATTCCTCCGCCAATTTTAATCCTTTATATTGGGCAGACAGACCAGTTCCCTGCCTCCTCCATTTTTGGGGTAATTCTGTAACCAATTGGTTGTACTCTTGGATTGAGCAGACCTTCCCGTACAATTCTTAAAGTTCCATGAAAGACATAACTCAACTTTTCCAATTTACAATATAATTTAAGAACAAAATACCCTTTTCAAAAAAGATATCCATAYATACCAGTATTTTATCAACCAGCACATTTGAGTTCAGCCATAATGTTTGTTGTAATATTTGTTCTATCTTTTCAGGGGGATGAAATTGAAATTGTAGCCATCTCTGCAATGCTTGTTTGTTAAAGAGAGATACTTTGACAAAAGTATCATTTTCAATTAATCGAAAATGAGACATGGCAATCTGCAAAAAGGCCATTTTTAAACAATGGATGAGTTTTTCTTAGTAATCTACTTGAGAACCATTTAGGGTTCAAGAAAAACCTTTTAATAAGTTAAGCTTTTAGAGAGAGGTTTAGTGCTTTTATATTTAATAATCTCAACCCACCCAATTCATATTCATTATATAGATAGGCACGCTATATTTTGTCTGGTTTAGTGTCCCAGATAAAGCGAAATATTTTTTGCTCATATGATTTGAATAACGAATCATCAGGAGTAGGCAGCACCATAAGTAAGTGAGTAAACTGAGATATGACTAAATATTACCTCTCCATGGTTGCAGGATCTTGTCTATTTTTACAAGTTTTCTATTGAAATTCATTGTGGAGAGCTTATTAATATCTTTGTGATATGAATACCAAGTATGTCTACTTCACCGTCAGCCCATTTTATAGGTAAACTGCAGGMTAATATAAAAGTTGTATTTTTTAAAGATCCAATACGTAGTATTGTACACTTATCATAATTAGGTTTTAGTCCAGAGTCCAGAAAAGTTATCTAGATCTTCAATGAGACATTGCAGGGATCTAGCTTGCGGACTTAATATAAAACTTGTGTCATCGGCATACATGGACACCTTTGTTTTTAAGCCTTGGATTTCTAATCCTATAATGTTGTTATTGGATCTGATTTTAATAGCTAGCATTTCGATGGCCATAACGAATAGATATGGTGACAGCAGACACCCTTGTTTAACTCCTCTTGACATCTCAAAACTCTCTGAGAAGTAGCTGTTATTTACTATMTTACACCTGGGGTTGCTATACATTACTTTTACCCATTTTATAAGAGAATCACCGAAATTGAAAAAATCCAGACATTTATAAATAAAATCCAGTCTTACTTTATCAAATGCCTTTTCAAAATCTGCTATAAATACCAGGCCTGGCTTCTTAGATGTTTCAWGATGTTCTATTATCTCTTGTAGTTGTCGTACATTATCTCCAATGTATCGTCCATGTAAAGAACCTGTCTYATCAGGAWGAACAATACCCGGTAAACCCTATTAATTCTGAGTGCTATGCATTTCGCTAGTATTTTTACATCACAACATTGAAGTGCAKGTTTTTTAGATACACTGGATCTTTATATTTGCCATCTGGGTCTTGTTTTAATAATAGTGAAATCAGACCTTCCTGCTGAGTACCTGACAGACTACCATTTGTATAGGAGTAGTTAAAACAATCTAACAATGGAGCTTTAAGTACACTGCTCAAAAAAATAAAGGGAACACTTAAACAACACAATGTAACTCCAAGTCAATCACACTTCTGTGAAATCAAACTGTCCACTTAGGAAGCAACACTGATTGACAATAAATTTCACATGRTGTTGTGCAAATGGAATAGACAAAAGGTGGAAATTATAGGCAATTAGCAAGACACCCCCAATAAAGGAGTGGTTCTGCAGGTGGTGACCACAGACCACTTCTCAGTTCCTATGCTTCCTGGCTGATGTTTTGGTCACTTTTGGGCCTGTCTCTTATACACATCTAGATGTGTATAAGAGACAGGTCTATAACCCACACAAGTGGCTCAGGTAGTGCAGCTCATCCAGGATGGCACATCAATGCGAGCTGTGGCAAGAAGGTTTGCTGTGTCTGTCAGCGTAGTGTCCAGAGCATGGAGGCGCTACCAGGAGACAGGCCAGTACATCAGGAGACGTGGAGGAGGCCGTAGGAGGGCAACAACCCAGCAGCAGGACCGCTACCTCCGCCTTTGTGCAAGGAGGAGCACTGCCAGAGCCCTGCAAAATGACCTCCAGCAGGCCACAAAGGTTGGCTCTTTACTCTTTACTGCAACCAGTTGTTTTTCAAAAGTTTTTAACAATGCGTCTTTCCCACGATGACGACCGGTGTCTGTAGTACAGCCACCTAGCATTATTGTTTGGTTAGCAGTGTTTCCTAGCTTTTTAAAGCTAAACGCGTCACGGAATCCCTGCAAAAACAAGTTTGGTATTCTTATTTAATTAATATAGGTTTTGTTTTAATCAAAATAACAAACCGGGTGTTTTCCAGCATACAGTGTTCAGCTGCGCACTCTGATGACATGTGATGACAATGAGGGAGGCTCACGGGAGAACCAGCTGTTTGTAAAAGCAGAGAAGTGCCAGTTCCATCGTTCCACCATCCCTTTTCTAGGTTTCATCATCGCCGCAGGGAGTGTGCAAATGGATCCCGGGAAGGTGAGAGCGGTGGTGGATTGACCCCAGCCTACTTCCAGGGTGCAGCTGCAATGCTTCCTGGGGTTCGCCAACTTCTATCGCTGCTTTATCTAGAGTTACAGCATCCTGGCTTCCCCTCTGTCCGCARTCACCTTGCCCAAGGTTCTGTTCATGTGATCTCCAGCTGCTGACCGGGTGTTCCGGGACCTTGAACATCGCTTCACTACAGCTCCCATCTTAGTTCATCCGGACCATTACCGTCAGTTCGTGGTGGAGGCCGATGGTTCTGATGTCGGAGTGGGGGAGGTCCTGTCCCAGCGTTCTGCCCTGGACCTCAAGCTGCATACCGCCTCAATGCCACGGAAAATAACTACGATGTGGGGAATCGCGAGCTTCTCATTGTGAAGATAGCGTTGGASGAATGGAGGCACTGGCTGGAGGGGGCGGAACACCCATGCATCGTGTGGACTGACCACAAGAACCTGGAGTATCTCCGCACCGCCAAGTGCCTCAACTCCAGGCAAGCCAGATGGGCCCTGCTGTTCACACAGTTCAACTTCTTCCTCTCTTACTGGCCGGGATCCAAGAATGTCAAGCCGGATAAACTGTCCAGCCGCTATAGCCCCACTGGTACCACCCCGGAGCCCGAGACCATCCTTCCCACCTCGTGACGGCGCTCAACTGGGGTATAGGGAAACAGGTCCGGGAGGCGCAGCTGTCCCAGCTGAACCCTGGGGGGGCCCTGATAATTGGATGTTTGTGCCTGACACTGTCCGCTCCGCGGTCCTGGAGCGGGCCCATTCCTCCAGGCTTGCCTGCCACCCGGGCTCCCGTCGGACCCTGGCCTTCGTGCGACAACGCTTTTGGTGGCTTACGATGGTTCCCGGCTGTCGCCACGTTTGTCTTCGCCTGCACGGTCTGTGCTCAGAATAAGACTCCTCGGCAAGCTCCGTCAGGTCTTCTGCAACCACTGCCTGTCCCTCACTGTCCCTGGTCCCACATATCCCAGGATTTTGTCACGGGTCTCCCCCCGTCTGAGGGCAACACTGCCATCCTGACTGTGGTCGACCGGTTTTCCAAAGACGTTCCTCTCCCCAAACTACCCTCGGCCAAGGAGACAGCCCAGCTCATGGTGCAGCACATCTTCCGGATCAATGGACTGCCCGTGGACATGGTCTCCGACCGGGGGCCTCAGTTCTCGTTCCGGTTCTGGAAGGCYTTCTGGAAGGCGTTCTGGGGTGTTGGCCAACCTGTCCTCTGGGTTCCACCACCAGTCCAATGGCCAGTCGGAGCGTGCCAACCAGGATCTTGAGACTACTCTGGTCTCCGTTGGTCTCCGCCAACCCCACCTCCTGGAGCCAGCAGCTGGTGTGGGTCGAGTATGCCCGCAACACCCTTCCCTGCTCTGCCACGGGCCTATCTCTGTTTGAGTGTTCCCTGGGGTATCAGCCCCCGCTCTTCCCCGAGCAGGAGGAAGAGGCCGGCGTACCTTCTTCCCAGATGTTTGTCCGCCGCTGTCGTCGTACCTGGAGGAGAGCCCGGTCAGCCCGGTCAGCCCGCCTCAAGACCACCTCCAGAAATTGACGACAAGCGGATCGCCATCGGACATTGGCTTCCCGGTATCGTCTCGGGCAGAAAGTATGGCTATCCACCCGGGAACTGCCCCTCCAGGTGGAATCCTGCAAACTCTCCCCCCGGTTTATCGGCCCATTTCCCATTTCCAAGAATATTAGCCCCTCTGCTGTTTGTCTTCTGTTGCCCTTTGTATACATCCCACCTTTCATGTGTCCAGAGTCAAACCTATGTCTCACAGTCCTTTGTCTCTTGCCTGTCCTGACTCTGAGCCCACCAGCCTGATCACTCTGCCTGCCCCTGAGTCTGCCTGCCATCCTGTACCTTTGCCCCACCTCTGGATTGTTGACTTCTGCCTACCCTGACCCTGAGCCTGCCTGCCGTCCGGTARCGTTGCCCCACCTCTGGTTMACTGACCCCTGCCTGCCTTGACKTGTCTATTGCCTYCCCCTGTTGGAATATTAAATCATTGCCAATTCGACGTGCATCTGGGTCTTACCTTGATTCCTGATACAAATAGTTTGTCAACATTTTAAGCTAAACGTTCTGATCTGTTGCATCAGCCTCATTGCTTAAACAAGWTTTTTTTAATGCTAAGSGTTGTATTAATTTGGGCTCTATCGGATCCCACAACTGTCCCAGACTACGTTTTGAATATTTATTTCTCGCACAAAATAGAATAAGTCAACTTTTGTACTYTGGGGATAGTAGATTGACATAGGCTAGTGCTTTTCCTGTTTGTTAGGCCTACTCATCTTGTTGGCTGATGAAAAGTACATGTGGACAGTTCTTCCAATATCTTCAATATGCACCTCCGAATTGGATAAGGAAGGGTGCAGTTGTCTTCACTTGTAGCCTGTGAGAAAGACCCGATCACATGACGGGCATTGGCTAATGAGAATTGAGGTATGTGAGTGAAAGGTGCTTTGGATCAAGCAACCAGGAGAAGGGAATTATAATGATGATATTCAGCTCAAGGGCGCAACGGCCACTGGCCGCAAAGGAATGGAAATGCTTGTGTTCCTAGCTCTAACAGTGCAGTATTATCTAACAATTCACAACAATGCACACAAATCTAAAGGTAAAATAATGGAATTAAGAAATATATAAATATTAGGATGAGCAATGTTGGAGTGGCATTGACTGAAATACAGTAGAATAGAGTACAGTATATACATATGAAATGAGTAAAGCAGTATGTAATCATTATTAAAGTGACTAGTGTTCCATTATTAAAGTGACCAGTGATTCCATGTCTTTGTATATGGGGCAGCAGCCTCTAAGGTGCAGAGTTGAGTAACCGGGTGGTAGCCGGCTAGTGATGACTATTTAACAGTCTGATGGCCTTGAGATAGAAGCTATTTTTCAGTCTCTCYGTCCCAGCTTTGATGCACCTATACTGACCTTGCCTTCTGGATGGTAGTGGGGTGAACAGGCCGTGGCTTGGGTGGTTGATGTCCATGATGATCTTTTTGGCCTTCCAGTGACATTGGGTGTTGTAGGTGTCCTGGAGGGCAGGCAGTGTGCCCCTGGTGATGCGTTGGGCAGACCGCACCACCCTCTGGAGAGCCCTGCTGTTGCACCTTCTTCACCACACTGTCTGTGTGGGTGGACCCTTTCAGATTGTCAGTGATGTGTACACCGAGGAACTTGAAGCAGTAGTGTTCTTGCTGACATGCACAGTAATTACCCTATATTTTAGCCCATTGTTAAGAATGATAATTGTTCCACTGATCAGACTAAATAAAGTAAATATCCTGAAGACAAGGTGACATAAAGCTGCTACTACACCCTAACCAAATTATTTGTATATTTATTTTTCCACTCTAGAATCAATCATGCCCTTTTGGGTTCACAATCTGTTTGACAAAATAATTTTTACAGTTACGAAAGGTCACCCTACCAAACTTTCCTGCTAAAACAGACATGGGTCTGTCTGCTGCCTTTTTGTTGTCACATCCTAAATGCCAAATACCAAACGAGGGGACTAATGCAAGTATGGATTAGATTGACTTTAGTACATACTGTCAAAAGGCTGCATTCTGCAATAGATTCATGGACGGGAGTYACATCAACCACATCTTGTTGACAACATTTTACATAAATGCTACCATGCTTCTCTTTTTACAGTTTTATAAACTKYGCGCAGAACGTTCTCTTTCTCCATTCAGCTCCACTCCAATCTTGAGGGGCGTTTCTTTAAAACATGCATCCAATCCCCTTGATCSCTCACATAACTAGACCAATCATACARTTCAATGTGACGCGGTTCACAGTACTGGGGCAAGACAGGGCAATGATAGAGGTTCCGCTCGTGATGTTAAATTGTAGGCGCTGATGCTCCGATTTCAAAACGATTTGGAGCACAGTTGAAAAGTTAATGCGATGACTATACAATAGACTAATTAAAGTATTTATTTAAAAAAAGTAATGTTCAATGCATGAGAWATAAGAAGAGTCTCATGGCCAATGCGTTAGAGTTGGCAGCTCTGTATGTATGCAATTTATTATACTAGTGCTAGTGTAGTATGATGATGATGATGATACAGGTAGAAGAACACACCCACTAGTTCTTCACAACTTCGTCACTGATCCTGCAATACAGTATGACGTCTATTCCCCTATTTTCAATGACCATGATGCATCACTCTGACACATATCTATCCATACAGGACAGACCAAGGAGTTGATATCAGAGCTCAGGGAATCGGAGCCACTGATCACAGTATCACGCATCGAACAAGTCAAACTATTGATCCTCAGACTGCAGGAGAAACCCTAACCCTAACCCTCTTCAAGGTCAAATACAGTTTCCATCTTTCTGAGCTACCTATTCATTTTCATTAGGCTCTCTTCTTAATGATATTGTCATTGCCTGACACATTATCATCCACCATTGTGTGCAAGTGCACACTGGGAAAACGGTGAAGAATTGGGATGCAGCCATAGACAGCCATTAACTGGTATGACCACACTGCAGTGCATTGTGTAATGCAGTACAGCCATCCTGTAATTCCTCATTTGAACCCTAGATGGCAGCAGTGGGTGGGAATTGTAGAATTCAGGACTCTTCCTCAGCACATCAAAGCCAGATGTATTATGTATGGGTATTACACGGTCAAACGTATAGATGTAAATTGGATTAATGCAGTCAAGTAAACCGCCTCAGAGTAAAAAGAAATGTCCTCCTCCCTTCTCTCTTGCAGGCGCTCGTGTGACTGAAGTTTTATAACTGGGAGCTATGACAGGACATGTAAAATATGGGACACGGCGTCAGGCGAGGGACTGCACACACTGGAGGGCCACAGGTACGTGGTGTACGCCATTGCCTTCAACAACCCCTAGGGGTGACCACCTTCCTGTTAATCTACCCCAGGTATAAAAACACCAGGACCTTTATTCATAAAGCGTCTCAGAGTAGAAGTGCTGATCTAGGATCAGGTCCCCCCCTGTCCATATAATCTGATTCATTATGATTTAAAAGGCTAAACTGATCCTAGATCAGTACTCCGACTGAGACTCTTAGGTCCCAGAGAGCCTAATGCCTATCCTATGTTCCTCCGTTGGGAAAGAGTTGTTGGTGGTCAAAAGAAAGTATTTTTCCTAACTCAAATCTTACCTTCATCTTCTTCTTTAATCCAGGTACAAGATTGCCACTGGGTCCTTTGATAAGACCTGCAGGATGTGGAGAGCCAAGACGGGCAAATGTTTCCACACCTTCCGAGGACACACTGTGGAAATAGTAGGAGGGACTTTCTAATCTAAAGATTGGACTTTCTGAGAGATTGGACTTGTCTTTCAGTATAAATAGGATTMCAGTGAGTTTCGAATCTGATTTTCTATGTGAATGGCAGCCAACACAGTTTTCGGTGCCGACCAGGTATGTTTGGCGTTTAACCAACCTTGGTGGCCACGGGTAGCATGGACACTACGGCCAAGCTATGGGACGTCCAGACTGGAGAGGAGGTGGCTACACTGACAGAAATTAGCTCTCTCTCTCACTCGCCTTTCTCTTCTCTCCTTTCCTCTCATCACCACACACTCTCACAATCATCCAAGTCCACATCCATTCATTAATGACTTAATTCAGTCATTGATATGCATTCATCTATTAATTCTTTTATATGATCATTCATGTGCTGGTCCAGCAGTCACCCTGCTTACTGTGTTCTATTCTACCATCATATGTGTGTATGAAGCTGTGACTGTAATGCAGTCATTAGGTAATCTATCTATCTATCTATCTATCTATCTACATACTCAACTACAGGACATGCAGCAGTTTCCTGCTGCACGTGGGCAAACTATGTGGCTATGTGTTCCAGAGAGGCGATTCTGTGTGCTCCTCTCTATGCCTCCTCTCTACCTCTTCTCTACATCTCCTACTTCAATTATTCTTACATTAGTCATGCTGGTGAATATGGTGACTCGAGCACAAAAAGGAAAATGTCTTCCTCGAACTGAATTGGATGAAATTGTGCAATTTAGCTTTTTCAAAGGAGAAAGAATAGCTCGTTTATTTGACTGTTCTTTTGTGAACTCTGCAAGTGTAACGAATCGAATTCTCTTCTCTCTTTCATGTTTGTTTTTTTGTTCCCTCTCTCTTTCTCTCTCCCTCCCTCTCTCTTCCCCTCACTCTCCCTCCCTCCTTCTCCCCCCCCCTCCCTCCTTCTCCCCCTCCCCTTCTCTCTCCTTCCTCTCTCAGGGCCACTCAGCAGATATCATCTCCTTGTCGTTTAACACAGTGGGTGACCAGCTAGTCACTGGCTCCTTTGACCACACTGTTTCTCTGTGGGATGTTCCATCTGGGAGGTGAGAGCCCAAGTGTTTGTGTGTGTTTTTGCGTGTCCATCAATGTGTGTGTGTTTGCGTGTCCATCCATATGTGTCTGTGTGTTTGCGTGTCCATCCATGTGCTTGTGTGTGTGTGTGTGTGTGATCACGTGTCCATCCATGTGTGTGAGTGTTTGTGTGTCCATTCATGCGTTTGTGTGTGTGTGTGTTTGCGTGTCCATCCATGTGTGTCTTACAATCAAATCAAATCAAATTGTATTTGTCACATGCGCCGAATACAACCTTACCGTGAATTGCTTACTTAGAGTTAATAAAATATTTACTAAATAAAAATCGAATCAATCACAAGGTAACGCAAGACATTTACATAACAATAACGAGGCTATATACAGGAGGTACCGGTACCGACTCAATGTGCGGTGGTACATGCATAGATAATAAACAGTAAGTAGCAGCAGTGTAAAAACAGGGGGGGGTTCAATGTAAATAGTCTGGGTGGCCATTTGATTAGTTTAGTTGCTCAGCAGTCTTATGGCTTGTGGTTAGAAGCTGTTAAGGTGCCTTTTGGTCCTTGACTTGCRGCTCCAGTACCACTTGCGTGCAGAGTCAGAGAGAACAGTCTATGATTTGGGTGACTGGAGTCTTTGATAATTTTTTGGGCCTTCCTCTGACACCGTCTAGTATARAMGTCCTGGATGTCAGGAAGCTTGGCCCCAGTGATGTACTGGGCTGTACGCACTACCCTCTGTAACGCCTTCCGGTCAGATGCTGAGCAGTTGCCATACTAGGCGGTAATGCAACCGGACAGGATGCTCTCGATGGTGCAGCTGTAGAACCTTTTGAGGATCTGGGGACCCATGCTGTAACGTCCTGACCAGAGTTCCTATGTGTTTTGCTTGTTTAGTGTTGGTCAGGACYTGAGCTGGGTGGGAATTCTATGTTGTGTGTCTAGTTTGTCTGTTTCTGTGTCCAGCCTAATATGGTTCTCAATCAGAGGCAGCTGGTAATCGTTGTCCCTGATTGAGAATCATATATAGGAGGCTTGTTTTGTGTTGGGATTTTGTGGGTGATTGTTTCCTGTCTCTGTGTTTGTGTTCTGCACCAGATAGGTCTGTCTCGGTTTTCACATTTGTTATTTTGTTGTTTGTATAGTGTTCCCGTTTATTGTCAGATTAAACATGTTGAACACTAACCGCGCTGCATTTTMGTCCTCTCCTTCAACTATGGAAGAAAACCGTTACACATGCCAAATCTTTTCGGTCTCCTGAGGGGGAAAAGGTGTTGTCGTGCCCTCTTCACAACTGTCTTGGTGTGTTTGGACCATGATAGTTTGTTGGTGATGTGGACACCAAGGAACTTGAAACTCTCGACTCGCTCCACTTCAGTCCCGTCGATGTTAATGTAGTCCACAATCATCTCCTTTGTCTTGCTCACAAATGAGAGAGAGGTTGTTATCCTGGCACCACACTGCCAGGTCTCTGACCTCCTCCCTATAGGCTGTCTCATCATTGTCAGTGATCAGGCCTACCACTGCTGTGTCATCAGCAAATTGAATGGTGTTGGAGTCATGCTTGGCCACGCAGTCGTGGGTGAACAGGGAGTTCATGGGGGGGACTAAGCACGCACCCCTGAGGGGYGCAGATGTGTTGTTGCCTACCGTTACCACCTGGGGGCGGCCCATCAAGAAGTCCAGGATCCAGTTGCAGAGGGAAGTGTTTAGTCCCAGGGTCCTTAGCTTAGTGATGAGCTTTGTGGGCMCTATGGCGTTGAACGCTAAGCTGTAGTCAATGAACAGCATTCTCACATAGGTGTTCCTTTTGTCCAGGTGGGAAAGGACAGTGTGGAGTGTTTGTGTGTCCATCCGTGTGTGTGTGTGTGTGTGTGTTTGCGTGTCCATCCATGTGTTTGTGTCATTGTCTAACCACCATTACCGCCCTACTCTCATTCTACCAGGCGTGTCCACACACTGATAGGTCACAGAGGGGAGATCATTAGTGTTCAGTTTGACTGGGACTGCTCCCTTCTCATCACCGGCTCCATGGACAAAAGCAGTAGGGTGAGCTCTCATCCTCTCTCACATCCTCTCTCTCTTTCTCTCTCTTTCTCTAGTAGAGTCTCCTATCATTTAACCTCTCTAGGGTACGTGAGACGGTAGCGTCCCACCTCTTCAACAGCCAGTGAAACTGCAGGGCGCCAAATTCAAAACAACAGAAATCCCATAATTAAAATTCCTCAAACATACATGTATTTTACAGCATTTTAAAGATACACTTGTTGTAAATCCAGCCACAGTGTCCGATTTCAAAAAGGCTTTATGACGAAAGCAAACCAAACGATTATGTTAGGTGAGTGCCTATTCCTAGAATAACACAGCCAGGATTCACAAAAAGCAGAAATATAGATGAAATGAATCACTAACCTTTGATGATCTTCATCAGATGACACTCATAGGACTTCATGTTACACAATACATGTATGTTTTGTTTGGTAAAGTTCATATTTATATCCCAAAATTACGTTCAGAAGTTTCAAAACATCCGGTGATTTTGCAGAGAGCCACATCCATTTACAGAAATACTCATTATAAATGTTGATGAAAATACAAGTGTTATGCATGGAATTTTAGATGCACTCCTCCTTAATGCAACCGCTGTGTCAGATTTTAAAAAAGCTTTACGGAAAAAGAAAACCATGCAATAATCTGAGTCGGCGCTCAGAGCCCAATCAAGACACAAATATATCAGCCATATTGTGCAGTCAACAGAAGTCAGAAATAACATTATAAACATTCACTTACCTTTGATGATCTTCATCAGAATGCACTCCCAGGAATCCCAGTTCCACAAGAAATGTTTGTTTTGTTCGATAATGTCCATCATTTATGTCCAAATTCCTCCTTGTTGTTCTAGAGTTCAGTACACACCAGGTGTGGGAGYCAGCGAGTGGGAAGTGAATGGCCACACTAGCAGCCATGAAGACGAGGTGCTGGATGTGTGTTTTGACTACACCGGTCAACTCATAGCCACTGCCTCAGCTGACAGTATGACCACAGAGATACAGTATATCTAGGATACAGACCATAGAGATACATCTATAGACCACAGAGATACAGTATATCTAGGATACAGACCATAGAGATACATCTATAGACCACAGAGATACAGTATACACAGTATATCATACTAATGGTGTTCTATTTAATTATGGGGTACCTCTATCTCTACTGTTTCCATGACTGTCAATACAAAGTTCCTGGATTGAACAATGTCCCAGGCACTGAACAATTATATCCGTACTGTACCCAGACACCCCCATTTCACACTATCATGCCAACCCAGATCATACTGTGTTGGCTTGAAAATGTATTTTTCACATTGTCTTTTCCAGGATAGTTCCGGCAACTATGGTGTATGACTAACCAGGCCAGCTTACTTTAATTAATTTTATTTTAAGGTTAAACTTCATCTTCGCTCAAGCAATACTTCCGGGTGTTTTGAGAAATCAATATTTCCCCTGACTCTTAGGCACAGCGAGAGTGTACAGCGCTGCCAGCTACCAGTGCATCTCCAGACTGGAGGGACACGACGGAGAGATACCCAAGGTGAGTCGCTGAGACAGGTAATGGTTCAAACAGGATCCAAAATGGCCCCTCTCTCTCTCTGTCTCTTTGTCTGCCTCAGAGCATCCGTCAGACTCACAAGGGTACAGGACTGGACAGGAGGGATGAGGACGGCAGTGCGCTTGCCGGGGGGATGTTTCTACCTCCTGTTACTGATTCTTGTGTCAGTTTCTAGGTCAACCACATCTTGACGATGACATAGAGAGACGTGACCCTGAAGGTGTGTGTCCCTCAGGCCAGAGCGTTCCAGAAACATCCGGGCCCGTCTGAACTGCTCTACATACAGGCTGATTCCTGGTCTACCTGTGATTCCCCCTTCCCCCGGTAGTCTCATTTGATTGGCACTTTTCATTTGCTCTTGTCTCAGTTCCCTATAGAGTCATACCATGAGCCCTTTAATGTCACACCWTGGTTGTTTTATTAACCAAACACCATGACACTGTGCCCCTGCTCACTGTGTAACTGCGTTAGCCACGGCTGTATAGAACCACATGTGACCCGGGCCTGTGTTGTAGGTGACCCAGCTGTAACCTGAATGTGTGTGTGATTTTATCAGGCTCTGCCATTTGACTGTTCTGCCAGTGTACGTTTGTGTGTGTATGTGCATATTTGTTATTGTGTGTGTGTGTGTGCACATGCCTGCATGTTGTGTGTGTATGTGTACGTGTTTGTTGCTCGGAGCCACAGCCACTAGGSTGCCTGATTCAGACGTAGGAAATGTATGCCTTTCCTACACACACCTTTCCTACACACTTCTCAATAGTTGGTATTCAGACTTACCTTATGCAGATGCGTAATGGACTTTGCAGGCATGGTTAACATGTATTAAACTGCTGAAAACCCTGCTACATATGAAAACTGCTACATATGGTCTGCGTTTCATAATTATTCAAGTAATTATTCAAATGTCCCAAATTATTGCACAATTTGTAATCCGTTAGCCTAATATACCGTAATCCACTATTGTTACCGATCCTCAGGAACAACCATACAAACGTGACAGACGAAWGAAATGCAAAATGTAAGGAAACTAACACTAAAGTCAGTGTATGTGGGTATAAGTGYTGGTGGCTACCAATAGTGACTAATATTTAACATGAAACAAATGGTAAAAATACAGAGAAAAATCTAGGCATATAATTAATAATAATATTATAATTAAAACATTCTGGAAATCATATAGTCTCCAAATGTCATCCCAAATTATAAGGACAGCATTTCATGAACTTCACTGTGGAAAAGTTAATATACTGTACATTTAGCAACTTACAGGAACAGTTAGTGATAGTGCCTTGCTGAAGGACACATCGACAGATTTTTCACTTAGTCGTGTAGAGGAATTGAACCAGCYACCTTTTYGTTACAGGCCCAACACTCTTAACCACTAGGCTACCTGCCGATATGTCCAAATGCCTTAGTTTGCTGCCATATGACTGGTTTAACATTTGGCTCCAAGGATCATAAAGTAGAATATATCTAAAAGAACGACTTTATTCATCATTTCATTGCGCGTAAAGGTGGTGGAATTATGAYGGAGTCAAGGTCAGAATACGGCGCATCTGTAGACACCTCCGCCAAATTCGTTTTATTTGATCTCCAGCCCTAACATTTACATTACATTTTAGTCATTTAGCAGAGCTCTTATCCAGAGCGACTTACAGTAGAGTGCATACATTTTATTACATTTTACATACTGAGACAAGGATATCCCTACCGGCCAAACCCTCCCTAACCCGGACGACGCTATGCCAATTGTGCGTCGCCCCACGGACCTCCCGGTTGCGGCCGGCTGCGACAGAGCCTGGGCGTGAACCCAGAGACTCTGGTGGCGCAGCTAGCCCTAGACCACTGCGCCACCCAGGAGGGTTCAACGGATAGGGGGRGAAGAACATGTTATTCTCATGCTTAAATTCAAGGTCAGAATACGCTTAGAGAGAAAAGTGCATAAAAAGTGAATTATGTTCTATTTAGGCGCGCTAAACTCAGGTTGCAAATCCCCCCTAGCTGCCTCATTGGGCTGCCTGTCTTGTGTCTGTTTACTGAAAGCCATCAGGGCCCAGCCTCGGTAATAGGATGGAAGGAGGATGATTTCACAGGATTATGACACTAATCTCCTCCTAACAGGACACCTCTCTCCCCTCCCCCCGCCTCCTAACCGCTCTGTCATCTCTTTTTTCATCACTCTCTCCCACTATTTCTCTCTGTCGGTCGCTGTTTTACTTCCATTCTAATTTCCACTGTCGTCCCACCATCTCCCGCTCCCCCACTCTTTGTTGTTCCAGATTTTTCTTAAAGGTCCAATGCAACCGTTTTTATCTCAATAATAAATCATTTCTGGGTAACAATTAAGTACCTTACTGTGATTGTTTTCAATTTAAATGGTCAAAAATAATTAGCAAGGAGCAATTTCTCAAGTAGTAATTTGAGTGGGGAGGGGAAAACTGAAAACTAGCTGTTTTTTGCAGAGGTTTGGAACTCTCTTATTGGTCTATTAACTAATTGACCACCTAGTGATGTCACCAGGCAGGCCAGAACTCCATCCCACCAAAACAGGCTGAAATTTCAGGCGGTCTTTTTCAAACAGCTCTTACACTAAAAGGCCATTATCATAATTTTAACAATTTCACAGTATTATTCAAACGTCATAGTGTGAAAATATATATAATTTTTTTCTGCACTGGGCCATTAAATTAAAATAATATCTGTAGAATTAATTTCATAGAACCAAATACTGCTAAATAAATTAATTGTTTTGTTGATTAAATATGCAGGAAAAAATGTAAAAGAGTAATTGATATGGAATGTAATTATCTGAACAGAATCCGTGTGGGTGTTCTGACCATTCAGTTACTCCATCTTCTTCTGCCTCATCTTTCTCTTCTCTTTTTCCTCTCTGTTTTCACCACTCTCTTCCCTCGTGTCCTCTTTTCTCCAAATTGTACACCTCTGTGCTCTCACACACAGCACACACAGTGAAGTGAAGAAATAAACATGGGGCTGGGATGGTTAAATGACACTGGCTCTGCATTGTCATAAAAGTAAAGTGTGTTTTTATTAAAAGTCTCACGCTGCAGGATTGGAGAGAGAGAGAGAGAAGGGGGGAGCAAAGAGGAGGAGCATGGAGGAGAGACTCCATGCTCCTCCTCTTTGCTCCCCCCTTCTCTCTCTCTCTCTCCAATCCTGCAGCGTGAGACTTTTAATAAAAACACACTTTACTTTTATGACACACACACACACACACTTTACTTTTATGACAATGCAGAGCCAGTGTCATTTAACCATCCCAGCCCCATGTTTATTTCTTCACTTCACTGTGTGTGCTTGTCGATCTCTCTGAAGTCTGTCTATCTGTTCCATTAGAATCATTCCTCCATAGGAAATACCTGCTCCATTTACAGTTAATAGTCTTTTAAGAATAGAGTGCTGATGTGCTGAAAGGTCCCCATGCTCTGCTCATTGGTGGTTCCTATCTCCTCTTGCACACTCCATCCAGCCATTCACTCCGTCACTCCTCTTCACTTTCATAACACACACACACGCACGCACGCACGCACGCACGCACGCACGCACGCACACACACACACACACACACACACACACACACACACACACACACACACACACACACACACACATACATACACTTATGTCAATTACAACCTCCCCTTCTTCTCCCTTGCAGATCTGTTTTAACGCTCAAGCCAGTAGAGTTCTGTCGGCCAGCGCTGACAAGATGGCTCGCCTGTGGGATGTCCAGTCTGGCGTCTATCTTCAGGTCCTGGAGGGACACATGGACGAGATCTTCTCCTCCGCCTTCAACTGCGAGGGTGACACCATCACAGGTAATATGTACCCTCTGTCATGGCTGGGGTCAGTTCCATTTCAAATCAGCATTGAGTTAAGCAAAATTTGATTTTGAATTTCAGTTGAATTTCAGTTTACTGAAGGGAAGGAAGGGAAGGCCATCTGGACAGGTGACTCCAGTCTGACTCCTGATGTCCATCCCCCAACAAGAAGATGACTCCAACAGGGCCTTATTTAAAGATGCCCTTCCTGGAAGTTATCACTGACCCAATGCATGTGACCTCCTAGTTTCTGTGGAGTAAGATTCAGTCGACCGGATAGCTTTGGTGAATTAATTTGGTCCCACTGTCATTTTACTATGTAGCACTGTAGACAGACAGTTTAGCGCGGTGGGTGCGTCCCAAATGGCACTGAATCCCCTATTAAGTGCACTACTTTTGAGCAGGGCCTATAGGGCTTTTCAGCCTGCATTCACCAGTTAGGATTTGACCTGGACTGGTCACTTTGGTCCTCTGTCATGTTCAGTGTTGATAATCAGTGTTTATTTGTGTGTTAATTGGTGAATGGGCCGGACGGAAGAATGTTTTCTGTACCCATCTTTTTGCTCAATAAAAAACTATTCATGCTCACATATTACATGAATTTATTGATCTCAAAAGATAAAGATACATTCAGTTTCTACAGCAACAGAGTTGAATTGTGTGCTTTTTAATGCCGACGATTTAACACTAGAGTACCACTACGCAGATAAAACCTGACAAACCAGATTCACGTACAAATTAGACATTAAACTTCTTTGTCTTTCTGAAAGTAGTATACAAATGAAATGATAGAGAGCAGTCTTTCTACATCAAGGTGAAGCAGTTCAAGAATCTACAATATAGTACAGCTATCCAAAATAACAATTCTCAAAGAACATGAAGAACGACAGATAACTTACTTAAGAACAATAGATAACATGAAGAATGACAGATAACTTCAGCAGTAACAAAGTTACAATAGAAGTAGACAATGTTGGCCAATGTAAACGACAACTATCATCTGGGTCCGTATTCACAAAGCATCTCAGATTCAGGAGGCGCTGCTATAGGATCAGTTTTGCTATTTTAGATCATAATAAATAATGATACCAGGAATGGGGGGGGGGGGGATCTGATCTAGATCACGCACTCCTGCCCTGAGATGCTTGTGAATACAGGCTCTGGGCAACTGTCAAGCGTAGTAGTGATCTCAGCAAAGCCTAACTGGAATGACGGCTGCTGTCTGACAGTCTCTTCAAGATAGCTACTGTACATTAAAACATCATCTGGTGTCTTTTCGAGTTCGTTGGGTTGAGGGAATGGGGTACAGGGTTTTATTGGTGCCTTGTTTGTGTTRATGTGTAATAAATACATCATTTATAAATTAACACATCAGATTGTGAAAACGTAATGTATAGGATATATAACAACGAAAGGAATACAAATTCTGCAGGCTAGAAATCTCAGATGGCTGATTTGTTTGCACTAAATAAATAAGGCCTACATCCCAAACTGATGCTGGGTTGTCCTTGGGTTCGTCTAACTAGGGACCGTACATCAGAAAATGAGAAACATGCTTATCTTATTAAAGGGAGACATGTCTMCTCACTGCAGCCTAATGAAAGTCCTCAGTCCCATAGCCAGTCCTATAAGAGGGTGTGTAATATCACAGGTGTGATGGGTTTTTTAGCCTGAAGGTCTGACCTGTTTGTGCYTCAGCCAAATCTTCTACTCCTGGTCCATTGACCATAAGAGTTGGCAAGACAGCACAAACTATTCTGGGACCAGGAAAGGGTTTCTATCCTAGTACCAGACCTGTTGATGCTTTAGCCAAAACTTKTAGCGTTCCTTGTCATGGCTTACATCACAATTAATGAAAGATGAATTGGCTAAAGCACAAACAGATCTGGCTACCAGGCTAGGGGTTTTTSATGATTCACACGTGTGCTGAGAAACACTAGGCTTGATGGTTGGGTTTGATGCATTGGGCGTACACAGTTGGAGACATTGGCTGGTGTGTGTGTGTGTGTGTGTGTTTGTGTAGATGGGGGGTGTTGGCAGAGCCTAGTGGGTCTCCAGTAGCCAGTCAAACAGGCTGGATAGAGAGCTGCCTCCGCCCTCCTCTTCCTGGTGGAGTTTACAGAACTGGATGACAGCGTTGAAGAGATCTCCGATCCTCCATGCCTTCTGAGACACCAGCTGCAACACCCTCTGGAACTGAGACATCACACTCAGCCAGATTATCATGCTGCTTGTGCACTACACAAGACATGCAGATAACAGAGTACAATACACACACATGTACGGGCATAATCAGATCCTGTGTACCTGGATGTGCTGTGCTGCACCCACCTTCGACGTCCTCCTGTCTTTACACTTCCTGAAGTAAACGGCATGCAGGCCCAGCTCGGAGGCAGCGATCCACTGCAGGGCCAAGCGCAGCTCTGAGTCCACACACTCTGGATCCAAGTCACAGTTGACCACCAGAAGCTCCCTGTGGCTGCTACTGTCCACTACTGACCGCAGTGAGATGCCCTCTGCAACACACACAGGAAATACATCACGCCCACTTTCTGTACATCAAGCTAACTTCCTGTAGTTTCAATGCCAAAGCTACGTTGAGGTCTGATGGCACATTGGATGGATCTGGCACCAAATAGGTTCAAGGTTGGGTAAGGAGGGCTTGATACCATCAGTGTTGTGGTGTAGTGAAATACATTTCGTTAAACTATTTAATTACATTTTTCAGTAGCTTGGTTGTAGTTCAACTAAATTAAAATCTTGGTAGTGTTTTTATTAGTTAATAACTTTTTTTGCCATACAGTTATGCATATATGTAACTACTGGAACTACACACTTGCAAAAATACGATATGGGTGAAGTAGACAATAATKTTTTTCGGCATTAGACCTGCCTAATTTTCACTTGAAACACTTTTTGTGTGCCTAATTCTCACTTTGTCTTTAATAGGCTAAATGACACATTCTGTTACCATTTGACTCCAGAGGGATCTGTTCTTGCAATTTGTAGTCAATGACATTTCAGATATAGAATTTTTCACAATGTAGTTTGGATGTASTGAKCTACTTTTTCTCAGTAACTTTTGTTAAGTCAGCTACAGTTGAAGTCGGAAGTTAACATACACTTAGGTTGGAGTCATCATTTTTCAACCACTCCACAAATTTCTTGTTAYCAAACTATAGTTTTGGCAAGTCGGTTAGGACATCTACTTTGTGCCTGACACAAGTCATTTTTCCAATAATTGTTTACAGACAGATTATTTCCCTTATAATTCACTGTATCAAKATTCCAGTGGGTCAGAAGTTTACATACACTACGTTGACTGTGCCTTTAAACAGCCTGGAAAACTCCAGATAATGATGTCATGGCTTTGGAAGCTTCTGTTAGGCTAATTGACATCTTTTGAGTCAATTGGAGGTGTACCTGTGGATGTATTTCAAGGCCTACCTTCAAACTCAGTGCCTCTTTGCTTGACATCATGGGAAAATCAAAAGAAACCAGCCAAGACCTCAGAAAAACAATTGTATGCCTCCACAAGTCTAGTTCGTCCTTGGGAGCAATTTCCAAACGCCTGAAGGTACCACGTTCATCTGTACAAACAATAGTACGCAAGTATAAACACCATGGGACCACGCAGCCGTCATACCCCTCAGGAAGGAGATGAGTTCTGTCTCCTAGAGATGGTGCGAAAAGTGCAAATCAATCCCAGAACAACAGCAAGGATCTTGTGAAGATGCTGGAGGAAACAGGTACAAAAATATCTGTATCCACAATAAAAAAGAGCCCTATATCGACAGCAAGGAAGAAGCCACTCCTCCAAAACCGCCATAAAAAAGCCAGACTACGGTTTGCAACTGCACATGGGGACAAAGATCGTACTTTTTGGAGAAATGTCCTTTGGTCTGATGAATCAAAAATAGAACTGTTTGGCCATAATGTCCATTGTTATGTTTGGAGGAAAAAGGGGGATGCTTGCAAGCCGATGAACACCATCCCAACCGCGAAGCACGGGGGTGGCAGCATCATGTTGTGGGGGTGCTTTGCTGCAGGAGGGACTGGTGCACTTCACAAAATAGATGCCATCATGAGGGAGGAAAATGATGTGGCTATATTGAAGCAACATCTCAAGACATCAGTCAGGAAGTTAAAGCTTGGTCGCAAATGAGTCTTCCAAATGGACAATGACCCCAAGCATACTTCCAAAGTTGTGGCAAAATGGCTTAAGGACAACAAAGTCAAGGTATTGGAGTGGCCATCACAAAGCCCTGACCACAATCCTATAGAAGATTTGTTGGCAGAACTGACAAAGCGTGCGAGCAAGGAGGCCTACAAACCTGACTCAGTTACACCAGCTCTGTCAGGAGGAATGGGCCAAAATTCACCCAACTTATTGTGCGACGCTTGTGGAAGGCTACCCGAAACGTTTGACCCAAATTAAACAATTTAAAGGCAATGCTCCAATACTAATTGAGTGTATGTAAACTTCTGACCAGTGGGAATGTGATGAAAGAAATAAAAGCTGAAATTAATCATTCTCTCTACTATTATTCTGACATTTCACATTCTTAAAATAAAGTGGTGATCCTAACTGACCCAAGACGGGGAATTTTTACTCAGATTAAATGTCAGGAATTGTTAAAAACTGAGTTTTTGGCTAAGGTGTATGTAAACTTCCGACTTCAACTGTATATTTTGCTTAAGGGTAGCTTAACTTCTTCCAGTGTGAAGTAATTTTTAGCTTGGTAAACTATATTTTCAAAGTAGCTTCCACAACACTATATATAAGGCTGTTATACTGACCTAAAATGCTTAAGTGGCAGCACTGCAGAGATAAAGCAGTGATATATTTACCATTTCCACATTTGAGTTACACATTAAATTGCTTTTGAAGCTCCAGCATCTTGGGAATTAGTCACACCAAGTAGCCATAGATAGATAATGTGAGTGACTCATACAATACTCAGRGAAGAGGTTGAATAGAGGTTATCGTGAAGACGAATGAGAACAAAGATGAGACAGTAGGGGAGACAGCGAGAGTTGAGTTTCCTTTGTGACATATAATGTAGACAGTAATGACATGGAACTGAGACAGTGGGATGTAGTGTGTGTGTGTGTATGACTCAGACAGGGTGACGCTACTCACCGTCTACGTTCTCCTTGCTCTCCCTTAGGTAACCCTTCTCCGCCTCCTCACTGAGAACAAAGAGCATGAACATTAAGACAATACAGTAGGTGGCATTCAGATTCTCACTTTCTACCCTTAGGCCAGATTTACTAAGCATCAKTTTTTTTCAGTAAGGGATAACTGATAACAGACCAAAACAAAGAAAAATGTRTCATTTTACACCTTTCTATTGATCTTAATCTTTCTCCTTACCTTTTTGTTCTGTCCTGAATGTTTKATTTCCTTTATAAAAAATAGGTGCAAACGCTTAGTTCATCTAGCTGTAAGTGTGAACTTATTCCCTGTCATGGATTTAAAAACATTTAATTAGTGTATGCATGGGGTAGGTAGCCGGATGTAGCATCCACCACATTTCCTACATCGGTTGATCTCTTCATGAGTTGGAGTGAACAAGTACACACTTCATAAAACAGGGTAGAGACTAGAGAGAGAATCAGACTGGAGCCTATGAGACTGAATTCTCCTGTTCAAAGGGCCTTGTTTAAAGCCTCAGCACTGTGTTGTAGGAGTGTTGTTTGCATGTCGTTAGGAGTTATCAGTTACCTGTTTACTGTGCTCTGAGTGGGGATGTCAGAGAAGCCCTCCAGGTCTGCCAGACCCAGGCTAGACGTGCTGCTGTTCCCGTTCCTGCAAATCCAAACAGAACTAAAACTCATATCCTGTCTCTCGAAAGGCGACACGATCAGTGACTTGTGAATGGAACAATAAGGAGCTGCGGTGAAGCGAGCAATGTTGTTCATTAGCTGGTGATTAACATAGAAACCGCAGCTGCAGCTGATCAGGATGGCTGGGCTGGAAGAGAGAGCCAGACTGGCAATGGGCCCTTCCTTGTGGAGATGAGGGGTGTGGAAAGATTGAGCAGTTGGGCGGAGTGGGCGACCATGTCCAGTGTCAGCAGTGTCACCATGGAGTTAATCGGGGATGATGTGGTCAGGAAGGCAACAGCCACCAGGTGTCCGTTTATGCCACAGCTGTCTACGCTGGCAGGTAAAAGCAGCAAGCAGCACACATTTCATCACCACTACTGCCAAGCTGAAGCCAACCAGCCACACAGCCCTCCTCCTAGTCCTCTGGAGCCTAGAAACGTATCCACCCCACTCTTTGTTATCTATACCCTGGTCTCATTTCTCCTGGCTTAGAGGAATMGCAGTAATAGACTAACTACCTCAGGRTTTTGGCTTGGCTGTGTGTCAGTATGAGGCTAGCTAGTGGAACTGAGAAATGGCACTACAGTAGCTGAAGCAGGGAATGATAAAGCTAATGTTCTGTGGGCCTTTAATGTGTGAGAAGCAGTGTGACGTCATGCCTATGCTACTGCGGCTGCAGCGCAGGCTGCAGGCCCCCAGAGCTCTACACCACGCTGGCTCTGGAGTGGGGCTCAGTGCACTAGGTGAGCTCTCTACCAGTGAGAGGAAAGCCCCTGGGCATACAGCTATTCCACTGAAGCCGCAAGAGCCGAAGACTGGCACAGGACAGCAAAGAGTGAGTGTGAGCAGCAATGGGCTGATGAGAGGGCGACGGACGGCGAGGGCAGTAGTAGCGGTAGGAGTGCTCGGAGCAGTGCATGATGGGACGGAGCAGCAGTTGGTTGCCAAGGTTACTGACCCCTCGCTCAGCTGGATAAAACTACTGGTCTCCTCGTGGGGGTCYTCGTCGGGGGCGATCTGGGACCAGCTTCCTGAACTGTCCTCACTGCTAGCACTCAGAGAGCGCTTGTTTTGCTCACCTACAGTGGGTACTGCAGCGGCCGCAGAGGGCACTGCCGTCCTGTCTCTCTCACAGCTGGGGAGAGCAAACAGCAGGGTCACCTACTGTATACACTCTTAGAAAAATGATTCATAAAGTGGTTCATAAAGTGAACCTTTAATGGTTCTAGTTAGTCATTTTTTTCTAAGAGTGTACATACGATGTGATAGGCTGGGAGACTGGGAGGAGCTCAACCCCTCTGATGTGATCTTTCCCCTCATTTATTGATTTGGTTCTATTCTTGTTCAGGGGATACAGATTGTACATTTCTTGATTCGAGAATGTKGTTTTTTTTTAAAGTGTGCTACGTACTGTGACTATATACATTCTACATTTGTGTTGGGACCATGAAATCCTGTTCATCACATATTACATACAACCCCCCACCACCACCAAGTATTGGCCTTTCTAAAATATGGGCCTCTTTTATAGAGGGTGGATAACCCAGGTCCTTTAGTTGTGTAAAGTATGTTTTGTATTTGTGCCTATCCAAATTAACCATGATTAAAAAATTACATGAAAGGCTGCAGTGTTGGCTGGTTTTTTAATGCAACAGAGAAACTGATTAATTTAAATCCTGATTAGATGATTGAAAGCTGCCAGATTCCCATAGTGGGTTATGGTGTTATTTGTCAATGTCAATGAGCCTCACGTTTTCACCAGGGAAAGACCCAGATGGAGATGAATTGTTCCCTAATTGGAGTTTATTAAGTGTTAAGTGAAAAACCAGCAAACCCTGCAATCATTAAGCAGCTTAAATATAAATCTCTTCCAACTATTTTCCTTTTAATTTAATTTATTGCATGTGTCAATCCAATCTACAGGAAACTGCCAAAATACTGGAAACACTTGAGTAAATTATATTGAAAGCAGGTGCTTCCACACAGGTTGGGTTCATGAGTTAGTTAAGCAATTAAGCAACACTTTTGGGAGATTCTGGAGCAAAACACCAAATTATGGAATTTKTCGTGGAAGAATAGTGTTGCATCCCTCCGATAGAGTTCCAGACACTTGTAGAATATATGCCAAGGTGCACTGAAGCTGTTCTGGCTTGTGATGGCCCAACACCCTATTGGTGTTTCCTTTATTTTGGCAGTTACCTMTATATGATACTATGTTTGTTTTGTCAATTACCTCCAAAGTATTTAAACACCATTGTTTATTTTCCTTTCTAAACACTTCACTTTATATTTTATCTGCTCTATCTATTTGTGAGACCTTGTGTTGTCATCTACAGCATGTCAACGTGGTCTGCAAATGTTTGTCGCTTAGCTGATGAGCTCAAGATGAGCAACTATTTCCCGGAACACCAATAAAGTGACCTGAAGTACTTTGGAAGTTTTCTGTAACCTCCTCCTTGTGGGGCCCACCTCCTCCAGTACAAGGCCTCCCTGCAGTGTGTATATTCACACTTCACTGCTCCCCTAAAGGCCACTCTCACGTTACCAAGACGGTCTGTGTGAATCTTCTCACCTTACTGAGTCCCTGTTACACAATTTTCCTCTGAGTGAAATGTCAGACCCAAATTACAGGACAACATGATGCCACTGTTGTATGTAGCCTGTGTCTCTTATATACATAATATACTGTATGTGTGATATACACTTCCATCCATATGTATTTGGACAGGGAAGTAATTAAAAAAAATGTGTGTCTATACTTTAAAAAATTTGAGATCAAGTAAAATGTCACCTTTTACGGTGCCCTCTGTACTTATTGGGACAGTGAAGCATTTTTTCTTATTTTGGCTCTATACTCCATACGTTTGGATTACAGACGCACAAATATCATACCCCCAAGACATTACCTCTTACCTCTCACCATTACATTTTTWGCATTTTTGGGGGGGTATGATATATGTGCGTCTATAACTTTCTCACTTATCATTATTCACAATTCATTAAGGATTATCTGTAATCATGGTAGAATCCACATTCATGTAGAAGTGTTTAGAAACATATTCTATTCTTCTTTACAATAAAAGTGACTCCAAAATGACACAATACATTATTTACCATGAGTTTCTACTGGGAACAAAATAATCTGAAACACAACCAAAACAAAAACAAACAGCAAATGAGTCACAAGCTTGATGTAGTCATTGCATGCTATGAATATGGGACCAAATACGTCACTTTTTACTACTTTAATACACATAAGTGAATTTGTCCTAATCCAACACTTTGCTCCTCTAAAATGGGGGGACTATGTATAGAAAGTGCTGTAATTTTTAAACTGTTCACCCAATATGGATGAAAATATCCTCAAATCAGGCTGCACTTTAACCTCGTAGTCATTGTTTTATTTCAAATAAATAGATAGGCTAGCCCAGGGGTGTCAAACTCAATCAGCACACGGGCCATAATTTTAAAAAACGATTTTGCGGGCCAGACCTATGTACATCCTATATACATAAGTGGGCATTATTWTTTTTTTACGTGCAACTGCGACCCAAACTGGCCATTGTTTTATTTGAAAAAATGATAATGTCCACTGATGTACATAGGATGATGTAAATATAATTTTAACATTAAAACAAAAGAAGAGATAAGTAATATTTGCTTTTGCTTCCCTGCTTGRAGATGTGCATAATATGATGCAACCTTAATCAATAGTATTGAATACTTCCAAATAACAAAAACGTAGCTATAAATTGTTGTAACGTTTAAACTTAAAACATGGTTTGTTTTTTTGTACAGCATGGAGCATCGGTGTGGTTGAATGCAGCATTCCTGTATGGTGCACACAAAATGTATTGTAGCAGTGTAGCCACTCTAGGCTACTGCTCTAATGTTGTTGTAATAGGCTACATGTTTCTCCTTTGCATGGTGGTTTGTTGCAGGTTTAGTTCTTTGGTTGTTCATTGTCAAGCTTTTAAAACCCAAGCCAGACAGCAACATTTTAGTAGCCTAGCTAGGACTGTGGCACGTGGTCTGTATACTTTCCCTCCGCTGCACGCTGTAAACGGGACACACGAAAGCAATTGAAGTTGAATTCACCGATGCGAGCACATCAGGTAGTAATTTCATGAAGTAGAGGGCCCACGGGCCTTATGTTTGGGCCCARGGGCCTTATGTTTGACACATGWCCATTAGCCTGTTAGTCATTATTCCTGGCTTGTGATCATTGCCCTTGCTAGTTTGATTATATTGACATGGAAACTTAAATAGTGCATCCCAAATTGGTGGAGAAAGCAAACAATGTACCAGGCCAGCTGTGATTTACAACCTATTTTTTTTGGACTACCAAGAAATGTATTGTTGAATTATATTAATCCTGCATTGAACTGCATCCATATATTCTGACAACAATGGCTTACTGTCCGTCATGGAATTTTGAGTCAAATAGAACCTATTACTTTTGAAACTCTTATAAAGTTGGTTTTGAAGCATAAACTGGGAATTTTATATTTTTTATTGATATTATGATAGTCTGTTTCATATCTGCAAATTATTTAAAACGCTGTCAGTTCCACTTTAAAATAGTCAAAGTTTAGTATTTGGTTCCATATCCATTGCAAGCAATGACTAAATCAAGCTTGTAACTTGACTCGTTGGACGCATTTACAGTTTGATTTGGCTGTGTTTTGGGTTACAGTGCGTTTTGCGTTACAGAAGACAAAGGAACCTCTAACAATTCAATGCTAAGGAACCTCTAACAATCCAAGTACTGTATCTAAGAAGGTGAATGTAAGCAGGACCATCCGGTTATTCTCTTKAAATCATAATTGCCTACAATGCTTTCATCACCACTCTGGGATCACTGACAAGGCTGATTAGCTGTCCTCAGGAGACCACTCTTCACGAACTAGTGCGAGTAACTAAGACAACTAAGAAGAAGGACACCGTGACCTCTTGTGGACAATCAGAGACATACACCTGAGAACGAAGGAGAAGGCCCTCCAAAGGAGAAGGCCCAATTGACCCTCCTCAAAAGCGGAACCCTTTCCACAAAGGCCTGGGCCCAACAGAGATACCCGACGAAGATCTTCAACACGTAAATATACATACATTACTTCTTACCCAAAAGAGCGGCAGTTCGGGGCAAGGTATTATGGTTATTGTGAGTGTAGTTTCCAAATGGTATCCAAATGTTGCTTCTCTTTCTCTCTCACTTTCTCGCTCTCTTTAACTCTCCATCTTGTGTAACAAGTGTCATATTTTGTTAGTCGCTAGGGACTTGTTTTCATCGTATTAAGTTTATAATCATAAACTATACCTGCTGTGTGTGTGTGTGTGTGTGTGTGTGTGTGTGTGTGTTGTGTGTGTGTGTGTGTGTGGTGTGTGTGTGTGTGGTGTGGTGTGTGTGTTGTGTGTGTGTGTGGTGTGTGTGTGTGGTGTGTGTGTGTGTGTATCCATTGTTAGGAATTTTATGAATAATGACTAAATCATTTCTAGATTTAGATAAAACTATAACTAATTTAAACTCTACCCTTATTATTATTATATCTGATTAATAATGTTAATTCATAAGGAAGGGATTATGTAGTATGTACAAGGAGGAATTAAAACATAATAAACACCATTCCAACTTAGTTAGAGAGATTTGTGCTGAGGGTTATAAAGTAAGCAAAAAGGATCGTTAAACTATGGTTGAACTGACCCAACTTAGCCCTGAGATGTTTAGATAAGGCAGTGAGTAACTTTTTAGGTCTTCCATTATKTTGAGTTGTCTGCTAAAGTGGTAATAAATTATAGTGAGCCTTCAGGAGAATAAATGATATTGTGTGTCATGTGTGTGCGCTGGTYAGTTGGAATGAACTTTCGAACCTGTTTTATCTTGGTCAAGAGGAGGAGATTTATTCTGTAACCAATGACGTCATATTTTGTATATAAACTGTTGTTTATGGTTAAATGGGAGCGTGCTKCGATAATAAATACRATTATCTATTTTTAATAAGACTGTTCCCTGTCTATTTTATGTAAATAAGGATCTTACAAATTCTTAGAAACAGATAGAGTGATTTTAATTAATGAGCACATAAAGGAATTATGAAATTCCGCTAACACCCATGTTATCATATAGTTTGTGTGGTACGGAATGATTAGTAAGACTCGCGTTTGTGCAGATTCACGAAGTCTGTGACATTCAGAATATGACTGATATGAGGAAATGATTAATTAGTGACTGTTATGATATCTTTATATTCTTGAGTTAATTCAGGAGACGTTAACTCGTTAAACAACTTTTGGTGCCCCAAATTGGTGCCCAAAATTCCTAATTAGTTCATTGTTACATGATTYATTTAATCTAATAACAATTAAACATAGTAGGGAATTATTCAATGAATAACAGTCATCACATTAATGCTAGTCACGTCACGACACAGATAATTCCAGGGTAACAGAATGATGCTGAGATTTTTCACTTTAAATGTATGCCAAACAAAAAACAATAATTGAAAAGTTAAACAAACCATACAACTCTATGCACAAGYACAATTTAACAATTTCCACAGACATTTTTACAAAAAACATTTACTTGAAGAACAGTGCAGATGCAAAGTTTGGTAACAGAATGATGGCACAAACCATTGCTTTTTGTTTGACAAACATTTTAATCTGAGCATCATTCTGTTGGAATTGCCCTAATCCAAAACAAACTGCAAACGCTTCCAACAAGTCACAAGCTTGATGTAGTCATTGCCTGCAAGGAATACGGGACCAAACATTTTTGCTTCACTGTCCAAATACATATGGGGGAGTATATATATATATGTGTGTGTGTATGTGTGTTTGTATGAATGTTAATGAGAATCTGCCGGTTATCGTGACTAGAYGCATGTCTATGCCACCTTGAAGATTAAGGTTAGCTCGAGATAAAAMCTGTAGCCTCCAACACAGCAACATGACTCATAACCTMGCTGTGAGTCTGTATAATACAAGAGACTTTCACAATAGACTACTTTCTCTCTGTGGATGCAGTAGAAGCCATTATGTGGCTGGGTCTCTGATACCCAACACTATAAACAGTTTAACAACGCATGGATGGTTTTCTATTTACTATTTACATCTACATTAAGTCACAATTCAAGGTGTTTCGGAAAATGATTCCCAAGGAGGACTATGAAAAAATAATACCATGCAAGTGAACATTGTTCCATCATGAGCTCTTCCTCTCACTTTGTCTGTCTTCTCTCATCTTTCTTTAACTACTTCTGTCGTCTGTCGTCTGTCTGTCTGTCTGTCTGTCTGTCTGTCTGTCTGTCTGTCTGTCTGTCTGTCTGTCTGTCTGTCTGTCTGTCTGTCTGTCTGTCTGTCTGTCTGTCTGTCTGTCTTCTCTCATCTTTCTTTAACTCTTTGTCCCCTCTCTCTGTCTGTCTGTCTTCTCTCATCTTTTCTTTAACTCTTGTCCCCTCTGTCTGTCTGTCTGTCTGTCTGTCTGTCTGTCTGTCTGTCTGTCTGTCTCTCTTCATCTTTCTTTAACTCTTGTCCCCTCGCTCTCTGTCTGTCTGTTCTGTCTGTCTGTCTGTCTGTCTGTCTGTCTGTCTGTCTGTCTGTCTGTCCTGCTGTCTGTCTTCTCTCATCTTTTCTTTAACTCTTGTCCCCTCTCTCTGTCTGTCTGTCTGTCTGTCTGTCTGTCTGTCTGTCTGTCTGTCTGTCTGTGTCTGTCTGTCTGTTCTGTCTGCTTCTCATCTTTCTTAACTCTTTTCCCTCTGTCTGTCTGTCTGTCTGTCTTCTCTCATCTTTCTTTAACTCTTGTCCTCTCTCGTCTGTCGTCTGTCTGTCTGTCTGTCTGCTGTCTGTCTGTCTGTCGTCTGTCGTCTGTCTGTCTGTCTGTCTGTCTTCTCTCATCTTTCTTTAACTCTTGTCCCCTCTCTCCGTCGTGTCTGTCTGTCTGTCTGTCTGTCTGTCTGTCTGTCTGTCTGTCTGTCTGTCTGTCTGTCTGTCTGTCTGTCTGTCTGTCTGTCTGTCTGTCTGCTCTCATCTTTCTTTAACTCTTTGCTCGCTCTCTCTCTCTCATCAAAAGCAGTTTGAGAGCCTGCAGCCTTTGATAGCCTTGTGATGCTCTCATCTCCACTGATGATGCCCCTTTGCTGTGAAGAGCTGTGAGAGCCTGTTTGTGTATTTGGGGGTGGGATTGACTCACAGGGGAAACGTGAACTGAGAGAGGACTTACCTGTTGCTCCTCACCGAGGCCCTCTCAGCACGCCACTGGGCTGTCCCCTCAGGGGGCGTTGGGTCCCAGGGGTGGCGCCCGGCCCTTTCCACCGGGTCCCCAGACTCTGGATCGTCCCTTTGATCTGTCTCGATGTGGATCACCGGTACAGGGACCTCCCTGGGTCCCCTTATGGGGGGCCCCGCTGCTGTACATGTGCTGTCTCCGCCCCCTCCTGGTTGCTCCTGACTGGCTCTGCTKCGAGTGCAGCCAGGGCGGGACTGTTTGAAGCCCCTCCTCCTCTCCCCCACGGGCATGTGTTGCTGTCGCCCCACCATGCCACCTCCTCCGGCCCAATCCCCTTCCTGCAGGACAGACTTCCCGGTTTCCACGATGTCTGCGGCCAGGCGGTTGGCATATTGCAGCACTTGGGTCTGGGACTCTGCATCCACCAGGTCAATGCTGTCCTCTGGGTCCGCAATGATCTTGTTCTTCCGCATCAGGGACTCAATGGAGCTGGACCAGGTCTCGTGGATCAGCATGTCAGTGATCTGGTCCGTCTGTCCCCTCTGGTACAGACAGGAGTCAGACTTGCACAGGCCCGTGGCAGACACCTGTACTGAGTTGGTGGGGTAGATGTTGAGCGTGTCCCCGTGCACATTGCGGACAAAGCCGTCAAAGGAGTTGGCCTTGATGGGTGAGTTGACGGTCAGCCTGGAGTCTGAGAAACGTCTGTCCGGCACGGAGGACTGACGGATACAGAAGAGGGTTCTGGGAGATGGAGGCAATAGGCTGTTGCTCCACTCTTTAGTTCTGCCCATACTGTAGTCTTTGCTCTCCTTGTCCATGTCTTTGAGCATGAACCTGTAGAACTCCTCAGTGATGCTCTCCGTACTGGACTGCTTCGACAGACAGGAGGTGGTCCTCACATTGAGGTGGCCGTTCTTCTTGGTGGCCGCCTGCTGCACGGCTGCTGCCAGGATGCTGCTGGCGTTCTGCCCGGCGTAGTAGTCCAGGAGCAGGTCGAAGCCCCGGCCCTCCATCTCCATCTGGTTCACCATGAAGCGGGAGAACTCGTCAGTGATGCTCTCGCAGCTGGACTGCTTGGAGATGGAGCCTCCCCTGCTCAGGTTCTGGCCCAGCCGGCTGCCGGGGCCTAGGGTGTTGGGGGTACCCGGGGGGCCTGCGTCCTCCTCTGGGATGCTTTCATAGCTGGCGGCCTTGCCTCGGCTCCACCGCTCACACTGCAGCCGGCTGCGGGTCTGCTGGCCGGGCTTGGAAGTGTCAACCACATTGAGCTCGGGGCAGTTCATGATGCGGGCGGTGACCTCGGAGGCAAAGAGCGCGAAGGGATCAAGCGTTTGGGGCATGTCATCCAGGTTGACCGTTTCGTCCACCACGCGGTTGACCAGGCACTCCATCAACTCGGGCTGCTCCTCAGTCTTCCTCTTGATCTCACTGAGGCGCGGTGGCCGGTGCTTTTTGGATGCCACACCACCATTCTGGCCCTCCTTTCTGCGGAGGGCCGTGCAACAGGAGGGCAGCAGGTAGCTCCCCTCGGGGTAGTAGCCGGCTGCACCCTTCAGGGCACAGAACCACGGCTGCTTCCCACTGGAGTTCTCCAGGCAGATGGCGGCCAGCTCAGTGGCCATGGAGACCACGGTGGTGGCCAGATCATCAGCAAAGTAGTTGACGGGGGTAGTTCTGGACTCTGAGTCCATCTTTAGGCAGACCATGGCCCCTGTGGAGGAGGAGCTAAAAGGGGACTGAGGGGTCAGTGAAGACTGTCTGCTGTCTGTACTGGCTATCCATCTTTTCTCTGTGCCCAGTGATGAAGAGACCTGGTGGGCTAAGCTCTCTGGAAAAGGTTCTCTGATGTTTCCTCTGGCCTGCTGGCCCTGGAGGTCATAGCAGTCCTTAATAGAGGACGAGACTTTAGTCGGAGCTTGTCTGCGCTGCTGCTGCTCTGTGATATGTGGCGAGCTGTGAGACTCATAAGGTTCACTCTCCCTCTCCTCCAGTCCATATTTCTCCTCCCTCATCCCTGAGTAGACGYGTGTCTTATCTGCCCATTGGGCTTCACAATTATCGGGCTGGCTGGAGCCAACGAAGCACTGTAATTGGCTTAATGGTTCCTTGGTGGTGGCGGCCGCCTCGTAGTCCCTGAAGCCGACATCACCCTCTTGTCTGTCAAACGACCCTATATCACATTTGGAAATGTCACCGATCCGCTTTGAAGTGAGACAAAGGATGTCAAAGAGCACATTGCTCACGCTCTCCTGCAGAAAGCCCTGGATATCAGTGACGTCTTTGCCCGGGCCTTCCAGTTCTTTTTTCTTTTTCGCTTTCTCGAACGCGTGTTTGAAGAGGCCGTCGGCCACTTCGCTGATGAAATTGTCCACCTCRGTCTCGTCCATCGTGTCCAGACATGACTTTTTGGGAGAAGTGATGCCGTCTACAATCCTGTTGTGGGTGGACTCCAGTAGATGGGCCACACTCTTGTAGTCCTGGGGCTGAGCCAGCACCCCTGCTGCCTCCTTGTGAAGAACTTCAGCAATGCTGGTGCGGAAGGCCTCGATGCTGGTCCCCTCAGCCACGCTGCAGTGGAGGGTGATAGCTGTGGAGGCCTGCGCTGCAGATAGGAGCCCCACGGAGGCGGCCGAGTAGACCTCGGTGGTGGAGTCGTCTTCTGACTCGCAGACCACCTCCCCGGCCTCTTCAGCTAGCTCCACCACAGCCACCGCCCCCGCCACCTGGGCCATCCCGCACATGGCTGAGGAGAAGGAGTAGTCAGTGCCCTCAGGGTCACTCTGTCCCTCTCTCTCCATGTCATCCTCTGTTGGCTCCATTGCCAGCTGCTCTGCTACCTGTGGGCTGGAGATGGTGCCGATGACACTGGCAGCGCATGCCAGGGCTCGCTGCAGGGGTTTGGTGGGGTGGCGTCCAGTGGTAGTGGTGGTAGGGAGGAAGTCATGGGTCTCTGGTCCGTGTTTCGCCGGTACCTGCCTGGCAGTACCACCATCACCACCAACACCATGCTCCAGAGCCACGTGAGAGGCTTGAGTACCCAGCCACTCTGGCAGGCCCTCACAGCTATCCGGGCTCTGCACTATGACGATCTTGGGGAGCTCGAAAGAGCAGGCGCGTGCCCGACAGGGCTCCTCTGCTCCTGTCCAGGCGAGGCCGGTGGGGGGGTGGTGGCTGCCGGGGGACATGCTCACAGCGGCCTCAGGAGCGAAGGAAGGTTCGTCTTGAGACAGGCGGATGAAGGCGTCCTGCAGTACCGACTCGGCCAGGTTGGTGGCGTAGTGGCCAGCCGACTCCTTGGTGTGATGACTGCTAGCTCTCGCCGGTGCCCTTCCTCCTCGTTTCTTGGTGGCTGGGGGGGCGCAGATGGTCACCTCGGAGTCCTCGCTGTCCTGCCACTGGTGCTGGCCCAGGTGTCCCCTCTGACACACTGGTCTGTCACTGTGTGCTACATCTGACAAGTCCTCTGCCACATCACTGCACTSTGGCTCTGAGGGGAGAAAGAGAGAGAGAGGCATGTCCAGACCTGTTAGAAAGTWCTTCCATCAAATTCCCAATGTGCCAGAGCAAAAGCGATGACAATCCAGCTCTGGTTTAACCAAGCTAGCAATAACACCAGACTTTCACTGAGCAGCATTTACCCACTCAAACATGACTATAGCTACCAACCAAACCCTAGCTGGTCCCAGTTATGTTTGTGCTGTCTTACCAATGACCATAAGAGTTGGCTACACAGGCTACAATACAACACAAACAGATCTGGGAACAGGCTAACTTACCCCCATGCAAAGTAAAAAAGAGCAACCTCCTATCCGAGGCTTGATCTGATAATGAATATTACTGGTACATTGACTCAAAGGAGAACCTTCACACAGTGTTGGTTCTAAAGTCATACAGGCAGGGATGGGTACAATACAGATACGAAATGCAATAAAGATCAATGTATCAAAATAAACAACAAAATACTGCTTTGTAATGTATTTAATTAAAATACAAAAATACATTTGCAAGTAGCCGGCCCGAAGAACAACAAAATTCTCAGTATCGGTTACAAAAACATTTTTACTTGCAATGACTGTGATATCTTGTTGTTTAACTACCTTAGTTGAGCAAGTCACTCTGGATAAGCGTGTCTGCTAAATGACCAAAATGTAAATGCATATGTGAAAATGAACAAACCAAAATGAACTGCAAAGCAGGCTGTTTATTGTTTCGGGGCGGAGCTCATTAGAATAATACTCAGCATGCTTTGCAATTGGTCATTTTTACATATACATTTATATTTAGTTCATTTAGCAGATGCTTTTATCACACTATAGTGCTCTCAGACTTCTGATAGCAATGGAGGGTGAAAGYGGGGCCACAAAATGTGAACCGTTATAAATGACAGTATTTTGAAAATACAAAATATATTGGAGTGTAATTCAGCCCAGTGTAATTCAAATGACAAAATACTCATAAGTAATTCAAATAAGTATTCCAAATACATGTAACAGAAATACTGCCCATCTCTGCTTACAGGAGATTCATATTATAGATAAGGGGAGACTTGTCACTGTGCAGAAAAGCACCGCCAAACTCAGGGCCATATACTGTATATTAATCTCAATCATGACAGGCATTGATCTACTCTACTGTATGTGCCCTCAGCTGCACGGCACACRATGCGAGGCACAAACGCTCTAAGGAGCTACACAGCCAGCCAGCCACAGAGAAGTGTTTTTACAGATGAAGACTGACAGGCACAAGAGAACAAGAGAACAACAGCTGAATGCCTGTCGTTCCCTTTTGAAACGAGACGAGGGACATCTTCAGTGGTAAGTATAGTATTCAAGGAACATGTAGACTATTGGTGATTRGGAAAGTATTCAGACCCCTTGACTTTTTCCATATTTTGTTACGATACTTTGTCATTATGGGGTATTGTGTGTGATTGGTGAGAATTAGATTTTTTTTAATCAATTTTATAATCAGGCTGTAACGATATTTTTMGGGGGAAAAAGTCAAGGGGATCTGAATACTTTCCGAATGCACTGTACATACTGAAGACGCTATAATAACACTACATCAATAACAACTTWGATTTTTATTGAAGTTGTTATCGGCAAAAGTGGTTACAGCACCTATGCATTGACCTGTTTGAGAGTAGGCTACTGAATAATGTAATACCTTACAAAAATGTCAGATTTTTCCTCCCAAAAGGAGTGCTTCACATTAGTATATTTGTAAATAATATATGATTTATCCCATTTAGCAGACACTTTTGTCAAAAGTGAACTAGAACAGTAACTGAGATCGACATTTTCATATTTTCTATCCTCATGCTATTCAAACTTAGCCACATAGGACTACATTACTCTACTTTAATATTCACCACATATGTCAGTAAAATGCATTGAACTCAAATACAGTACATGGGTATTCAAAAGGATCAGAATAAATCACCGTTTCGTAAGCCGTCATCCTCGCTGTCATCCCCCAGGTGTTCTGAGGCAGTGAGGAAGTCCTCCTCTATGGATGAGAAAGAGCGGTTGGTGTCATCATCCAGCCTCTGCCCTGCCATCATCCGCCCCTGGGACCCCTGCCTCTCCTGACCCCACTGTAGCCCGATTAGGAACTTGTTGATCTCATAGATGATGCTGGTGGGCCGCCGGCCCCCAGCACACTGGACCAGGCACACATCTGTACACCTCTGGCCCTGGAGGCAATACACACATACACACACACACACACACACGAAGGAAAGAATTCAATCATTGATAAGTTCTACCTTGTCTGCTCGTGTAATACTCAGAGCTGACGAGTCAGTCAATGAGTGGATGGATTGGGATGGAGGGATCTCAACAAACCATAAAATGAGAAGGAAGAAGTGTTTGTGTGTGTGTGTGTGTGTGCTCACCTGTGTGTGGGTGGGGTACTGGTGAAGGTGAGAGGGGTCCGGAGTCTCCAAACCACCGAGCAGCAGGATCTCGTTCACCTTGGGCTGTCGCACGCTCAGAGAGCCAACCAGCTTGGGCAGGTCTGGAGAGATTGAGGCCAGTTTCTAGGGGAAAGAGAAACGTCACCCACAGTCACTGTGATAGTCACACAGGCAGTCATCAGCAGCAAAAACNTTAATTTAATTAATTTTATATTTTTATTACCCCTTTTTCTCCCCAATTTCGTTATATCCAATTGGTAGTTACAATCCTGTCCCATCGCTGCAACTTCTGTATGGACTCGGGAGAGGCGAAGGTCGAGAGCCGTGTGTCCACCAAAACACAACCCAACCAAGCCGCACTGCTTCTTGACACAACCTCCGCTTAACCCGGAAGCCAGCCGCACCAATGTGTTGGAGGAAACACCGTACACCTGGCAACCGTGTCAGCGTGCATTGCGCCTGGCCCGCCACAGGAGTCGCTAGTGCGCGATGGGACAGGAACATCCCTGCCGGCCAAACCCTCCCCTAACCCGGACGACGCTGGGCCAATTGTGCGCCGCCCCATGGGTCTCTCGGTAAAGAGTTCAATGTTTGATGCATTCTACCTTGTCTGCTCGTGTAATACTCAGAGCTGATGAGACAGTCAGACAGTGGATGGATTTGGGATGGAAGGATCTCAACAAACCATTAATATAAAATGACATGGAAGATGAAGTGTGTGCGTGCGTGCGTGCGTGCGTGCACTCACCTGTGTTTGGGTGGGGTACTGATGAGGGTGAGAGGGGTCCGGAGTCTCCAAACCGCCGAGCAGCAGGATCTCGTTCACCTTGGGCTGTCGCACGCTCAGAGAGTCGACCAGCTTGGGCAGGTCTGGAGAGATTGAGGCCAGTTTCTAGAGGAGAGAGAGACGTCGCCCACAGTCACAATGACAGTCACACAGGCAGTCATCACCAGAACAAACCTGCTAATTACCTAAACAAATCAACCCCCCACACCCAGGCTAATTATCCTGAATCCATGGCAACAGAGCCAGTGTTTATGATAGTTAAGAAAGACTCTGGGGGAACGGGAGGAGAGGAAAGGAGAGGCGAGGAYAGAGGATGAGAGAAGGAGCAGAGGGGTTAATGGATAGGGGGAGGAAAGGGGAGGAGGGAGTAAAGGAGATGAGAGGGGGAGGGAGGAGAGGGAAGAAAGGATATGAGAGGAAAGCATGGGTAGGGGGGAAAAGAAAGATGACAAGGGAAGAGGGGACCCAGCACACCTTGACGCAGCTGTTGTCGTGACGATCCACCTTCTGCTGGTCCAGATTCACAAAGCAGACCTGCAATGAGAGGGATAAAGCTTCAGAACAGTGGTAATGTAAAGCTACAAAAAAAACATAGTGAGACCTGAGAGGTTAGCATCAAATAGTTCAGAATACTGACTGTGATGTAGGCAACCTTACTCCCCATTCCAATGACCTGACTTTACCCAGATAAAAGCATGATTACTCGTCTGACAGAGGAAGCAATCATGCTGTGTTAGCCCTCACTGGCCATTACAAGCCTCTAGCAGGACGTGATTTTGGAGGTATGGCAACGCGWGAATAAGCAGGACACAACAGGGCTAATTGGCACCCAGTCAGTCAGTCCCCAGGGAGCGAGCGACAGTCCCTACATACAGACTGATAGAAATTTACTGAATAGGTCCCAAATTAAACCCTATTCCCTATATAGTSCATTACTTTTGACCAGACCCCTATTAGCCCTGGTCAAAAGAATGAAGGAAATAAGGTGCAATTTGGAATGGAGAATAATTTCACTAAATTGCTTTGCCATTGTTCATTCAGGGGTGGGTTTTCCAAAGTATTCATAGTTGCATTAGTATGRTATTTCAATTGCTGACCCAGACTATAGAACAGCAAAGTGCTACGAATGTTGTTCGTTCACGCATAGAAGATTGGCCGCCCTGTCAAACTTCGATTTTCATAAGTGTGACTCTGTCGTGCCAGTGCGGTATGTAAAAGTTCAGCTACAAATGCTTTGGAGAAACACAGATAGTTTAAGCAGACTGTGTTTGTCTATTGTTGTGACAGATGAAAATCAGATCAAATMTTATGACCAATTTATGCAGAAGTCCAGGTAATTTCAAAGGGTTCACATACTTTTTCTTGCCACTGTACATACCAGGTCCATCTCTCCAAACCCAATATTCTGCCCCCACGCTTCAGCCAGAGAACATATTATATCTATTTTCTAGAGAGGAGAAATAAACTATTTCCTGTATTAATCAACATACCAATTATTGTAAATCCCAGCGGTTGATATAACCTCCTTGATCATCGTACATACCCTCTCTGATGTACGTCATGCTGAAAGCCCTCAAAGCTCAAAGAGCTTAGCTACCCACAATTCATATGGTTTCTGTAAGAGCTATTCTTTATGATTAACTTCCCTATGTGACTCAATTAAGTAAAAGAACAAACGCTTGTGGGGTCCATCTTGTAGGCCTCTCATCTCTCCTCACACATGTCAATTAGACTAATATGACTGTCTGGTTTGCCTGTGGGCTATATTCAGCATCTTATTCCCCTGCTCCCCACCATGTTTTTTCCCCTTCCTCTTTTCTTTTCCGTGGCACTCGTGTCCATGTTCCATGTTAATGGGTCTTCTCGGGGTGAAGAGGGCATGGACGCTTCTGACTAACATCAAAAGAGAAGCAGAAGGAGAAATACAAACAGAGGTAAATGATGCAGCGACTGGAACTGGATCGAATGGCCCAATCAGCTTAGAGATAAAACTGTTCTGTCTGCCAATCAGGCTGAATCTGTAGTTTGTTACTCTGTGACATCATGGATGTTAGTCTCTGTTATGAGTGGATTTGATTTTTTTTATTTCCCTCTTTTACAAAGGAATCTTGCACTTTARCCATGTTTTCTACATCATTTCTGCCTATTTCATTGATCTTTCATAAAAAGTAGCCTATAGGATGAAACAGTGAGCTAACCACCCCAAAGCTGAAAAGGGGACAGAATTAAACGGAGGAAACAAAATGGCGGGAGCAGCTTGAAAATTGGAGTGGCGCTCTTTATCAGGAGAGTCAAAATGTCCACCGGAGTGAAACAACACAGAACATTGCACTTTCACCATTTCACCCCTGTTTACATTATTACATACAGTGGGGAGAACAAGTATTTGATACACTGCCGATTTTGCAGGTTTTCCTACTTACAAAGCATGTAGAGGTCTGTCATTTTTATCATAGGTACACTTCAACTGTGAGAGACGGAATCTAAAACAAAAGTCCAGAAAATCACATTGTATGATTTTTAAGTAATTAATTTGCATTTTATTGCATGACATAAGTATTTGATACATCAGAAAAGCAGAACTTAATATTTGCAGTGTGTGCAATAGGGCTGTTTTCTTAAAGAAGTTAAATCCGCTTCGTGTTTAGTTTCCTTGCCACGATACGAACGAGTATTGTGATACTGGTATCATCCCGGGCCTAATGATAAATGTTGCAATTTTAGCTCATAATTTATCTACATTACCAGTCAAAAGTTTGGACAGACCTACTCATTCAAGGGTTTTTCTTTATTTTAACTATATTCTACATTGTAGAATAGTAGTAAAGACATCAAAACTATGAAATAACACATATGGAATCATGTAGTAACCCAAAAAAGTGTTAAACAAATCAAAATATATTTTATATTTTATATTCTTCAAAGTAGCCACCCTTTGCCTTGATGACAGCTTTGCACACTCTTGACATTCTCTCTACCGGCTTCATGAGGTATTCGATTTCTTTGCTTCTTAATGAGTTTGTGCCAATCAGTTGTGTTGTGACAAGGTAGAGGTCAAATACCAAGTCCATATTATGGCAAGAACAGCTCAAATAAGCAAAGGGAAATGACAGTCCATCATTACTTAAATACATGAAGGTCATTCAATCTGTAACATTTCAAGAACTTTGAAAGTTTCTTCAAGTGCAGTCGCAAAAACCATCAAGTGCTATGATGAAACTGGCTCTCATGAGGACCGTCACAGGAAAGGAAGACCCAGAGATACCTCTGCTGCAGAGGATAAGTTCATTACAGTTACCAGCCTCAGAAATTGCAGCCCAAATAAATGCTTCACAGAGTTCAAGTAACAGACATCTCAACATCAATTGTTCAGAGGAGACTGCGTGAATCAGGCCTACATGGTTGAATTGCTGCAAAGAAACCACTACTAAAGGACACCAATAAGAAGAAGAGACTTGCTTGGGCAAAGAAACATGAGCAATGAACATTAGACCGGTGGAAATCTGTCCTTTGTTCTGATGAGTCCAAATGAGAGATTTTTGGTTTTAACCGCCGTGTCTTTGTGAGACACAAAGTAGGTGAGTGGATGATCTCCAAGTGTGGTTCCCACCGTGAAGCAAGGAGGAGGAGGTATGATGGTGTGGGGGTGCTTTGCTGGTGACACTGTCTGTGATTTATTTAGAATACAAGGCAGACTTAACCAGCAAGGCTACCACAGCATTCTGCAGCGATACGCCATCCCAACTGGTTTGCACTTAGTGCTGTTTTTCAAAAGGACAATGAACCAACACACCTCCAGGCTGTGTAAAGGCTATTTGACCAAGAAGGAGAGTGATGCAGTGCTGCATCAGATGACCTGGCTTCCACAATCACCCAACCTCAACCCAACTGAGTTGGTTGGGATGAGTTGGACCACAGAGTGAAGGAAAAGCAGCCAAAATGTGCTCAGCATACAATATGTGGGAACTTCTTCAAGACGGTTGGAAAAGCATTCCAGGTGAAGCTGGTTGAGAGAATGCCAAGAGTGTGCAAAGCTGTCATCAAGGTAAAGGGTGGCTACTTTGAAGAATATAAAATATATTTTGATTTGTTTAACACTTTTTGGGTTACTACATGATTCCATATGTGCTATATCATAGTGAAGACATCAACACTTGTATTCTACAATGTAGAAAATAGTAAAAATAAAGAAAAACCCTTTTTGACTGGTACAAKATTTTGACTGGTYCTGTATGTGTGCATTTCCTCTCGTGTTGTGCCKCTGCTGAGGCGGCGTCCTGGTGATTGTTGCAGCGAGGAGCCATGAGGCAAACAGTGGTGGACAGTTTAGAGTAAAAACAATACAACTACACTTTCCTCTCTGTCTCAGTTAACATGCTGGTATTTATTCATTAGAAAACACTGTAGCGAAACATTTTGCCATAGATACAATTTTTGGGTAGTCCCTTCCTGACTGTTTTTGTCTGTTTTGCAATGCAGTAGGAATTTAACAGTGAGGAGGCAACAACAAATCTAGACTTGCCCAGAGTTAATTTTTATTAGCAAACGTGAAGATAAGCAGGCGAAAACTGTACAAATATTTCCCCCCAAAATAAACAGGACAATGAACAAAAGGTAGGCCTAATAAACTAATCGGAATCAAAAATAGCTRGAACAAAAGAAAACCCAGGCTTGGATCTTGCAGATTTGATCCCTACACAGGCTCAAGGGGAACCTGGGAGGGCGGGTCTTCTGGTGCCAGAACCCCGTGAAAGTCTTCAGATGTAAACCGCAAAACTTTTCTGCCGCAGCCACAATAATGTCCAGTTTCTTAGACTTCTTTGAGACTTGTGCCATACAGCATAACTGTGGCAATGAATGACACAAAATCAAACTTTGTAGCACACAGGGTATCTTTTACCTGCCAGAAACCATTTACTACAGGCTGTGGTGTGTCCACTACCATATCTTCACTAGCATCACTTGTTTTCTCAATTCTTTTAATCGCATAGGAGATTTGATTGACCTCTCTAACTTTTGCCACCTCYATCTRCTTCACCCTTACAGGGCACTCCAGGAACTCCCGATCATAATTCCCACCACAATTGCAACACCGTCATCTTTCTACACACCATTCTTCAATATACTCTGTCCGTTTGCACACACTTGAAACATGGCCAAATCCTTCACAATTCTTACACAGCAATGGTTCGGGGACAAAGGCTCTTACAGCGTATCTTATAAAACCAAGCTTCACATGCATGGGTATTTGCTCTTTATCAAAAAACAATTCACCCAGCGGGTCAGACACCGGGCACCAACCCCTTCAGGAATTTTCTTCCGGTATTCAACCCGATCATCTGTCGTCACCCCTGAGATGACTCCTTTGWCAGGTTCTCTACTCTGAAGTTCAAAACACAAAACTTCTGTTGTTCCGATTCTTTTGAGGCTCACTGCAATCTTCCTCTGTTCTTCAGAAATACAATTAATCAAAAGAATACCACTCCTGGTCACTGACAGACTCCACTTTTCCCAGCGCATACTTTACCATTTCACACCTGAAACAGGTTTCCCACATATGCATCCTCCTCAACAAACGCAACCCAACAAGAAGCAATTGATTATCATTCATACTGTGCACGTATCCTCCACTCCAATTTTAGACAATTTCCTTTTTGTTCCAGTTTTCGCTACTACTGTTGTCCACTCAGAACATTAATCTTCACCAACTTTTCTCGACATGCTGCTTGATTCGAACTCAGCATCCACTTCCGTCATCTTTTTCCTCCCTATCTGTCTTGTACTACAAACAACGCAATGACATGCCTCTTGTAGCAATACCCATTACCCAGAATGCATCACAAACCCTTCGCAAACCTAATTACCTAATTGACAATCAACTTCAACAAATGTATGAAAAAGGTATAAAAACACGTTCAGGTAATATATTCCACATGATAAAAAATATATATTTTTAGATAAAAAAAAAGGTATAATCTTTGTACATTATATCATAAATAGGACTGCAGGAGTTATGTCACACATGCAGCTAACACAGATGTTTTGGCCGGGTATGGTTCTCAATCAGGGACAGCTGTCTATCGTTGTCTCTGATTGGGAACCATACTTAGGTAGCCCTTTCCCTCCTTTCAGTGTGGGAAAATGTCTTTGTTTGTGGCACTATAGTCTTAAGCTTCACGGTCGTTTTTGTATTGTTTATTGTTTTTGTCGGCGTCATCCTAATAAAAAGGAATATGTACGCTCACCACGCTGCGCTTTGGTCCTCTTCATTCAACGGCCGTGACACACAGGTCCAGGAATGGTTGAAGAATTGCAACATTTACCTAGAACTAACGCTGCAGATAGCAATACTGGGTGATTTGAAAAGTCATAGTCAATCGATCAATAATATAATAATTATTTTAGCAAAAATGTTTATCTTTAATTTACAATTTGTAGAAACTATGAGAATAGAAAGGTTCAGTACTTTTGTGAAGCATCACAGCACAGTTGAAAAATATATGGCAAATAGAAATCCAAAATGGATGTTGTTAAGAGGGATGGGTGGGACTAATTAACAACAAGATYACAAATGTAAAACATATGGAGTCTGTAAAATGTATGTAGGTTCAGAACTTTTGTGAAATAGCAGTTACAAATAGAATATCAAAGTGGATGGACGTCAGAAATAGAGGAAAGCCAAGACTAAAAACAAACAAATATTGTAAAATAGATTGTGTCTATAAAATATGTATAATATGTATAAACTGAAGGTAGAAGCCTAAGTGTTATTGTTTATTAGTTTACTCCAATTGGGGAAGGCGTGGTAGGGTTTGCGGGGAATATTAAAGGTATATTTAAAAAAAAGTGTGGATATGTACAGTTGAAGTCGGAAGTTTGCATACACCTTAGCCAAATACATTTAAACTCAGTTTTCACAATTCCTGACATTTAATCCTAGTAAAAATTCACTGTCTTAGGTCAGTTAGGATCACCACTTTATTTTAAGAATGTGAAATGTCATAATAATAGTAGAGAGAATTATTTATTCAGCTTTTATTTCCTTCATCACATTCCCAGTGGGTCAGAAGTTCACATACACCCAATTAGTATTTGGTAGCATTGCCTTTAAATTGTTTAACTTGGGTCAAACGTTTCGGGTAGCCTTCCACAAGCCAGCCGTCTCGCAGCGAATGAGTTGGTGAATTTTGGCTCCAATGCTCCTGGGCACAGAGCGTGGTGTAAAGCTGAGGTCAGGTTGTGTAGGCCTCCTTGCTCACACACGCTTTTTCAGTTCTGGCGCACACATTTTTTATAGGATCAAGGTCAGGGCTTTGTAATGGCACACTCAAAACCTTGAACTTTTTTGTCCCTTAAGCCATTTTTCACAGTTGGGATGGTGTTCTTCGGCTTGCAAGCATCCCCCTTTTTCCTCCAAACATAAAGATGGTCATTATGGCCAAACAGTTCTATTTTTGTTTCATCAGACCAGAGGGCATTTCTCAAAAAGTACAATCTTTGTCCCCATGTGCAGTTGCAACCGTAGTCTGGCTTTTTTATTGCGGTTTTGGAGCAGTGGCTTCTTCCTGCTGAGGCCTTTCAGTTATGTTATATAGAGGACTCGTTTTACTGTGATAATAGATACTGTTGTACCTGTTTCCTCGGCTTCAGTTTTCGTTCATGGATTGATTTGCACTTTTCGCACCAAAGTCGTTCATCTCTAGGAGACAGAACGTCGCTGAGCGGTATACGCTCGGTGGCCATGTTGTTATACTTGCGTACTATGTGTTGTGTAGAGAGACGTGGTACCTTCAGGCGTTTGGAAATTGCTCCCAAGGATGAATCAGACTTGTGAGAGGTCTGAAAAAATGCTGAGGTCTTGGCTGATTTATTTTCCCATGATGTCAAGCAAGAGAGCACTGAGTTTGAAGGTAGGCCTTGAAATACATCCACAGGTACACCTCCAATTGACTCAAATTATGTCAATTAGCCTACCAAAGCTTCTAAAGCCATGCATTGTTTAATGGCACAGTCAACTTAGTGGTATGTAAACTTCTGACCCATAAGAATTGTGATACAGTGAGTTATAGTGAAAATAACTGTCTGTAAACAATTTTTGAAAAAATTACGTGTGTCCATGCCAAAACTATAGTTTGTTAACAAGAAATTTGTGGAGTGGTTGAAAACTAGTTTTAATGACTCCAACCTAAGTGTATGGAAACTTCTGACTTATAACTGTATGTATGTTATTGATGTATGTGTTAATGAATAAATGTTTATGTATATATATATTTGTATATGGGTACGTGTATGTATATAGATTATATATTTACCCAAAAAATATATGGGGGTGATTCTCACGAAATCTTGGTTTCAAAGATTTCAAACAACTCTTTAAAAAGATAATAACAAGGTCTGAAGTGTTTGTGAGCGTTAATTTAAAAACATTTACTGACAATTTAACACCTTTTTGAACATATTTTCCAAACAAGTCCTTAAAAATCTCATTACCGCAACTGTCTGAAAACGTCAAGACCATTAGGAAAGCTAATACATTTTCAAATGTTTTAAAAATTGAGTTACTAACAGGCATGCACAGTACTGTAAAATGCTGAAATAATTATTATTTTTTAATTAACATTGTTATTTTATTTTGACTGATTTCTCTCCTTACCCCAACACCTTCCGCAAATCTACAACCAATATTTTTTGATATTTCATTGAAACTGACATATTTTCAAAATTATGTGGCAACCTGAAATAACATAACGTAGGATTCTGCACATGCATTTAAAAGCAAACTACTATATTTCCATTCATTAAATTAAACATTAAAATGAACACCTGTTGCGGTAATGATATATAGGTTTGATAATGATAATAAGTATACTAAGACTGAGGTATGGTTAAAAAACATTACATTTAATGTAGAAAATACAATGAGATAATATTGGCAAAAATCATGGATTAAAGTTCAATCAATTAATTTTGCAGTGCTTAAAGTACATAAAATACAGAGAACACATAAAAAGAAACAACATACAAAAACATTAAACAGTACTAAAAGACAACATTAGAACAGTATAAGCAGGACAACATTAGAACAAGTACTAAACAGGACAAACATTAGAACAGTACTAAACAGGACAACATTAGAACAGTACTAAACAGGACAACATTAGAAAGTACTAAACCAGGACAACATTAGAACAGTATAACGGCATAAAACAGTACGAACAACATTAGGCAACAGTACTAAACAGGACACATTAGAACAGTACTAAACAGGACAACATTAGAAGTACTAAACAGGACAACATTATAGAACAGTGTACTAAACAGTAGGACAACATTAGAACAGTACTAAACAGGACAACATTAGAACAGTACTAAACAGGACAACATTAGAACAAGTATAACAGAAACATTAGAAAGTACTAAACAGGACAACCATATAGACAGTAACTAAAACAGGACAACATTAGACACAGTATTCTAAAAACACACGTAAACAATTTTAACCACGGCACATGACAACATGATCCCTATCCATACTGTGCACACCATACACTTCTAATTCATGGAAATAGTCCAGTTCAGTTTGGGAGCAGTACTACTTTTCCCCCCAATGTTGATTGTTGTGTCTCATATACATTGTTTCTAAACTTCAAAACGATTGTGATTAATTACTTTGGTAAGGTAGCTGTGGTACAAGCAGGATAATGCACTAGTAGAAAAATCAGTTAATTCGCACTCCAGGGGGTTAAATTGGCCCTCCGCTTCACGTGTATTGGAATCATCTTGGAGGTAGCGTGCACCTGGCGCTGTTATGGCGGTAACCATCACAGTCTAGTTTAGCACCCCTGCTACCCTCTCTATCCCCTTCCAATCCAGTGTTTTACACACGTTTGTTTGTGTACTTTGCCCAGAAACTCAGGCAACAACAGAAGTGGTCGAGCTGAGGAGTGTGGCAGGTTGTGGCTCTGGGATGATGGGCTTTTCTGTCGTCAAAGTAGTACCAACTTTTTCTCCCTCAAATCTGATGGATGGGAATTACAAATGTGTTCGCTCCAGCACAACTCATAGTGTCAACCTCATATTGACCATTTCTAATCTGGAAAGAATAGTAAAACAAAAAAAGATTTAATAGGACTCAGGATGTATCATCAAACAAAATGACATGTCCATACCACCAATATTTGTACATACCTGTGTGATTGTGCCAGGGAACAGTCTCTGTCATATTATACGAGGACCCCACTTTCCCATTCCAAAACTGGCTCAGCATTCTCCTTTTCTGACTCCACGTTGTCTCGGAAGATCAAATTATTTTTGAACTGAAGCATCCACAGCATAATCACAAAAGCAGGACCTTTAAAGTGACCATTGTGCTGTTGTTGCTGTTAGAAATATTAAGGTTCCTAAGACAAACCCACTTTATTCGTAAGAGAAATTTGAAGTGTTTTAATGAGCAGGCTTTCTTTCATGATTTTGATTTATTTTGACTGGAGCAAGATTGAGTTTTCCCTGATGTGGAAACTGCCTGGAAATTCTTTCATTTATGTTTTTCCAAATAGTAAACAGACATGCCCATTCCGCAGGTTCAGGGTTTAAAGGGTGGGATATCCATGGTTTTCTTCTGAGTTGTCGTGTATTATTCACGAACGTAATCTAGCCTGGCCTAAAGCAAGGAAATCATGTTTGATGCTGATTGGCTTATTTTTTAGGCAGTTACGAAATAAGTGTTATTTTCTTCTCAGGAAGGCCAAGTGTGAATAGTTTATATCTGTTACCACTGATAACCTGAATGACCCTAAAAGTTTTGGAAGGCTATTAAGTCTATGTCTGGAAACAGTGATGTTAATGAATTACCGTCATGTGTATTGAAGGACTTTGTTGCTGTATATAGACAAAACTGAAATGCTGAATTGGTTTCAATGAGCACTTTGTATCATCTGGTAGGCTGTTTGATTCAGTGTCCTCTGTCTTTGTACAACCCTGTGTGGTTGAACCAGTGAGAGCTGGTCAACTTTTAGCTTTTTGCCATTCTCAGTGCAGGGTGGTACAGAAAGCCTTGAAATCCTTAGATCAGAGAAAGCCTGCAAGTCCTGATCTTCCTGGATCCTGCTCTTTTTAAAATCTGGCAGCTGATTTCATAACTGAACCACTTACATATCTGTTCAATTCTAACCCTGGAATGTAATGACATTCCAAAAGATCTGGAAATCAGCATTTGTACTCCACTTTTAAAAGAGGGAGATCCAACTCTTTTAAATAATTGTAGGCCAATCTCAAAGCTGTCACCCTGGTGAAAATCCTTGAAACCCTTGTGAGTGAACAGCTAAAATAGTTTTATTTACTAACTCTATTTTATCAATGTACAATCGGGCTTCAGGAAGAAGCATAGCACAATTACAGCAGCCATGAAGGTTTTTAATGATATCACTGAAGCCCTTGACAAAAAAACAGCACTGTGTCTCACTTTTTATTGACCTCTCTAAGGCTTTTTGATACAGTTGATCATGCTATACTAAGGCAGAGATTGTCGAGTGTAGGTCTTTCGGATCATGCAGTTTGCATTAGCCTCCTAACTACTGTCTAAATAGAACTCAGTGCACCTCAATTTGATGGGCTCATGTCTGTTAAATTTGTCTGTTGTAATGGTGTGCCCCAAGGCTCTGTACTTGGTCCTCTCTTATTCACTATTTATATAAATAATTAGACAAAAATGTCCAAAATGCGCAACTTCATTTTTATGCTGATGATACTGTTATTCTACTGTTGTGCCTCGTTCTTACAAAAGCTTTCCAGAACTTGCAAACTGCTTTTTATACTGTTCAACATACCTTGTGTCAATTGAAGCTTATCCTCAATACTGACAAAAACTAAACTAATAGTGTTTTCTAAATCAAGAAATAGACCTCTGAACCTTTCACCTATTATTACTCTGAAACCTTTCACCTATAGACTGTAACCTCATATAAATATCTTGGAATTTTAATTGATGGACGGCCTGTCTTTTAAATTGCATATTCAACAACTTACAAAAAATATAAGCTGAAATTGGGATTTGATTTTAGGAATAAGCCTGTTTTTCTTTTGAAGCCAGAAGGAGGCTAGTACATTTATCCTTTACTAGACTATGGGAGATATTTTATATGAATGCTTCCCACTAGTGGTTTGAGATCAATTGACACCCCTTCTACCTGGCGCTTTGAGATTTTTTTAAACTGCAAAACCCTTACGCCCACTGTACTTTGTATACCATGGTTGGCTGGCCTTTCTAGTCACTCCGTAGGCTCAGTCACTGGTATACTTTTATTTACAAGCCATTTTGGGTTTACTTGCTTTTATTTGGGCATTTTTATTGTTAATAGAATGTGGTGGGTACTCCTCGTTCGTCGCTGGACTTTATCCTGCTAACTGTTCCAAATGTCCGAATTGAATTTGGTAAAAGGCTTTATGTACTCTGCGCCATCACTTGGACGCCTTACAAATAGTTTTTATAACTGAAGAACTTGTCCGCGATTTGGTATTTTTTAAATCACTGATGAATGATCTTGAGACTGATTCTGACCTATCAAATCTTTTTAATTTTCTGTTTTATGATTTTGTTATACTCTTGTGAATTCTATGGTTTTTATTAGATTACTTTGTAGTTTTCATGTTGTTTGTCTGTGATTTTGTAATGACTTGGTATGCCTATCTTGCCAGGAAGCGCTCTTGAAAAGAAATTTTCAAATCTCAATGGAGCCCTTCCTGGTTAAGATAAATGGTTAAATAAAAAAAATAAAAAAACTTATCGGTTTGGATAAGGCCTGGTTTTGCGATGTCAGCTTAAGGAGAATAAATATATTTTAGGCAAAATTCATCAGACATTAAACTCAGACATACACATTCATCCATTATTGATATTAGTATACATACTGAAGCAAAAATATGTCACAAGTAGAGAATGATGCTCAAGGCTAATATGATGCAGAACATCTAAATGCTTGTATACAAAGCAAGAGAATAAAACTTTTATTGAAGCACTGTTTGCATCTTTACACTTTACACACATACTGACGAAACTTCTAGAAATCCAATGAATCCCAATATCTTTCTAATTTCCGTTCACATCGGGAACCCAGGTAAGTATTAGTTTATCTCTTTTAGTAACACCCATTATACATTCATAGCATATGAACAGTAATTAACTACATTTTAATACTCAATTTACTTCAGTTTTTAAACCATTCTCTTGGTTTACAGTTTACAGAATATTCCCTCTAGGAACCCAGGTAAGAAATAAGGGTTGTTGTTTTAACAGACATTCAGTTAAAACTCACCTGATGAATTCTCATCGTCCCATCAATCTGCCTTCAGGTACGGCGGTACGTACTAATTGCCACTTTGATGTCCTCCTGTTATTTTGAAGAGCCTCACAGATGAATGAGATTCAGCTGTTCAAAGAGAGTGTTGGCATCTGGTATGCTAGTACCATAAGGACACAATTCTATCAAGCCAGGTTTTCCACTCACCAGGAGCACCCTTTCCATGGACGCCTCCGTGAAATCCATGTTACATGCTTAAATCCCTCGCAGAACGCACTTTGAGGCTAGATAAAAGTTGGTTCTATTCGATATTGAGATGTGGCCCATCTGAGATGAAGTGGATGTTCCTGGCATTTGGATGCTCCTCTGTATGCTCCTCAGTACTGGGTCAAGGTGAGCTCATGTGAGCTGTGGCGTCGTGCTGAAGACAGGCTGGACAGCGATGCAAATGACTCCACCTGCCCACACGAGATAGATAACTCCAGTATGGAGTGGTTACCTGCTGGTTGCCACCTCCAAAGTGAGTTTTATTTTAATTTCCCTGATGTATTTACAAGCATAGTTCTCACTGTAGTCTATGTGAACCACTACAATCATTCCTGGTCAGGGTCTTCGTCTCAATCTCCTCAGTCGCTTTCAAACTGGTGCTTGATTGTTATAAATGTGTATGGAGAAGTTTGAGAGGTGGTCCTGTGTGGAGGTCCACCAGCTTTTCAATGGAGGTATGCCACTTCTCAGAAACACATATCCTCACGTCCTTCTCTTCAGTGGACCCATCTTTTGCATTTCTTTGTTTAATAGTACAGATAAGTGACCCACTCCTCCCATACGAGGATGTTCCTTTCGTTGAAGGAATCCAGTGTTGTGTAAATGTCTTTATGCTTGCAATTGCTGCCATGTCCCTGTACATGCAGGACATG